>NC_089267.1:35559092-35862122 GCF_963930625.1 Muntiacus reevesi | reverse complement strand
CCATCAACCATATTTCTTTTTTCTCTCTAAAGGCTTATAATATTTGAAAAATTGATAGCATTTTGTGACTATAAAATTGACAAGAAGAAGGAATAAATAAAACATTCTTACCAAAAATAGTTTATCATCATATATTCAAATTGTTCTTCTAACTGGAAAACTGGGTAGAGTTCCAAATCATGGGCTGTATGAAATGAGATACATGGTATGTGTTTTCTAAGAATGCTTAGGTCATCTCTGAAAGCCATAGTTTTATAAATTAATTAAAAGGGAAGAATCCTCTTTCAATATTTTTACCAGGGTAGAAAGTAAATATTGAAATGTGAATTAAATCAGAATTCTTCTATTTGACCAAGTTTCAAGTTACCCAGTGATAGACTGTCTTTTACTTAAAGATGATACAGTTAATTTCACCAGCAAAAAAGATAGTCTAAGACTGAAGCCCCGCGTCCCCTTCTGCTGCAGTTTTACTAGAACTAAAGGTCAGAAAGGCAACCAGACAATATTGCTGAGAGCCTTTTATGAGCAAGGCACTGTGATTAATTCAGGAAAGAAATAAAATCTTTTAGAAGAAACTCACTAAAATAATTCTGTGTATTTATTGAAAGATTTGTATATGTGAAGGTCATATTTCCTGGTTTAACTTAATAGTTATTTCCAGGTGTGTCACAAAAACCAAACTAGGATATTTATGAATTCTTACCTTGGGCCATTGGGTTCAGCAAAAGAAGACATAGAGGTATCCTAAAAAGGAGATGATTGCCTGTCACCCAGGTATATGTGGAAGAAGTGAAATATTTTCCTTCCCAGGTGGTGCTAGTGGTAAAGAACCTGCCCGGCAAAGCAGGAGACGTAAGAGACGTGGATTTGATCTCTGGATTGGGAAGATCCTCTGGAGAAGGAAATGGCAACCCACTCCAGTATTCTTGCCTGGAGAGTCCCACGGACAGAGGAACCTGGCAGGCTACCATCCGTAGGGTTGCAAAGAGTCGGACTTGACTGAAGTGACTTAGCACAACCCACATCAAGCTTAATATCTCTTGTATATGATGTGTGCCACAGGCCTTAGAACTTCGGGCTAATTTGCCTAACTAATTCACACATTGTGAAAGGAAGTCAAACATGTAGAAATACTCTTTTATAATAGACACTGCTACTTAAAACCTCCAGTGTGCCTCATTTTAAAAAGGACCTGCTGAGATTCTTTTGAAGTGTGATTATTACTATTCAACTGAAAATGCTCTTAAGTTTTTATGAATTTGTAAAATGATTTATCAGCCTTGTCTACGGACTGCTCCAGATGTTGCTCTCCAGGCTGTAATTTTTATGAGTCTACTTTATAGGTCAAAGAACTGTGAGTCTGGGTGACTAGTTTCGGCCTCAAGTCTAGAGAGGTGGTACTTAATCATTTATAAGGGCAGGAAAGCAGTGAAATGACCATTTGAGAGTTTTGCATTTTAATAAGTGTATGAGATATAAATACAGGTGACAACTAGCCCAGGGCACCTATGAACTAGGCATATTTTCTTAAAGGTCTTTCATCTTTTCTTATTTAAAAAAAACAGAAACAAAAAAAAACTAAACCCAATGGAGGCAATAAGCAATGTCTTATGATTGAACTTTTCTTAACTTAAGGCTCCACTGCATCTTCTTATTTCCAGTTCTAACCTGAGAAGTAGGCTTCCATCCTGAGGCTATGATGCCTGGGGGAAGTTAGATGTAGAGCCTTCTAAGCAACAGGAATAAAAGCTGAGTCATGGATTCAGTTTGAATTAATCCCTTGATCCATTCATCCAGCAAACACTGAAAGAATACTCACAGGGCACTGGGCCCCTGCTCCTGCCCTCCGGTAGCGAACATTCCCTCAGCTGGAGGGAGAAGGTGACAGGGGACCCCAGTGAAGGTAGAGAGAAATGGCAGGAAAGTATTAAACAGAGGCAGCAGGACTTTTGGAAGACCATCTAGGTACTTTCCACTATAAAATAAGCAGGTCTGGGTAGAGGTTAAATCATGGATTTTGGAGTCAGATGTGAGTTTGAATTTTCCTTCCTTAACTTTCAATGCCCATGACCTTGTTCAGGTTATTTAGCTTCCCCTATTTATTACATATTGGAGAAGGCAATGGCACCCCACTCCAGTACTCTTGCCTGGAAAATCCCATGGATGGAGGAGCCTGGTAGCCTGCAGTCCATGGGATCGCTAAGAGTCGGACACGACTGAGCGACTTCACTTTCACTTTTCACTTTCATGCATTGGAGAAGGAAATGGCAACCCACTCCAGTGTTCTTGCCTGGAGAATCCCAGAGATGGGGGAGCCTGGTGGGCTGCCGTCTATGGAGTCGCACAGAGTCGGACGAGACTGAAGTGACTTAGCAGCAGCAGCAGCAGCATTTATTTCATAGGGGCTTCCCTGGTGACTCAGATGGTAAAGAATCTGCCTGAAACTTGGGAGACCTGGGTTCGATTCCTGAGTTGGGAAGATCCCCTGGAGGAGAGCATGGCAGCCCACTCCAATATTTTTGCCTGGAGAATGCCCCCGGACCGAGGAGCCTGGTGGGCTACAGGGGTTGCAAAGAGTCGGACAGAACTGAAAGAGTCACTTGGACATAATGATAATGACTTCGTAAGGTTCAGGTGGTGATCAGTGTTATCCTGAAGGACTTCAAAGCTCTGCATGTTAAGAGTTGTTAAGAGGTAACTGTTCATTTTATAGTTTTACTTAAGACTGCTCAGTGGTTTGGATTATTTCTTGACTGGGGCTAAGAACTGGATTCAGGGTGACTTCCCTCACTAGTTTGCCCACAGCAGCTCTTGAAAGTCCACTGTGAAGTTTCAGGAATTTTACGAGCCATTTGTTAAACACAGTCATCTTTGAAACTGGCCATGGTGGAAGTATTTACAAGATGAAAATCAGCGAATGCCACAGGTCAGAGCTCCCCGATGTCCTTGATTTATCAGCATATGATTGCAAGTGAATTTCAATCCTAGTAGATCTATGGGGCTCTGGGTGGTGGTGGGAGCTGGGGCATGGGGTGAAGTGGGGAGAGAGCCTCCATATAATTTAGGTTTTTAAGTCCTGTCCTGAGGGAATATACCAGGGTCAAAGGTGAGGCCAGAATGAGAAGGAAAATGTGGGAGAATAAGCCTTCTCTTCATTTAAACTTTTATGTAAGGCTTTGAAAGCACTGTTTAAATGTCATCGTTATTGGTGCATTCTGGAGTTGAAAATCACAGCCCCAGAACAGCCCAAATGTTTGTTCCTTGATAGCAGCTGTTTTTAATATAATTGAAAGGAGTGGTGCACACATGTAGTAATAATATTTATAAACACTTCTCTGCTAGCCAGATCCCTGCAGTAAATAAGAGTGTTCAGCGTGCCCACATAGCACTCTGGTCAGTCTCCCTCCTGTCTGCTTTTTGAGTTATAGCAGAAGGATCTTTAATAGTTATGAAGTATTTAAAATCCAGCCTCACTCTTATTATGGAGAAAGTATTTCTAATACCCCGCCTGATTGCTGCTGCTTGAATTTAACCTTGTTTCTTCTCTCTTTACCTTGGTTAGAGATGGGCAATAATGGGGCAGTAACCTCCTTGTTTTATTGAAGCTAGTGATGCTGCATTTAAACCCCTTCAAATCCAGACTACCTTTAGTCTTTTAAAATTTCTCCCTTAGTACTGTTATGTGAACTTTTCAACTACCTAGATTTACCTTCTGTAGTCTTTGAATATTTTTTTTCTTTCTCTGTTTCTTCCCTGGATAATTCCTATCGCTTCTCCAACCTAAGTCCTGCATTTGGGGCCCCTCCCACCCATATATTCATTCAGTAGAGCCCCATGTGATGGATCACTGGCCCACTGTTTCTCTTCTGCTGTGCATAGCTCTGCTCATTTCTGATGAACCTCCATGTACCTCTGAGGTCAGGAGCTAGGCTGTATATTTATAGCTTCTTTATTTAATTAGTCTTCTTGGTTTTGCAGCTTGCAGCTATTGAGTTCCAAACCCTAGTGACCAATGATGTGTTAAGCCATTGGAAGTCTCTTAATTTTCTCCCTGAGTGAACCTGGCACTCCAAAGTTTAGAGTTATTAATGGTTGCTCTGTAAACTACTAAACCGTGCTTACTTGGCAAAGAAGACATTTGTGGCACAGGGTAAACACACTGTTAACATTTCAAGGGCTGGGTTTTCTACTTGCTGACAGCTGAGTGCCAGTGAAATTGGAGATAAGGTGGAAAACGGCCAAAGAGCTTTTTCCCAATCTTATAGGGAAGAATCTCTCCACACCCATCCTTAGATCGTTCTGTCTGATGCTTTTTGCGTGACTTAACCTTTCTGGAATGTACAGAAAATCCCTGGGAAAAGAGAGGAGACCCTTAAATTAACTGACATTGCTTCTGCTATTTGGTTAGATAGGCATTAAAAACTAAAATTAAGTTTAAATAAAGACAAAGGTAACATTCAATATTTAGCAACCATATAACACGGGTACCAATCCATTAGAACAGCTGTTGGCTTAAAAATCCTGGAGTCCTCCTGCTGTGAAATCTCTTAAATTGTTGGAACATTCAGATGGCTAGGAGTTTACGGAGTGTGGCCTAGGTGGCAGTGGCAGTAAAGGGGTGTACTTGAACCAGGAACGAAGCATTTCAGTATTTAACATCTGTTCTGCCTGTGCTTCTGCAAACTCAGTATCAAATCTGTTTAAAAACATAAGCTAAGTCACATTGCTTGCTCATCTAAGTTATACGTTGATTGATACATGCTGCTTGTAAATTCAAATTTCCTTCAATGCAAATTTTTGCTCTCTACCTTTTTTCTCTTTTGTCAACATGTATTTAATTTCTCACCATCATTGTTATTTATTTGTATTCTTTAAACAATGACATATACACATGAGAACGGGAAAACTACATCATTGATGATCGTAATGAACTCTTCAGATTTCTTTTAGTTTTGACGTAATTATTTAAATCACTGAACATATTTCCATATTAAGGGAGCAAAAATATTTGTTAAAAGACATGGTAAGAGGTAGTATTGATAGGCTTACTCTAATATATCAGATTATTGTTTGACTGTTTTAAAAGAGACCGAATAATGGTGATTAAGTAAGATAGAGGCTTTTTTATTGTCATATGCGTGGGCTATGAGGGTGTTCTACATGAAGTACCCAAGGGACCAAAGTCCTTTTTATCTTGTTACTCTGTCTCTTCCTAAGACATTGCCCTTGTTTGTGTGGCTGAAGACAGCTCATGAACTCATTGTCTATGCTGCAATTTTTTATCCACAGTACAGAGGAAGGGGAGGTGTCTTTGTCTGTTCCAGCTGCTATAACAAAATACCATAGATAGGGTGGCTTATAAAGTGAAATGTATCGCTCACAATTCTGGAGGCTGGAATTCCCAGATCATGGTGCCAGCCATGACCCTCTTCTGGGTCCCAGATATCTTATTGTATGCTCACATGGCAGAAGGGGCCAGGGAGCTAGAGGAGGCTCTTTTGTAACAACACTAACCCCCAAATAATACAAATGAACTTATTCATAAAACAGAAGCAATCTCACAGACATGGAAAGCAAACTTATGGTTACCAAAGGGAAGGGGGGGTGGGGGTAAATTAAGAGTATGAGATTAACAGATACACACTACCATATATAAATAGACAAGCAACAAAGAATTACTGTGTACCACAGAAAACTATATTCAATACCTTCCAATAACTTATAAAGGAAAATAATCAAAAAAGAATATATAAATATATATAGATTATGTGCATATATATATACACATATTTGTGTGTCTGTGTATGTATGGATGTGAGAGTTGGACTTGGAAGAAAGCTGAGTGCTGAAAAATTGATGCTTTTGAACTATGGTGTTGGAGAAGACTCTTGAGAGTCCCTTGGACTGCAAGGAGATCCAACCCGTCCATCCTAAAGGAGATCAGTCCTGGGTGTTCATTGGAAGGACGGATGATGAAGCTGAAACTCTAATATTTTGGCCACCTGATGCGAAGAGTTGACTCATTGGAAAAGACCCTGATGCTGGGAGGGATTGGGGGCAGGAGGAGAAGGGGATGACAGAGGATGAGATGGCTGGATGGCATCACGGGCTCAATGGGCATGAGTTTGAGTAAACTCCGGGAGTTTGTGATGGACCGGGAGGCCTGGCGTGCTGCGATTCATGGGGTCGCAAAGAGTTGGACACAACTGAGCGACTGAACTGAACTGAACTGAACTGAATATATATATATAATAACTGAATTATATATAGATATATATATCTGACTCACTTTGCTGCACACCTGAAACCAACACAATATTGTGAATCAACTATACTTTGCTTAAAATAATAAATTAAAAGAACATTAATCTCATTCATAAGAACTCCATCCTCATGACCTAATCACCTCCCAATGATCCTTCCTTCTAACACTATTGCATTAGGATTCAACATGTGAATTTGGCATTAGGAATCAGCATGTGAAGTCTGGGGGGACACAACATTCAGACCATAGCAGGAAGGTCAGCAGTGACTTTGAAGAGCCAGACTCAGAAGTTGTACACACTGCTTTTTCTCCTAATCCATTGGCTAGAGCTTAGTCACCTGGCTGTGTCTAGCTGCATGGGAGTGAGGGAAAATTTAGTCATATTTGAGCAGCTATATATGCAGCTAAGACTCAAGGGGTTCTGGATTCTGGGGGACAATTAGTAGTATCTATCATATTTATGAAAACAAATTTCCTCCTATCCTGGTCCATTGCTACTGTAAAGGTATCTGATATAATACATGGTATCTTAAGTGGGTAAGGTGTTTTTCACATGGCTGCTTTTTCCAAAAGTTTTCACAGATGTGACTCTTCATTTAATTGTTCATTTGTGTCAGACTTTTTGTGACCCCATGGACTGTAGTTCACCAGGCTCCTCTGTCCATGAGGATTCTCCAGGCAAGAATCCTGGAGTGGATTGCCATGCCCTCCTCCAGAGCATCTTCCCAACCCAGAGATCGACCCTAGGTCTCCTGCATTGCAGATGGATTCTTTACCAACTGAGCCACCAGGGAAAACCTCTGTATTTACAGTCTTTCTTAAATATACTATTAGGGCTTCCTTGGTGGCTCAGATGGTAAAGAATCTGCCTGAAAAGTGGGAGACCCATGTTCGATCCTTGGGTTGGGAAAATCCCCTGGAGAAGGAAATGGCAACCCAATCCAGTGTTCTCACCTAGAGAATTCCATGAATAGAGGAGCCCTGTGAGCTACAGTCCATGGTGTCGAAAAGAGTCAGTTCAGACATGACTAAACACTTAGATATACTATTAAACCATGGTCACAAAAGTTTCAAAATTCAATCAAATTACAAAAGGCTATTTGGGGTTTTGTTTTGTTTTTGCTCTTGTTTCAGAGTTCTGATATTGTATATTTTCTATTTACATTACAGTTTCTTCAAACACATCTTTTTGTGGTTTTCATGAGCTATTGTGAATAACCTTCTTCTCTCTCTTTCCTTCCATCTCAGATTCCACTCCTCCTTGAGGTTCCCTTTGCCTCATTTTGTATTTCCTCCTCCATCTCCTATTTTTCTACTTACACTGATTCTCTGGAACTCCTGAGGTAGAGGACGTGTCCTTCCTCTGATCTTAATTTTCCAAGATATCCTATTCCTTCCTTGTCCTTATTAAGATTTCAAGTGGGATCTTCAAGATTTAAATAGCACTTTCTCTTTTTCTTACTAGGGACATTTTTTCCCTTCTCCTTTGTTTTTAAAGGCACCTGTCTATGTTTCAGTTCAGTTCAGTCACTCAGTCGTGTCCAGCTATTTGCGACCGCATGGACTGCAGCATGCCAGGCTTCCCTGTCCTTCACCTTCTTCCAGAGCTTGTTCAAACTCATGTCCATTGAGTCGGTGATGCCATCCAACCATCTCATCCTCTGTCGTCCCCTTTTCCTCCTGCCTTCAATCTTTCCCAGCATCAGGATCTTTTCCAATGAGTCACTTGTTCGCATCAGGTGGCCAAAGTGTTAGAGTTTTAGCTTCAGCATAAGTCCTTCCAATGAATATTCAGGACTGATTTCCTATAGGGTTGACTGGTTTGATCTCCTTGCAGTACGCTTATCTACTTTTAAATTTTTAAATATTTTTCTTTTCCAAACAGACATCGAATTCATTATCTTTTCTTATTAGATATCCTCTGACATTCTGTGGTTCCATGTTATTGTTTGGGTTCCCTTTTTGAGTTCTTGCAGTTATTTGCTATAATATTTTGTTCCTGATGAGGCTGTGGGGTTTAAAATATAAAATATATATATATATAAATAATAAGATCTTGCACAACTGCTGCTTTACTCAAGACAGGGGTATTTGACAAATTTATGGAATTTTAAAAGAAGGCACATTCCACATAGTTTATCTCTGAGATGTACATTCACTAGTGGGACCAATTGGGTGTTGTTACTTACTTAAAACGTCTAACAGATACTTTTGAGACCCTTGTGTACAGTGGTGATAACCATGAACCACCCCCTTCTCATTTCTAATGTATGCATCCTTTTTACATCTCTATTTTAAGAATTCAGTGTCTTGTGTGTCTTTCACTGAAGCCTATCTCAGGCTTAGGTCAAGCCTATCTCAGGCTTACTTGGAATTAGGTCAAGTACAGAAGACCAAGTGAGGTGGATATTAGGGAGAGTCTCTCTTTAACTTCCTTGTTCAGAATCCTCAATCAGTCACAAATCCTGACTTAACAGAAAGAATTGCAAGCTTTTTCTCCAGCTTTCCCCCTGGTTTGATTCTTGCTATTTCTGAATCTTGGTGTGTTCATTTGTCAAATAAAGTTAAGATTGCATCTTGTGTGACAGCCTCAGATGAAGTCAAGAGTTACTGTCCATAAATACAATGACATGCTTCTTCACTAGAAAGTGTCTCCGACCTGGAGGATTAAAAATAAAACACAAAAACTTATGAGGTTAAAAAGAGAAGAGCCAGGCAGATGAGGTAAGAAGAGACCACTCAGCAACTTTAAAATCGGACGTACATTCCAGGCATAGAAAAGTTTACAGACTTGATCTGAGAATGAACATTTATCTTCCTGTAGAACTCAAGGCACACAGGAGAGGTGTGAGAAATGTTATTGTGTCTATAAGGGGATATATATTCTGTCACTTTCAGGCAGAGCTTGATGTTGATCTCTAGAAAATTTGCAGAATGTATTATTGAATATGGGTTTACAAGAACTTAGAATGGAGTTCACGACTTCTGGATCAAGATAGCTAGGTGAGACACAGATTTCCCTCTTCTACCTTCCCAACTTGTACTGAAATTAAAGGAAAAAATTATAAGAAAAAGAGACAGGTTTCTGAGAGTGCTGAAGAAACAGATACTAGGAAAAGACAGAAATATAGAGAATGTTGCTATAGAGTCAAGAGCTGTCTTTTTCCATGAGATTTTCATAGGGATACAAGCTTGAAATCAGCAAGAGTGAGGACAGGAAGTGGAGTAGAGATCTAGTAGTAACATTAATTAGAGGGATTTAAAAGAGCTGCACCAGTCATCTGTCCCCCCACCCGCCCCAGTCATCTGTTTTATGTGTACAAAATGCCTGGCTATTATGTTTCTTTCCTGGATAAAACCTGAGAGAATAGCACCTTCCAAAAAAAGTGGGTGGGTGTTTGTGTGTGTGTCGGGGGGAATGAAGTTTAACATAAGCTTTGGAGTCAGATAGAAGAGATGGCATTTGGTAACTTCACAGACATTCACCATGGATACAGAAGAGAAAAAAGAATATAAGGAAGCCAGTGATACACAGGAGTAAAATAACCAATTCTATTTCCCAGAATAAAGTCTTCCTTATGTTCTTTCCAACTGTAATGGAAGCCATCATGCTGGAGCATTTCTGCTCATTCATTTGCAAAGTTGTAGAATTAACATCTCACTGAGAGGAGCTTCCCATCAAAAGTAATTTTTGAAACTCTCGAGGAATTCTATTGCACCTCCTATATGTCGTGAACTGAATAGTGTCCAGCCACCCTCCAGTTCATATTTTGAAGTCCTAACCCTGAGAACCTCAGAATGTAACTGTATTTGGAGATAGAGTCTTTGAATTAAGTTAAAATAAGGTCATTATGGCGAGCCTGAATTCAATATGACTAGTGACCCAAGAGGAGGAAATTTGGAGACCTAAAACTGGAGTGAAGAGGATGCGAAGATACAGCATGAAGGTAGTCAGTTGCAAGCCAAGGATAGAGGCCTCAAAACCAACTTCAACGACTTCCCTGGGGGTCCAGTGGTTAAGAATTCACCTGCCAATGAAGGGGAACGGGTTCAATCCCTGGTCTGGGAAGATCCTTCATGCAGAGGGGCTAATAAAGCTTGCACAACTACTGAGCCCATGTGCCCTAGCACCTGTCCTCTGCAATGAGGGAAGCCACAGCAAGGAGAAGCCCACACACAATGAAGAGTGGCTCTAGCTTGCTGCAACTAGAGAAAGTCTGCCGAACATAGCAATGAAGACCCAGTGCAGCCATAAATAAATAAATATTTAAAAAAACCCAACTTCTATCCTTGGCAGATATTGCTTTAGTCAAGTGATCAAAGTATCATTAACGAGAGACCAATATCAACCCCTCCCGCAATCTCCCACCACCATGCAAAGTACTAAGAAAAATAGAACGATTCTTTCTGTAAGTGTTTAATTCATATCCAGTCATGAGGACAATTCAGACAAATCCATATCAAGCAGCATTCAGTAAAACCATTGATATAAAGAAATATCAATATGAGGAAAATGAAAGGCAATAATATTGAGAAACTATTCTTGATGAAAGAGGATTAAAGGGTCAGTGAAACAAAATTTAGTGTGTGGTCTTTGACAGAGTTCTGGGTCATTATCAGGATAGTAAATGTTATTGGATATGACTCATATAATAGATAATGTTATTAACATTTCCTGGTGATAACTGCATTTGGTTATGTAGGATAATGTCTTTGTTCTTAGCTGATATAATCTGAAGTATTTGATATAAAGGGTATTGATGTTTGCTAGTAATTCTTAAAAGGCTCCAGCTATGAGATATATATATATATATATACACACACATATAAACATACATAAGTGTGTGTATATGTGTATGCATATAAATAGATATAAAACAACTTGATGAAATTTTAATAATTAGTAAATCTGGGTGAAGTGTATAAATGGTATTTCTTATGGTATTCTTGCAGCTTTTCTGGAGGTTTGAAAATGTTTAACATAAAATTGAGGGAAGGTTTAAAAGCTAACTCTTGGTGTAATTAGAGTGTTTAGTGCTCAATCATGTCCGACTCTTTGCAGTCCCATGGACTATAGCCTGCTAGGCTCCTCTGTCCATGGGGTTCTCCAGGCAAGAATACTGGAGTAGGTTGCCATTCCCTTCTCCAGGGGATTTTCCTGACCTAGGGATTTAACTTGGGTCTCCCACATTGCAGGCAGATTCTTTACTGTATGAGGTACCAGGCAAACCCAACTCTTGGTGTTAAAGGAATAGAAAAAATTAGCTTTTTTTTTTCCCTATGGCAAAAATAATAACTTGATACTTTCAGTTTAACTAAACAAAATGAAGCACTGGTTTCATAGTAAGGCCAAGAAAGATTCTAGTGTTACTTGTACTACAAATGCTGCTTGCTGGTGGTTTATTCAAAGGCAGGTGGCTTAAATTTCTTATCTACAAAATGGAGATAACCACAGTACTTACCTATGATGGAGGCAGGTTGGCTGCCTAACCAGTATCCATTCTTAAATACTTTTTAAAAGAATAGTAAATTTGATGACAGTGGCATCAGTACTACATTTTGGAGCACACTTTGCCAGGTGGTCATGTTTTGGATCAAGAGATGTGAGTGGGAGTTGCTTAATAACGGCCTTGACAGGTGGTACACTTAGCCAACTGGTACTTTTTTGCCTTTGCTCTTTCCTCTTCCTCTTGTTCCTTCCAAGGAGATGCATGCAATGGTTGGAGCTCCAGGGTATCTTGTGAAAATGAGGTTGTGGGCTATATCTGCATCTGAAAGGAGATGGGTTGTTGGAGCCTGGTGAAACTTCTCCACCAGCCTGGCATCACCTACTTTGGGACTCTTGTTACACACAAAGCACACCACTATTTAGTTAAGTCAACCTTGTTTTGATTTTCTAACAAGTGCAGCCAAAAGCTATCCCTTATGGACATACTATCTTACAGCGTTATGAAGATTGCTTTGATACTAGATCTAAAAGGCATTGTACTATTCTTAGCACACATAAAGAAGCTTGAGAGACATCTGGCCACTATTACATCATCGGTTTCATATAAAGGAGTGTCCTTTCCCATTGACCTAGAGAGGGAATAGATGTTTCCTTCTCTCCAAAGCTTCCCTTTTAAAATATTCCTCTTAAGCTCAGGGAATACATATCAGTTCAGAGTTTTTCAAATATCTAGTCTATTTAAACATAATTCTGGAAATGATTAGCATAATCAGCCCCATATTTAAAATGAAGATATTAAACAGGTTTCTTGAACTGATGCAGCTAAATCATTTTTAGTGAATAATTGCTGTTAAAAGAGTCAGAATGACTTACAATGTTATAAAACTGTGCTTGCTTCAGCAGCATATATACTAAAATGTTATAAAGGTGATTATCAAGTATGCTAGGTAAAGCAAAATATATATAAAATTTTGTATATATGTGACATATGGACTCAATAAATAAAAACTTAAATAATTGCAATGTTTGCAAAGCCTGGCAAACTGGTTGAATAAATAGCATGATGTATGAAAAGGCAATTCTAGATATTTCTTTTTCAATAAAATGGTAAATCAACATATACATGCTTAACTTGATTTTGAATGAAATAAAGACTAACATGGTTGAATTCCAAAGCCAGAAATTATCTTTAAAAACCCACATACTATTTCTTGAACATAAAGAATAGCCAGTTTCCTGTTTAACTTAGTAAGATGTTGTTTACTTAACATGTGTTACTGACATGTTACTTGGACGGTTACTTACTTAAGCAGCATAGTTACATATGTAGTAAGATGTTATGGATAACTGGCTATAATATATCTCATAGAGTAATTCTTTCATGTTCCTATTCAGAGACTGGCTGTGGGAATAAGAATCTATGTATTTAACAGGGTGTTGTGTGACCAGAAAACAAAATGCCTGGTGGAGATGAAGTAGAATTCCTCTTAAGTTTCTAACACTTTATTAGTGAAATCTTTGTAGCACACAGATACCACATCAATTTTTAAACTGTGGAATCTGAGGATCCATTCCAAAGCATATAACACTTTCACTTGTGCACATAATGAAAATTCATAACTGAACCAAAGAATTAAAGGGAAAACAAATGTATACTGAATGCCAAGGAAGGACCATGCCCTGCACACATTTATCTTTTCACTCTGCATGATAACCCTATGGGGTGGTATGATTATTCCCATTTGTTTGGCTGGGAGAACTATATCAATCAGGGTTTTAGCAGGAAGCAGATTGGACCCTTGCCGCAGGATAAATCAAGGATGACTTAATAAAGAGACTCTTTATGAAAGTCCTCAGGGTGAGGAACCCACAGAGGGTAGCGCAGTCTTCTAAGGCTGGTCATTACAGAGCTATTCCCACACTCAGACTCAAAGGACAAAGGGAGGAAGTGGGAGTAGGCACTGAAATCTGGAAGGAGACTGGTGGAGCATGATGCCTTGAGAGATGTTGGGACCTTTTAAATAAATGACAGGGTTGACTGGAGGGACTCTGCAGAAAGGGAGCTGGAGGGTGAATACTGAACCTAGTTTCCTCCTGCCAGTTTTCTGCCAGGGGCCACATACTTGAGCTTAATGAGAAGCCAGTGTACAAGGTCATCTGATGACATTGTCCCTGGAGGTCAGCCTCTTGTGAAAGAGAATGGAGTGGAGGAGTTGGTAGTACATCTGGGTGAACAAGAAGAAGGTGTCCAGCTCAGGAACTGAAGCTCAAAGAGGTTAGGCTCTGTCAGAAGTCATACATTTGTAAGTCTTCATAAGACTTCAATTGGAAATTAGCTCTGACTTTCAAAGCTTTATTCTTCACATTATACCAAGTGCCAGCTCCTATCATTTTGAAGACAAAGAGTGTAGTTACATTTTTAATGTCTTATCTAGTCATTATGTTTCTCAGTAGAAAGTGATATAAAGCCTTAATATGTCTATGTGGATGCATCTATTTCTTTCATAAACTATCACAAGAAGAAAAGAATGCAAAAGACCATGGTTTATATTACTTTGAAAATATTCCACACAGGCAAGGAACAGATATATTTTCTGTGGACATAAGTAGCATAAGTCCAGATAATTGACACATGGAACAATTATTTCATTCTCTCAATCATTTATTTGATTCTCCTTTATTGCATCTAGAATCATTAAAATTCAAGAAGGGTTGCAGACCAGTGTCTTCAGAAGAAGGTTATCATTATTAGTTTGTTAAGGTCCCAGCGAGTAACAGGGAATCTATTTTTCTCTTTTTTTTTTCTTTGCATCTTGAAAAATGGTTTCAAAATGCCCAAAAGAAAAACCAAGTTTTTGAAAAGTAATAAAATTGCAAGTCAGAGGATAATTTTTCTTCTTTATGAGCATCCATCAATATCACTGATAACTTCAGTGAAACTGAAATAAAATGCTCACTATTTGCAGGAACCATTTAAAAATACATCTCATTTTTACAAACTTCCATCAGACAAAGGATTTTTCCTGAAACACCCCTGGAGCCATGGTCTGGAAATATGAGAATACAATCATGGTTCTGTTCTTCTAGGACACTGAAAGTTATATTTAATTAATAGAGTGATTGAGGGTACAGCTGCTGATTTTGTCAAATAATTTCCTAAGTGAATCATTTAACGTCTTAAAGGACTGACCTGCTTTTTTTTTATTCCCAGAGTTTATAGTTCACCATTGATTATTTTTTAAAGAATTGGTTGATACAAACAGTGATAGCATTAGAAATAATACTATTACAAATGCAAAACCCAACTATTTATAACTAAAATTTCATTCCAGTTAATGTTAAATTCTGTATGTTATTCAACAAGAGTGACTAAGAATCAGTTTAACAAAGAATGAGAATAATTTTTGAAATTATTAGAATATTTGTAAAAAAGAAAAAAAGAATATTTGTACACCTAGCAGTGGCCACAGGACTGGAAAAGATCAGTTTTCATTCCAATCCCAAAGAAAGGCAATGCCAAAGAATGCTCAGACTACTGCACAGTTGCACTCATCTCACACGCTAGTAAAGTAATGCTCAAAATTCTTCAAGTCAGGCTTCAACAGTATGTGAACCATGAACTTCCAGATGCTCAATCTGGATTTAGAAAAGGCAAAGGAACCAGAGGTCAAATTGCCAACATCCACTGGACCATAGAAAAAGCAAGAGAGTTCCAAAAAAACATCTACTTTTGTTTTATTGACTACGCCAAAGCCTTTGACTGTGTGGATCACAACAAACTGTGGAAAATTCTTCAAGAGATGGGAATACCAGACCACCTGACCTGCCTCCTGAGAAATCTATATGCAGATCAAGAAGTAACAGTTAGAACTGGACATGAAACAACAGATTGTTTCCAAATCGGGAAAGGAGTATGTCAAGACTGTATATTGTCACCCTGATTATTTAACTTATATGCAGAGTACATCATGCAAAATGCTGGACTGGAAGAAGCACAAGCTGGAATCAAGATTGCTGGGAGAAATATGAATAACCTCAGATATGCAGATGACACCACCCTTATGACAGAAAGCAAAGAAGAACTAAAGACCTTCTTGATGACAGTGAAAAATTTGACTTAAAGGTCAACATTCAGAAAACTAAGATCATGGCATCCGGTCCCATCACTTTATGACAAATAGATGGGGAAACAATGGAAACAGTGACAGACTTTTTTTGGGGGGATGGAGAGTTGCTCCAAAATCACTGCAGATGTTGACTGCAGCCATGAAATTAAAAGACACTTGCTGTTTGGAAGAAAAGCTATGACCAATCTAGACAGCATGTTAAAAAGTAGAGACATTACTTTACCGACAAAGGTCCATCTAGTCAAAGCTGTGGTTTTTCCAGTAGTCATGTATGGATGCGAGAGTTGGACTATAAAGAAAGCTGAGCAGTGAAGAATTGATGCTTTTGAACTGTGGTGTTGGAGAAGACTCTTGAGAGTCCCTTGGACTGCAAGGAGATCTAACCAGTCCATCCTAAAGGAGATCAGTCCTGAGTGTTCATTGGAAGGACTGATGTTGAAGCTGAAACTCCAATAGTTTGGCCATATGATGCGAAGAACTGACTCCTTGGAAAAGACCCTGATGCTGGGAAAGATTGAAGGCGGGAGGAGAAGGGGATGACAGAGGATGAGATGGTTGGATGGCATCACCGACTTGATGGACATGAGTTTGAGCAAACTCCGGGAGTTGGTGATGGACAGGGAAGCCTGGCGTGCTGCAGTCCATGGAGTCACAAAGAGTCAGACATGACTGAGTGACTGAACTGAACTGAAAATGCTAGTAACATGGACCTGCTGACATGTCTCTGCAAACCCTTTTATTTTATTCAAGCCATTCAGCTAAATTGTATTCATGGATTTTAGTTAAAGTTGACTCTAACTGAGATTCAATAAAAGTATTAATTTATATATCCATTATAATTGCTCATAAGAGACAAATTATAGATAATTTGAGTACATAGAGGCTACAAAGAATCTTTTACATAGTGTATTATATTTTAACCTTAGTATCATTTTTTTGGTTGGATGGAAAAAAAGGAAAAAAAATGTGTTTCTCTGAACAAGGGACTTTAGTGTCTGTTTTTATTTACTAAATATTAAGAATATGCATAAGCAGAATCCTTAATATGTAGACTTGGGGCCTGGGCTTGCCTGGGTTCAAACCTCTGCTCTACTACTTACAGTGGTGTAATAATAGTACCTACTCCACTGGTATCTGTAAAGAGTAAGCAAGTTAAGGGTTTCTCAAGTGGCTCAATTGTAAAGAGTCACCTGCCAAGGCAGGAGATGTGGGTTCAACACCTGGGTCAGGAAGATCCCCTGGAGAAGGAAATGGCAATTCACTCCAGTATTCTTGCCTGGGAAATCCTATGGACAGAGGAGCCTGGCAGGCTACAGTCCATGGGGTCTCAAAAGAATCGGACATGACTTAATGATGAAACAACGAAGTGAGTTAGTGTCTGTGGAGCCCTTAAAATAGAGTCTGTTACATAGGAGGCTTTTAGTAACTTTCACAGTTACATGATACATGGTTAATGGCACTCCATTGCCCATACTTCTGGTATGGGCATACCATTGTCATGCCCCTTTTTAATATAGCCACTTGTATACTTCTTATGGACTTCCCTGGAGGCTCAGACAGTGAACATCTGCCTGCAGTGCAGGAGACCTGGGTTTGATCCCTGGGTGGTGAAGATACCCTTGAGAAGGGAATGGCTACCCACTCCAGCATTCTCGCCCGGAGAATTCCATGGATGGAGGAGCCAGAGTTTTATTCCTAAGCTTATATAAAAAAATTATCACAAGGAAGTTAGCATTTTAATTTACAGTTGTGTATTGCTGTTGTTTTCATAACTGAAGAATAGAGAAATTGGAAAGGTTTCCAAGAAATTGGAAATAGAGAGGGTTGGAAGGGGAAAGAAGATGAGAGAATATACTTTTGCAGCTAAGAAACCTGTTTTATTCTGAGTTTGGCCACTAATTAACTGTATCATCTTTGGGAAAATCACTTAATCTCTTGGGTCTCCATTCCGTTAGCTATGAAATGGACATAATGATACCCTTGACATAATGCATATGCTTCTACTTAATGTGATCTTTTCATTGAAGACCATTTATATCCACGTTTTGTATCTCTAAGTGCCTGGAAACATTTAATCCCTTTCTTAGACTTTGGATTGTCTAGAGTAGCAAACTTCCTGTTACATTCCTGTCTTTTAGGCCATATGAGTAGAGAACATGAAGAGGGCCTCAGAGAAAGAGGCCTGGAGAATCATTTTCATTGCAACTAGGAAAGTGTTAGACTGTTCTGATGTGTGACATGAAGGGGCTATCTAGTCAGGCATAGTGACCTCGCAGGCAGACCCTGCTTGGTTAACCTTGCTGGACACAGTCCCTGCTCACTTCATTAGCCCAGAGTTCATTCTGATCTGGGAGTCCCATGCCAAGAACACAGTTCATTCCCCTTCTGATTCAAAACACCTGGACTCCTTTGGCCAGAGGCCACATCCTGGGGCTGGCTCATCTCCGAGGGGCGACCTGGGTCTTGCCTAAGCCTTCACTACAGCAGCAAACACACCACAAGGAAAGATTAATTTTTGTGGAATGAGGCCAAGTAAAGCAAACATAACTGAGAATCTAAAATATTAAAAACCTATTAGCTGGGACAATGAGGAGCCCACATTTGCCCTGAAGTAAGAAACGTGCCCAATTAGAGAAGCAAGAGCTATTAAGAGCAATCTGAGCTAGTGGGAATGAGAGCAAGATTCCTTGCAAGGAAAAGTGATTGTAGCAGCAGCATTGCCAGAGCTTAGTTAGGTGAATAAAAACACCCATTTTGTTTCCATGTGGATACTTTTCTATTGATGCTGTTCCTATGACCATAATGAGAGATGAAACAACCTCATCCCGAGGGTTTCAGCTGCAACTGTAGGGCTGTGAGAGGTGTGCATTGACTTAACTTTCTGAAGACATAGACAATCAAAGAGAGGGAGTGTGAACATGGATTTGTTAGCACCTGTAGATTTTCACCTGGATATCTGTCTTCATAACTTGCTATGTGTACAGAACTTATAGCATGATTATTTTCTAGTTTGTGTTTTGTTAATTCATCTTTGAGCTCTTCACTACTGCTCTCTTTTGCCTGCCTCCCATCCCAGTTTTTCTTGTCCCCTCCATATAGAGAGAGGAAAAGCAAAAACTGGTGGTGGCATTCGTTAGTGTGGTAGCTCTGCCAAAGCTTCATCACAGGTTCTCTTCAGCTGTTATGTTTTTCTGTCTCTCTTTTTTTTTTTTGACCATGCATGCCATGTGGCTGGTGCAATCTTAGTTCCCTGACCAGGGATCAAACTGAGGCCCTGGCAGTGAAAACACAGAGTCTTCACCCTGTACTGCCAGAGGATTCCCTCAATTAGTATTTTCTTGAGTGCCCCTCTGTCAGGCATGGTGCTGGGAACTGGAGAGACAAATGGGTCTTCATTTTAACTGAACGGTATATAAGGACCTTTGTCACACCTCGGGGTTGCTTACCTGGCTTCTCATAGACACTGTTCCTCACTCAAACAAGGGCAGAGTGCCCACACTAGCCTTAGTTCAGTTCAGTCGCTCAGTCATGTCCAATTCTTTGCAACCCCATGAATCGCAGCACGCTAGGCCTCCCTGTCCAGCACCAACTCCTGTGGTCTATGCAAACCCATGTCCATCGAGTCGGTGATGCCATCCAGCTGTTTCATCCTCTGTCATCCCCTCTTCCTCCTGCCCCCAATCCTTCTCAGCATTAGGGTCTTTTCCAATGAGTCAACTCTTTGCATGAGGTGGCCAAAGTACTGGATTTTCAGCTTCATCATCAGTCCTTCCAATGAATACCCAGGACTGATCTCCTTTAGGATGGACTGGTTGGATCTCCTTGCAGTCCAAGGGACTCTCAAGAGTCTTTTCCAACACCATAGTTCAAAAGCATCAATTTTTCGGTACTCAGCTTTCTTCACAGTCCAACTCACACATCCATTCATGACCACTGGAAAAATCATAACCTTGACTAGATGGACCTTTGTTGGCAAAGTAATGTCTCTGCTTTTTAATATGCTGTCTAGGTTGGTCATTATTTTCCTTCCAAGGAGTAAGCGTCTTTTAATCTCATGGCTGCAATCACCATCTGCAGTGATTTTGGAGCCCAAAAAGATAAAGTCTGACACTGTTTCCACTGTTTCCCCATCTATTTCCCATAAAGTGATGGGACCAGATGCCATGATCTGAATGTTGAGCTTTAAGTCAACTTTTTCACTCTCCTCTTTCACTTTCATCAAGAGGCTTTTTAGTTCCTCTTCACTTTCTGCCGTAAGGGTAGTGTCGTCTGCATATCTGAGGTTATTGATATTTCTCCCAGCAATCTTGATTCCAGCTTGTTCTTCTTCCAGACCAGCATTTCTCATGATGTAACTCTGCATATAAGTCAAATAAGCAGGGTGACAATATGCAGTCTTGATGTACTCTTTTTCCTATTTGGAACCAGTCTGTTGTTCCATGTCCAGTTCTAACTGTTGCTTTCTGACCTGCAACAGGTTTCTCAAGAGACAGGTTAGATGGTCTGGTATTCCCATCTCTTTCAGAATTTTCCACAGTTTATTGTGATCCACACAGTCAAAGGCTTTGGCGTAGTCAATAAAGCAGAAAACTAGCCTTAATGTAACTTTTAATGTAGTTATTTGTTAATTGTACTGATGGTACAACTATAGAGAAGAAATAGAGGAAGATAATGACTCAAATACAATTTCTTTTTGTTTTTGTTTAGTTCACAAAGTCACGTGCAACTCATTTTGTGACCCCATAGACAGTAGATTGCCAGGTTCCTCTGTCCATAGGATTCTCCAGGCAAGAATACTGGAGTTTGTTGCCATTTCCTTCTCCAGGGAATCTTCCTGACCCAGGAATCAAACACCCGTCTCCTGCTCTGGCAGGCAGATTCTTTACCACTGAGCAACCTGGGAAGCCCATGATTTCTTTAGCATTTGTAATAGATTTAGTTTTCTATAAAAATTGACTGCTGATATTACCCTTTTCATCACAAAGATATTATAAAACTTTCCAAGAAGATATTGTTCTCCTTTATCAGAAGCATGACAAACCACAAATATATGGCTAGGACACAGAACAACTAATGAAAGAAATGTAAAAGAAATATTTTATAATACAGAGGGAAAGAAGTAAACGTTTACTATAACCTCAGATATGCAGATAACACCACCCTTATAGCAGAAAGTGAAGAACTAAAGAGCCTCTTGATGAAAGTGAAAGAGGAGAGTGAAAAAGTTGACTTAAAGCTCAGCGTTCAGAAAACTAAGATCATGGCATCCAGTCCCATCACTTCATGGCAAATAGATGGGGTAACAGTGGAAACAGTGGCTGATTTTGTTTTTTTTGGCTCCAAAGTCATTGCATATGGTGACTGCAACCATGAAAGTAAAACACGCTCACTCCTTGGAAGGAAAGTTATGACCAACCTAGACAGCACATTAAAAAGCAGAGACATTACTTTGCCATCAAAGGTCCATGCAGTCAAAGCTATGGTTTTCCAGTGGTCATGTATGGATGTGAGAGTTGGACTATAAAGAAAGCTGAGTGTTGAAGAATTGATGCTTTTGAACTATGGTGTTGGAGAAGACTCTTGAGAGTCCCTTGGACTGCAAGGAGATCCAGCCAGTCCATCCTAAAGGAGGTCAGTCCTGGGTATTCATTAGAAGGACTGAAGTTGAAGCTGAAACTCCAATCCTTAGGCCACCTGATATGAAGAGCTGACTCATTGGAAAAGACCCTAATGCTGGGAAAAATTGAGGGCAGGAGTAGAAGGGGATGACAGAGGATGAGATGGTTGGATGGCATTACTGACTCAATGGACATGGGTTTGGGTAGGCTCCAGGAGTTAGTGATGGACAGGGAGGCCTGGTGTGCTGCAGTTCATAGGGTTGCAAAAAGTCAGACATGACTGAGCTACTGAACTGAACTGAACTGAACCAAGTTTCAGGTACAGTTCTTTATACTGATATTCTTCTGCAGGTGGATAAGTGTCAGGCTTCTGTGGTGGTTAATATATGGTTCTGTACTGAGCTCCTTGAGTATGCCCTTCCATTTCTGTTTGTAGGCATATCATCTCACCCAAATTTGTTGAAATACCACTGCAGTTCACTTCCCACTGACAACAGGGAAGAGAAGTCTCAGAGGGTTACAGTGAGTTGTTGGGGAGTGGGGGGGCAAAGATAACTAGAGGCTGGGCTCAACTGTAAGTCCAGATATGGCTCCAAGCCTTTCTCATTAAGCACACTATCTCTTGCATCAGTGGAGTGGGGGCCACAGAGATGCAAGGCAAGTCACAAAGCACTCACTTTCCTTTGGCTGGCTGCTTTTTCTCATCAGTGTGGCATGTGCGTACGTGCTAAGCTGCTCTGTCATGTCTGACTCTTTGTGACCTGATGGACTGTAGCCTGCCAGGCTCCTCCATTCATGGGATTCTCCAGGCAAGAATACTGGAGCAGGTTGCCATGCCTTCCACCAGGGGATCTTCCCAACCCAGGGATCGAACCTGCGTCTAAGTCTCCAGCATTGGCAAGCAGGATTTTTACCACTAGTGCCAACTGGGAAGTGCTCAAAGTGGCACAGCAGCTATTAATTCTGAGGATTTAACCGGAGCCTCTTCACATGTAAGGAGCATGCATCAAACGAGAGGCTACAGAAAGCAAGGATGCACCTGAGAAAGAAGTGCTATGTAGAATATACAGCAACAGTTCCAATAACAAATGTGCACTGCTTTCCTAACGGGCAGTCGCATGCATGTAAAAAGGTAGATTTTGTTTAATAGCAAAATTATGGAAACTAAATGCCCATCAGCAGGGAGTGGTTGAAAAATCCTTTAAAGGACCTCCCAAGAGTGAAATATTTTTCAGCTCTGAAAAAAGATGGGGTAGATCTATGTGATGTAAAAATGTGCCCAATAGATAGTAAATGTGTGGTGTGCTCTGCTACGCTTAGGTGCTCAGTCATGTCTGACTCTTTGCGACCCCCAGGACTGTAGCCCACCAGGCTCCTCTGTCCATGGGGATTCTCCAGGCAAGAATAGTGTAGTGGGCTGCCATGTCCTCCTCCAGGGAATCTTCCCAACCTGGGGATCGAGCCCAGGTCTCCTGCAGCTCTTGCAGATTCTTTTCTGCTGAGTCACGAGAA
The DNA here is from genome assembly GCF_963930625.1 of Muntiacus reevesi. Lineage (NCBI taxonomy): Eukaryota > Metazoa > Chordata > Mammalia > Artiodactyla > Cervidae > Muntiacus > Muntiacus reevesi. The sequence goes on along the minus strand of NC_089267.1, from coordinate 35,839,151 downwards.
GCCCATGACTGTCATAGGATTCAGCTATTTCACTCCTAAATATTTAACCAGGAGAAATGAAAGTGTATGTCCATTCAAAGACAAAAATATTTATTGCAGTTTTATTTCAAACTGTCAAAAACAGGAAAGAACTCAAATGTTTAGAAATAAGTAAATGGATGCTGTATCCATATAATAGAATACTACACATCAATAAAAAGCAGTGAACTATACAAGCACGAATCTCAAAATAATTATGTTGTGTGAAAGAAACCAAAGAAATTACATACTGTATGATTTCATTTATGTAAAAGTCTAGAAATTGAAAACTAGTCTGTAGTGACAGAGAGCAGACTAGTGGCTGCTTTGGGAGGAGGAGGGGCAGAGGAAGTAGGAAATGCAAAGGTAACTTTTAGCAAGGGAATGAACATTTTCATTGTCTTTGTTTTGATGATGGTTTGACTAGTATGTACATGTTTAAAAACTCATAAAATTGTATACTGTGTGTAGTTAGTTGTATGCCAATTATATTTAAATAAAGCTGTTTTAAAAAGAAAACATGAGCAGAATTTAAGAGAACTCTAAACTGTCTTTTGGCAGAGAAGTAGACCACTGCTTACTTTTCTCAGTAAATTTGTAAATATAAAGTGGGAGCGAAAGGTGGGGCTGGAGGGCTAGTGAATATTTTTGAAGTCTTTTAGAGATTTGAATCTGAGTATGTCCTGAAACAAAGAAGAATCTGAATGGGTGTTAAATATCCCAATTATTTTATGAAAATCCTACCTTTGCCCTTACTGATACGACTTTGAGTAAATGCCTGAGAACATTCTGCTTGTAATTGGATAATTAAAAGAATACTCTGAGTTTGTATTTGAGGAAAGATGTGTTTGGCCACTTGGAGAAGGCAATGGCACCCCACTCCAGTACTCTTGCCTGGAAAATCCCATGGACGGAGGAGCCTGGTGGGCTGCAGTCCATGGGGTCGCTAAGAGTCGGACACAACTGAGTGACTTCACTTTCACTTTTCACTTTCACACATTGGAGAAGGAAATGGCAACTCACTCCAGTGTTCTTGCCTTGAGAATCCCAGGGATGGGGGAGCCTGGTGGGCTGCCGTCTATGGGGTCCCACAGAGTCGGACACGACTGAAGTGACTTAGCAGCAGCAGCAGCAGCAGTGTTTGACCACTAATGGTCAGATTGGCAATTGGATCTCTCAGGATATTTTAAAGATTATTTATTATTTGATTTCTTTAATTTTCATAAATACAGAATAGGAGTTGTCAGCAGCACACTTTCCTCTTCATAAGATTGCATTTCATCATACTTTTTTTTGGTAAGATTGTTTAATGTCTTACCACCAACTGAGACAGATGGTGTCTTAGAGCTTTGGTTGGAATAGTTCAATCATTTGTTTTTCTCAAACACAATGCTAATGAGCTTTGCTGAGAGAAGAACTCCCCAACATATGAGGCTCTCAAAGCATCAAGCAGAAAACAGCTCTACTTCAATTTTTTTCCAACAAATTTTAGAGAGAAAAGAAAGTGTTTCTTTCCCATGTTACTCCTCCTATTCCTCTGGATCATGCCCTCAGACATACAAGAATTCATTTCAACTCCTGTGGCATCAGAGAGCTGAAACAGGTGCTAATGGCAGAGGTGATGGTTTCATCCCACGTGGAATATAGCCTTGGCAAATAGCAAAAGTCAATGGGGCTTCAGTAGCAGTGATATTCTACCCTTCATTTCTGAGAGTTTTCTTAATGGGATCCCATACAGAGAACTGACACAGCATTCAAGGTCATAATGTAAGGTTGGGAGCAGTGGATAGAATTTATACAGGTCACAGGACCGATGAATATGACGGTTAAGCAATGCTGATTTCTTTCACATTTATCTCCAGAGATAATCTGTAATCTGATAATCTGTAGAAAACAAATTAATTTATGAGAAGTACATCACTGGCTACCAGCAAGTCATTTTCACAGCTTTTAACATAGGCTTTTAACATAGCTTTTAACATAGGCTTCTGAATGCTCCTTGTTAAGCAGCTCAGTTCTCAACGGGAGGGGATTGTTGTTCACACCTTGCAGCCAAGGCATACAGCTTTCTCAGCGACCTTGTAACCAGTTCGAATGGGGAAGTACCTTCAGGTGAAATTTGCAAGGAAGAGGAAATTCCTTGATGCATAAAATCCACCTTTATAGGGATTACTAATACGTTGAGAAGCTCTTCGTCACAGTCCCACTTTTTCAAAAATAACTGTGCTCTTGCTGCCCTGGAAGACTCTGAGACACTTAATCCAGGCACGCAGCCTAGTGCTAGTGCTTTTCAGTTCCAGCTCAGAGGCCTGTCATCAAGGCTAGCTTCTGGGTGTAAGTAGCTGCAAGGAACTGGCTCTAGGGTGCAATAGGGCAGAATTATAATAGATAATGAGAGTATAATATACAAGAAGAATGGGGGAGTAGGAAGAGGTATGAAGAAGGGATCAAATTTGGCCTCTGGGGATATCTGTAACAAGAGGAGGATTTCCCACTCTGGGACTGAGCATGGAACCTTGTCACTTTGTGGGAATGGGGCAGTGTTATTGTAACAAAAGATATTTTCTTCCCAAAGAATTTCCTCCCACTTGTCATGTCCTAAAAAATAATTTATACGTATGCTTTAAGACATACAGAACATTATTTTCATATATACTTACCATAAATCCTCATAGCTAGGTTGTATTAAGTGCCATTGCTGTCCTAATTTGGGTTTCTCAGGTGGCGCTGGTAAAGAACCCACTAAAAAGCAGAATGGTGATTTGAGAATGGAAGGCTCCCCATTTTCACAACTGAAGGCTAAAAACAACAACTACAACAACACCAACAAACTATCCTGCTAATGCAGAAGACTTAAAGAAACAAGGGTTTGAGCCCTGGGTTGGGAAGATCCCTGGAGGAGGCAACCCACTACAGTATTCTTGCCTGGGAACTCCCATGAATAGAGGAGCTTGGGGGCTACAGTTCATAGGATAGCAAAGAGCGGACAGGACTGAAGCAACTTGGCCAGCATACATGCACGCATGCCCTTTATCCTAATTTGCATAGGAGAGTTCCAGATTGTTATATTAAGTCAGGGCACATGACTAGAGAGAGGCAGGGCATAAACTTGAGTCTGTGTTCTGATGTCAATCTCAATTATTCTGTTAGTTGTTTGGTTTAACATTATATCATCCTGGAGAGATAGATTCACTTATAGAACTTATTACAGAAATCAGATGCTAAGTAATAAGGTTCATCCTAAGAAGAGTAGCAGGATGGTAAAGTAACTGGGTTGTTGTTTTGCTATTCAGTCCCTAAGTTGGGTCTGACTCTTTGCCACTTCATGGTCTGCAGCACACCAGGTTTCCCTGTCCTTCATTATCTCCCAGAGTTTGCTGAAACTAAGGCCCATTGAGTTGGTGATGTTACCTTTCTCATCCTCTGCCACCCTCTTCCATTTTCCCTCTATCTTTCCCAGCTTCAGGGTCTTTTCCAATGAGTTGGCTCTTAGCATCAGGTGGCCAAAGTATCACAGCTTCAGCTTCAGCATCAGTCCTTCCTATGTATATTCAGGGTTGATTTCCTTTAGGACTGACTGGTTTGATCTCCTTGCTCTCCAAAGGACTCTCAAGAGTCTTATCTAGCACCACAATTAGGAAACATCAGTTCTTCAGTGCTCAGCCTTCTTTATGGTCCAACTCTCACATACGTCCATGACTACTAAAAAAATCATAGTTTTGACTATTTGGAACTTTGTTGGCAAAGTGATATCTCTGCCTTTTAATATACTGGCTAGGTTTGTCATAGTTATCCTTCCAAGGAGCAAATGTCTTAATTTCATGGCTATAGTCACAATCTACAGTGATTTTGGAGCCCAAGAAAATAAAATCTGTCACTGCTTCCACTTTCCCCCTTCTATGTGGCATGAAATGATGGAACCAGGTGCCATGATCTTAGTTTTCTGAATGTTTCAAGCCAGTCTTTTCACTCCCCTCTTTCACCCTGCTGGAGTTCAAATCCAAGTTCTATCAACTCACAACTGTCTGATCTTAGGCAATATTCTTAAACCTTAGCAATGTTATTTATTTCAGGGAGTTACAGTAAGAGTTAATGAGTTAACAAGCATAAAGCTCTTAGAACACTGCCTGGCACCTTCTAAAGGCTCCCTATCAGTTCTCACCACAGCAGCAAACACCATTGTTACCATAATTGATGCTTATTATTAGAGTAACTGAAAGCATTTATTACATTTCTTCCAGCTCTGTGGGAATAAAAATTAGGTCTGAATGGCATGCTTTTATGTTGATTTGAATCCTGCCAGGAATATATTAGGCACTGGAGAGCTGCATTACTCTGGTAAACTCTTATTTCCAGTCTCAGCCAATACTTAAAAACCAGGAAATGTATGTTCATTATCTAGTGTATTTTATTTACATCTCCCAACCTTATATTTAGGGATTACTGGACTCATTCATACTCTTCTGAGTTCGATACTACTTGAGATGACAGATTGCATGTATGAATACTCAATTCTAGAGCTACACATATATAACTTCCCTACTGGTACTTTCCCCCTCTGTTTATCATCTGTCTTTCTTGGGGTTCAGTCCTTGAATGTCTCTTCTCTAGCTTCATCTGCTTCCTGATAGTTCTCATCTAGTCACATGGCTTTAAATGTCAATGCTTTGCTAATAATCCCCAAATTTATAGCGAGGCTGGACTAACTCCAGACTTTTATGTACAACTGCCTATTCCATATCACCTCTTAGAAGTCCCATAGATGTCTGAACTTAACATAAGTCTAGTCCCTCCCAATCATCACTTCCAAACCTGCTGAACTTTTAGTTTCTCTATTTGACGATGACGTCTCCCATCTTCTGATTATTCAGGCCCCAAATCTTGGAGTCTCCCGTGTCTCGTCTCTCTCCAGGATGTTAAGAAATCCTATTGATTTTGTCCTTGAAATCTCTCCAGAATCTGACTGCTTTTCAGCACCTCTGTTACCGCCACCCCTGTCTGAACCAGCGCGGTCTCATGTGGATTCTCACAAGCCCCTGCTAGTAGGTCTCCATTATTCTACCCTTGTTTTCCTACAGCTGATTTTCAACACAGCAGTTGGAATGACGCTTTTAAAATCGAAGTTGTATCATGTCACTCCTCTGCTCAAAACCCTGAAGTCGCTTAGCCATTCAACATGATTTGGTCTCCTATTACTCCTCTTGCTGTCTCTTCTACTCTCCCTTCTTGGTCATGTCTTTATGTTTTCTTACAGGTGCCTAGGGGTGGCTTGGGTTCCCCTGATTCCTGGACCTTTGCTCTCCTGCTTCTGAAACACTCTTGCTTTGGGCCCCTGCTTAGCTAACTCCCTCCCCTCTGTAAGTGAAGATGCCTAAATATCACCTTTCCAAGAGGCCTGACCACTCTTATTAATTCTGCATCAGCTCCCCTCCCCGCCTCTGTCCCTCCAGATCTCCCTCACCCTGTTCCACATTTTCTTTTTCCATTTTCTAGGTCTCTAGGTTCACAGTCCCATCCAAAACCCTTGGGATGATGCTTTTCAGCATTTAGCCTTTTTCAGAGTTTAGTAGAGAATGCCACGTAGATGCAGTACACTACATTTCATGCATAGCTGAGTTCTGTGATCAAATACAATAATATTTCTGAAGCAAAACACAGAAGTAAGCTTATTAACTGGAATAAAGACTACAACTAGTCATTCAGTTCAGATCAAGTTTACTGACAAACTCAGGAAAAACTTTAGGTTTTTAGACCTGTTTAGACTTGTTTCTCAATGAAGGAGTTATAGACTTGTATACTGGTGGTGTTTTTTTCTTGCCACTGGACGGTGAACTCCATGAGGGCCATGTCCATTGTTTTTAGCCCACTGACTTTTCCCAGGTGCTGAGGGCAGTGCGTGGCATATAATATATGTGCAGTGTACGTGTTGCTTAAATTAAGGAATGGTCTCACAAAACTCTTCTCTTCCTTCTTTCTAGATTAACCAGTCAATCATTGTTTGTTGAATGTATATATATACCTTTCCATCTAGACTTTTCCTTTCTTTGATTCTTGAATTCCTATCCTTGTACTCTTTTTATTCAAGGAGTCCTGTCTCACAGTTTAGGGTTAATCACACCCCCATAGAGTCCCCCTGGCTACATAGCTTGTGATGACTTTTCCCTATCAAATACTGTAGCAGTTGTTTTTGTTTTATTTTACTAATGTAGCATTTGTATCCAATTGTTATGTGCCTCATTTCTTTTATTAATGATTTTTTAAAACATGAAATCTCATTACTCCAAATAAATAGAAAATTCCTTGAGTAGAAATGTTATGTTTCCATCAGCACTAGGAGGGCATTTTTTACAGCTCTTATTTTATGTAATAGGCTTACCATTTAACAAATTATTATATTTTGCCATTTTTGTGTGAAACACTATTCTAGATGCTGGGACTATAATGAATTATTAGATATACTCCTTATCTGAAAGCACTTTATTTACTGACTGCTGGGGCAAAAAAGAAGAAAATAGTTCACTACAATTGAATTGATTGGTGTAACTGAGTTGGTTAGGACTGTGGGCATTTAGCCCAATCTTGGAGGACCAGGGATCATCCTGAAGAGCGTGGCAACTAAGATGAGACACACAAATTATAATTTATCCAAAGGAGGAAGGCAATGACAAAAAATGTTGCAAGCAGAGAAGATTACATGTTCCAACACCTGGAAACGAGAGCAAGGGGGGTAAGTGATTTTGTAAGGCACATTTGGATACACTAAGGGCATTTAGTGTATGTTTCTGCCTGTAACTGGGTGGAAACAGGTCCCTTTTTGGGTTTTCCTGGTAGCTCAATCACTAAAGAAACTGCCTGCAGTGGAGGAGACCCACGTTCAATCCCTGGGTCAGAAAGATCCCCTGGAGAAGGAAATGGCAACCCACTCTAGTATTCTTGCCTGGGAAATCCTATGGACAGAGGAGCTTAATGGGCTACAGTCCATGGGGTCACAAGAGTCAGACATGACTTAGCTACTAAACCACCACCACCAAAGGCATTTTAGTGGTCTGATATACAGGTTGCAAGGGTGGTGTTATAATGTACTAAAAGATAAAACTGATTTCAGAGGGAGGTAGAAGCCAGATCATGAAGGATATTATACATCTTGCTAAGGAATTTAGCCTTATTCTAAGAGAAGTGGTGAATTATTCAGGCATTTTAAGCTGGGGTATACGATGTGCTCAGATCTGTATTTTTGAAAGATGACTCTAGGCTGCATTGTGAAGAATGGATCGGAGAGGGCAAGGCTGGAAACAGAGACCAGCCTTTTAATTTTTCCAGGATTTGTGGCAGTGCCTTTTTGAAGAGTTTGGTAAATGGATGTACTTGCTGTTGATTTCTGGTAGGATGAAAAATAAATCTTAATGATTATGCTGCGGAGAAATAGGGTAACACAATTTATTAACTAAAATGTATTGGCTTTTGTTTTATGATCGTTGGGAAATGAATTTCCCCCCAATACAAGAAAAATGTACTTGTGAAATATGTGAGTGGCAGGTATGTGTTCTGCAAAACAGGATGTGATGTGGGCTGAGCCATCCCTCTGAGAGCGGACATCACTCCCAAGGGCAGGGAAAGGATGGATCAGACATGCGACAGAAAGACTGATAGTGACACATGGAGTGTGAGCTCTGTGAGAGTGAAGAGCCCGCTGCACCCCACACTCTATCCTCATGAAAGCAGCCTTCACAAACCTTTAAGAAAATGAATCTGTTCAACAGATGCCTTCGGCCTGTCACTTGCAGACAAAGCTTCTTTTCTGAAACCCTTCTCAGAAAGGTTGATAACGGTTAAGTCTGGTGAGAGGAATAATTTGTCAAACTAATCTATTATCGTCCAAGCACTCTGAATAATACAGGACTCTAGGGGATGGAAGGCAGTCATCTCCTGGCGATAGTGCCTCCCCTCCCGCAGACTCGGGCCTCTGTTTGCTTATTTGTTTTTGGCTTTGTTACATGCAAGAGGCTAACATTGTTCCCAGTTCTGTGGTTCTGTGACTAATAGTCCATTCTTTGTTCATTTTGAAAATGAGAAAATGTGAGCCCATGTGTGGAAATGCTAGGTTTCCAACAGGACTCACTAGGGAAAACTGGATCTGGAAGTGAAAGCTATCAGTAAAACGGGAACTGGATCCATGGGTTCTACTGTTTGGCTGTGAATAATCGGTAGGAGCCACAGGAAAAGGACAGCCCACATCAGGCTTTAGAGGTAGCCATTTATGCCTCTCTGTTCCTGCAGAAGAGCTCGAAACTCAAAGCCAAACCACCAAGCACTGTGCAAGAACTTTTATTTTCTGCCTTTATAAAATAAGAAAAAAAGCTCCTAGCCAAAATAAAAGAGGGGGGAGGGAGCAATTTAGCATTAACTCAATGGGAAAATTATTACCATTCCAAAAGTAATGGTCATTTTTCAAGGGAAAGTGTTAAAATTCCAATTTCTAGTGTAATGGATATCAGGCTGCACATTTCTGAAAGAATCATTTCCCCAGTCATGGTAATAGTTGCATTTGTTAAGCTATTACAAAGGAAAAAAGAAAGGAAGGAAGAAAGAAAATAAGGAAGGGAGAAAGAGAGAAGGTAAAAGACCCCCAGGGGTCCTGTTTTTAGGTCCTGGGCTGTGACATTGCACCACACCAGCACTCAGCCCCTTTTGTTGGCCTTGGTTTTCTAATATGCATCTCATCTCCTCCATGTTAACATTTCAGGATTAAAAAAAATAAAAGTTCCACTGAATGCACTGCAGGAGAATTTAACAATTCCAGAAATTAGAAGAAAACCTAAACAAAACAATTTCCTAATAGTCAGGGCAATACATATCATGACAATGAACATAAAGGAATTCTTACAGTGTGACAGAAAGAGGTAGGGGCTCTGAATCTGCTACTTATTTCTGTAATTTTAGAGAAATATCCTACTTCCTATCACACTTTCTTACTTAGCCAGATGAGAAGATTGGAGTAGATGATGTCTATGTCCTTTTATGTATCTAAAATTCTATATATTAAATGGACACATGTAAATTTAGACAGTAGATATTTTTAGTGCCAGGTTTGGGGGATAAGATCCTTACTTTTGCATAACTCACATTATGCTACAAGTGGTTCTCACTTGTCTAAAATGAGTAGCATTTGTTTCCGAAACACATTAACATAATCAATGCAAAGGCTTTGCAGTGAAGTACCAAAGGGCAAGTGTTAGTCACTCAGTCGTGTCGGACTGTTTGTGACCCCTCAGACCATAGCCCACCAAGCTTCTCTGTCCATGGAATTTTCCAGGCAAAAGTACTGGAGTGGGTTGCCATTTCCTTCTCCAAGGGATCTTCCCAACCCAGGGTTTGAACCTGGGTCTCCCACATTGCAGGTAGGCTCTTTACTGTCTGAGTGACCAGGGAAGATAAGGCACATAGATATGAGGTTGTAAGTATTCATTCAGCCTGTGCTGTTGACCTGCTGGGGACAGAGTGTTAGAGTAACTCAACAGATATTAGTTTGTAGAGGCCTGTTGATGCATGTGTAGACGTACTCTTTAATTTGCCATGAACTCTTCCAATGCTGAATTGTACCCCCAGCCATTCCTTCTACACATGAATGTATTTTCAGCACAAAAATTCATTGAATTCAATCCTGGATGGTCAAGCGCTTGATGAGATGATTCAGTAAGAACAATTTTATGTACTTTCCTCCTGGTTCCTATCGGGAGTGCTAACACTGATGGATAAGGGTGTTCTTATCCTAAACTCACAATAACTTCACCATACTGATCAAAGTCTTTATCCCATCCTTCAATTTTTAGAATGTTCTGACTTTCACGAAATGTCACTGGGCAATTTTTTTTTTTTTTTTTTCTGAATATCTTTTTCTGGGAAACTGCCTAGTACTCCATGTTACTTTTCTTCAAAAAGTCCACTTCATATGATACTCCAGGCCTTTGGACTTTTCAACATTCCTTAGCCAGATGTTCAACAGCAAGTATTTTCTCAGCTGGGAAAAGGAAGAAAAAAAAAAACCAAACAGTGAAACTTGTCAACAGCGGTGGGAATTATCAGTATCAATGAACACTTATTTTTTACTTTGGCATGAGAGACTGGCAGAAATATTTGAAATATGAATCTAGGTCCTATCCCTAATATACCTTAATAAATTCCAGCTCTGCGGTACCAAACGAAAACTGATACTGGAAACTACAGACCATGCAAAAATATGGAACATATTCAGAAGTTATTACTATTCATTCTACTTCCAATCATAGGTTCACTGAACCTCTATGTGATAAATGAAACTTCAGGATATGTTTGCTTTGACATTTATGAGTTTCAATAATAAATGACCTGATTTTTTTGGAGAGGCGTTCCCCAGGGGGCTTAAAGGTAACCGAAATATCTTTGGCCCAGAATACTTCTTAAGTAGCTTTGAAGCCAGAAAGTTTAATTGAATTTGAAAACCCACTTAGGAACAAAATGTAAAGGCACTTTGGGCATTGAATTATGGGACTAAGTCAAATATTTCAAAAATATTTAACTTCAAATGAAATTTTCACTCATTTGGCTGGTTAATTAAATATGATTTTACCCCCTGAATTTCCCTGAGAAGGACAGAACTCTTTGAATACATGGTATTAAAAAGAATACTAAATAAATTGGAACACAAGAGGCCTTTGGTTTGGGGCAACTTTGTGAAGCAACAGTGTTCTATCAAGGAAAGAAATATATCACTTCCTTTGATCTGGTTTCTTGAAGTTACCGAGGGCCTTTTTTGCTCTCTCCAAGTCTGGATGGTCACTTATTCTCCAGGGAGAGTGATTTGGAAAGGAAACACAGTGTGCTCCGCTGTTTTCTCCCAAGGTCCTCAGACTAAAGTATTCTTAAGTAAGATTTATCAAAGCAGGATCATTTTAACTCAGGATCTTAGAATTTAGACTTGAGTTTTTTTAGCATGGAATCTCTTCAAACCTGGTTCATCATATGGAAAAAGCTCATCCTTAGTGACAAGTTATCTTGTAATTAAAAACTAAGCTTTTAAGATACAGCAATCAAAAATCAGCATACCAGGGCATTATGAGTCATCATTCGTTTCTCTCAAAAAGTTCCTTCATTTGAAATTTTGGCGCTTTAATTTTGAGAATATGGCATTGGAGTGTATACTGACAGGTTAGTTGAAAGTTGAATGTTAAAAATCTAGATCTTGGAAAATTTTTTGTGTCTAGTTTAAAGAGCAGTCTCAACCTATAAAATAACAATATCACTATGCATGTGTGCTAAACTATTTCAGTCATGTCCGACTCTTTGCGATCCTATGGGCTGTAGCCCACCAGGCTCCTCTGTCCAAGGGATTCGCCAGGCAAGAATACTGGAAGACGTTGCCATTTCCTCCTCCAGGGTATCCTCCCCACCCAGGGATGAATCCACGTCTCTTATGCTTCCTGCGTTGGCAGGTGAGTTCTGTACAACTAGCGCCTCCTGGGAAGCCCAATATCACTATGGACTTATTTTTTTTCCACTATGAACTTATTTTGGGGATGATAAAACCTTCAAGAATCTTCTCTTTTGTTAAATAAACATGACTTTTAAAATATGAAGGTTAGAAACAACTAATCCTGTCTTGAATCAACAGGATTGATGCTATTCAAGTTGCAAGGTATAGGGAGAAACAGACCAGCAAGTCACCTGCCTGGTCAAATTGTTCTTAAGGTAAAAACTGAATGTAGGAAATGACTACTTTTCTATTTCCATCATATCTCTCTTCCTCAGTAGGGGGGAGTTGCTTTCATTATTGTTTTATATTTATTTCCCAATACCCATAGAATTTACATAACTTAAGTGGAAAAGGCAGGCTTTTCTTTTTTTTTTGGAAAGAAATTGGCAAAATATTTGGGAACTTTTCATGATTATATCAGCCACTCTTGAAGTAACTCTAATGTCTGCAACTTGATTGAAAAGGAACTTTTCAACCCAAACTGAAGCACCTAAAATCTGTAAAGCTGGATCAGAGCATGCTTTTATGATGCTTTGATATTATCATTGAACTGGAAGGTACTCAATTCACGCACCAATAATTGAACATTCATTTGCAGTCCACATAAAACTGAAGCCTAATTCCTTATTAGAGAGGCCTCTGAACCATTTTCCAAACACCTTTCAACTTCAGAATTGGTCCAAATGCAAGAAGCCAAAAGTACGGAGTGTCCTGCCAGAAAAATCTCTTTGCATTTCTGTTACTGAAAACCACTAGACTTAAAACAAAGAAATCTTCTGAGGGAAATTGTAGAGGACTTACCACCCAAATACTGGACCAAATAAATGAGCCTAAGATAATATTTTGAGTGAGGATTATTTGCCTACCAGCAATTACAAACATCTCCATTTACTCAAGGTGATGGAGAACTGATAATGTAGAGCTAAAAATACATCAAATATACTGAACATGTATAGATGCTGTATATGTATATGTTATAGTATATAACACATATAATATAAAATAGAACTACATATAATTATTACTGACCGTTTCTCCTAATATTACCTGGTCTCAAGCTATAACTGTTTACAAAGTTGCCCAGTTACTAGCATCACTTAGCTGTCATTCAGAAATGCAGGTCTTTCCTTCCTTCTCATTTTTTTCCTGAGAGTTTCTGATTTAATAGCATTGGAGAGGGTCCCAAAACCATGTTTTAAAGAAATCTCAGAGTAGTTCTGAAGAGAAACCAAATTTCGTATCTCTTCACTTAGGCCACCTGTTAGTTTGGGGGCCTCTGCTTGTTCAGAGGGTAATAAAGTGAAATAATAAAGAAATAAACCGAAAACAATACTAAATACCAGGGTGGGTTGCTTTAAGACTAATCCCTAGTATTTGCAATTATATTTGTAGGTGTTTCCAAAGTAGACAAAAGAAGAACCCAAAATGGTTATAGTTACACTAAATGAGGAATCTGTTCCTAGAGCTGTTGTCAATAGAATCCAATCTTAAAAGAAGCTGGAAACTTCTTCGTAGAGAAACATGTCAGACATATAAACTGAATTCCAGTATTCTTGCCTGGAGAATCGTATGGACAGAGGAGCGTGGTGAGCTACAGTCCGTAGAGTTGCAAAGAGCTGTTGGACATGACTGATGCAACTTACCACATATAGACGCGTATAAATTGAAAGTTGTCTATTAGGAAATAGCAGAGATCAGGGTTCAGCTTGTTAAAAGAGCATGGAATTCAGGAGTCCTGGAGGACAAGGTATCAAATGCTAGAACTGCAACTTTCTTATATCTTTTATTTCCTCATGAAATTCTATTTTTTTATTACAAAAGTAAAATTGGAAAAATAGGAGATATCATTAAAAAATTAGAAAATAGAAAAACATCAAAAAGAAAATGTCACTCTGCTCATAATCACTCCATATTTTCTGATATTTCCTTTCTGTTTTAAAACATGTATATCTGTATTTCTATATTGAAATGCAGATAGGTATTTACAAAATTTTAAGGCCAAAAATTGTGCGGGTTTATCTAGTTAACACCATTGCTGAATAAAATGTTTCAACTGGAACAATGACCCAGTTAAGTAAGATGATAGAGTAGCTGATGTTTACAAGTTGCTTGTAAGAGGCACTGTGCCCTTACCACATGTTAATATAAAGCTCTAACTCTTCAGAATAGTAATGTAGGTACTCTATGATTTCCCATTTTATTGATGAAGAGAGGAGGTGCAGAGGGTTTGAGTGATTTTTCTCCTACGATGTAGCAGAAGCAGGATTCTAGGCCTGCTGGAGTCATTGCTTTTAACATCCATGGAAAGCCTATGAGGTGAGAGAGGGCAGAGGGTGGCTAAGGGCTTACAATTCCCTGAGATGCTCCTCTGCGCCTGCCTTTCTGTTTTGTTAATAACAAACATTTACGTGGTGGAAAATTAATTAAGAAATCCTGAGGTTCATTGGAGATATGCTGTGATTCTACAAAACCAGCTTTCAGAATCACTGATCTCAGTGTTTCTATCAGGCTGAGTTTTGGCCTCAGCTTTTATTCCTTAAACATGACAGAGGAGAAAAAAGAATTTCACGAATAGCTAACAAGTTTTACCTGTGGCAGATTTCATCTCCCTTTACTCAGTAAAATGGCTCTGATTTTTCTCTTTAGATTTGAAAAATGACTTTAAAAGATTCCTGCAAAATTCTGCAAGGCAAATTTCTAAATTCATGTCAACAAGAAAATATCTTTTTTTTTTTTTCCCCCCGCAGATTAACAGTTGGATACTTGGTTCTGAAAAACAGTCGGGTTTAATTTAGGGTGTAAATTAAGACAAGAGAAATTTCAGAGCCAATAGAGTTAGCTATTTTCGGACAGTCTTCTTGGGTTTTGTGCTCAGTTGCTCTTCGCTAACACAAAGCTCGCTCTCTCCCTGGGTAATCAGCCATCTTAATTGCTCAAGCTTCCACTGAAGGATATCTGAAGTGACCAGACCCTAGAGGGGCAGAGTCATTATGAATAATGTTTATTGCTCTTTTTATGTCCTCATTGTTCAGTGGCACAAAGAAGCATCTCTACATTTTAGTATCATGTAATCAGCATCAAATTGTTTTCTCTGGAAACCTTGACCCTATTACTATTAAATCACATGCAGACTGTTAAATGATTTACAAGCTACCCAGCTTAGCTTCATAGTTTGCATCTCTCTGGTGATTGCATTTTCATTTTATAACAGCAAACTTCTCACAGGTCAAAGAAACCATCCTCTAGGGAGGTCAAATTCTCTTTCACTTCACATTCAGTTTAATGAAACAGGATAGGAAGGCACTGTTTATGAAGCGTCATTTCCAGGTAACATGGCAGCCCTGTATTCTTGAGGGATGGAAACCTCTAAGCTGACATCTGGTGTTGGATGATTTCAGACACACAAAGGAAACCCACTTGTTCTGAGGCTGCTGTGGAGGCAGCTGGTCTGCAGAGTTAAACAAGAACATAAAGATCACACTTGCCCAACTTCTGAATTAAAAAGAAAAGGAAAAACAAAAAAGAAAAGAAAAAAAGTTGGAGGGGGGACATCTGCTTAGCATCTGTTGTTAGAAACTTTGTCTTATGAACTTCAGACTCTGTGTTCCTAGAAGTGCCAGTTTACCAGGTGATAGTGCTAAGACCAGGATAATTTGAAATAAAGATAATAAGGGAAAATGAAGTAATAACAGAGGGAAACTTGTCCCTTTCCAGGTAAAACCTTGCCCATCTAAGATACAGATCCAGTTTTGCTTTTGGGTATGTATCAAGACATCTGGCTTCATAAACCCTTGTTTTTGTCTCAGGTTCCTCTCCAATAGTCTTTTCCATATCCTAAGCACATAGTTTTCCCTACTTTCAATACCTTGCAGAGTTCTTCGTACATAGCTGTTCAATAAAGGACTTTGGAAAGACACCTAATCCATTAAAATTTGTCAAATACTTCAGAGAAACTTTGATGTTCTCTTAGATCTCTTTCCATTTTTTTTTTAATGGAAAATTTCCAACAATCTGCAGTTTATATTGCATTTGGAAAAAAAAACTTTGTTTACTTTTATGTATTTTATTATAGAATATTTCAAACATAAAAGGTAGAGAACAGTTTAATGAATACCCACAAACCCACGAGCAAACTTTAAAACAATTTAGCATTTGCCATATTTGTTTTAGATATATTTTTAGAAAGAAGCAAAAACATTTCATATACTGTTGAAACCCCTACTCCTCTATGAGTCTGCTTCCCTCCCTGCCTCCTTCCCTTCTGCAGAGGGTGCCTCTACACAGAGGTTGGTGTATATCATTCTCATGAATGACTCATCAATATATACTTACTCTTTTTACTATACAAGTTATATATATTTTACCATTTCATTTTACTGTGTGTGTATATATATATATATATATATATATATGAGACAAATATTTTACTAAGTATATATTTATTTATAAAATCACTGGTGATATACTATATACTTTTCAAATTTTCTTTTTTTCATCCGGTGTTATATTTTTCAAAATTTTTTCATGCTTCTTCACCTATTAAATAGTTAAAAATCACCTATTAAATAGTAAAAGCTTCTCCAACTCTGGAAAATAAGTTTGTTTTTTTTTTATATTCAGTCTATCATGAACCATATATCTAATTAAATATAATAAAAAAGGATTATTAGAAAAATGTGATAAAACAAAGATATGTTAAAACGCAATTTCCACATTTAACAGATAAAATTACCCTGAGTTGCTCTGAAAGTTTCTTTAGAGAACAAATAGTGAGTAGTAACAAATAGTGAGTAGTAGCAAATAGTTGGCCAGCTGACACTTGTGGAGTGTAATTCGTCCTGCCTGCTGTGGGGATTGCACTGTGACTTTTTTGCAGAGTACGGTATGGATGGGGGTGGGAGGGCATGAAGGAGGAGCTTTGCTAGTGAAATCTGACATGTGCCAGCACAGCTGATCAAGGACAACATCCTCTGTGAAGTCATGTTGATAGCATGTATCCTTGATACGATGTGATAAGGACACTTTACCTTTGTGATCTTTCTTCTCAAAGCACATAACCACACTACATCCATGGGGGAGAAAAAGAAGTGGAAATACCCAAAAGAGGGACATTCCAAAAACCTGACCAGCAATCCTCAAAACTGTCAAGGTCGTAAAAACAAGAAAAGCTTGACAACCTGTCACAGTCTAGAGCAGCTTAATGAGACGTGACGACTAAATGTAATGTGGTATCCTGATGGGATCCTGGGACAGAAAAGGGATAGTAGATACAAACCAAGGAGATTCAAATAAAGTGTAAGTG
This sequence comes from Muntiacus reevesi, assembly GCF_963930625.1. NCBI lineage: Eukaryota > Metazoa > Chordata > Mammalia > Artiodactyla > Cervidae > Muntiacus > Muntiacus reevesi. Next base: position 35,822,322 of record NC_089267.1, on the reverse strand, counting down.
AAAGTGAAGTTGCTCAGTCATGTCCGACTCTTTGCGACCCCATGGACTGTAGCCCGCCAGGCTCCTCCATACGTGGGATTTTCCAGGCAAGAATACTGGAGCGGGTTGCCATTTCCTTCTCCAGTGGATCTTCCTGACCCAGGGATTGAACCCGGGTCTCCTGCATTGCAGGTGGACTCTTTACTGTGAGTCACAGGGAAGTTGTGACTGATAAACACAGTAATATAAGATAGTAACCATAGGGGAAACTGAGTCACCACACACAGAAAGTCTCTGTAAATCTAAAACTATTCTAAAACAAAGCATTAATTTTTTAAAAAGGCTTTTGAGAAAATTTAATATAACCAGGGAAATAAGCATTTATGTAAATGTGTCTAGGAAATGAAACAAAACAATTGACCATATACCTAAGCCTTTATTTTGGGATTTTCTATTCTGATTCATGATTTATATGTCTCCTAATGCAATACGACACTATCTTAATTATGTAGTTTTATAGAAAGTTGTGTAGTCAGGTAATGGAAGTCCTCCAACTCTGTTCCTTTTTGAAGTTATTTTTTCTTGGCATTTCAGGTCTTTTGCTTTGCTAATTATTTTTGGGTCACGGTCAATTATTTTCAAAAAAGACTATAATAATTTTTAATAGAGATTACATTAAATAGATATCAATTGGGGATACTTGACATCTTAAAAATATTGAGTCTTATAATCCATGAATATAGAATGGGTTTCTGTTTTGTTACAGATCTTCTTTAATTGCTTTCAGTAATCTTTCTAGATTTCCATGTATAGGTCTTTCACTTCTTTTATTAAATTTATCCCTTAATATTTCTTTCTGATGTTATTGGGAATAAAATTGTTTTCTAGTCTCAATTTTTGATTGTTTTTTGCTAGTATTATGAAGCAATTGCATTTTTAGTTTTGATTTTTGCATCCTGTGGTCTTTCAAACTTGTTTACTGATTCTAGGTTTTGTTTTACACTTTTGAGGTTTCTTAAGAGTAAGGTCCGATGCTGTAAAGAGCAGTATTGCATAGGAACCTGGAATGTTAGGTCCATGAATCAAGGCAAATTCGAAGTGGTCAAACAGGAGATGGCAAGAGTGAATGTTGACATTCTAGGAATCAGCGAACTAAAATGGAATGGAATGGGTGAATTTAACTCAGATGACCATTATATCTACTACTGTGGGCAGGAATCCCTTAGAAGAAATGGAGTAGCCATCATAGTCAACAAAAGAGTCTGAAATGCAGTACTTGGATACAATCTCAAAAACGACAGAATGATCTCTGTTCGTTTTCAGGGCAAACCATTCAATATCATGGTAATTGAAGCCTATGCCCCAACCAGTAACGCTGAAGAAGCTGAAGTTGGATGGTTCTATGAAGACCTACAAGACCTTTTAGAACTAACACCCATAAAAGATGTCCTTTTCATTATAGGGAACTGGAATGCAATAGTAGGAAGTCAAGAAACACCTGGAGTAACAGGCAAATTTGGCCTTGGAGTACGGAATGAAGCAGGGCAAAGGCTAATGGAGTTTTACCAAGAGGACGCACTGGTCATAGCAAACACCCTCTTCCAACAACACAAGAGAAGACTCTACACATGGACATCACCAGATGGTCAACACCGAAATCAGAGTGATTATAATCTTTGCAGCCAAAGATGGAGAAGCTCTATACAGTCAGCAAAAACAAGACCAGGAGTTGACTGTGGCTCAGATCATGAACTCCTTACTGCCAAATTCAGACTTAAACTGAAGAAAATAGGGATAATGACTAGACCATTCAGGTATGACCTAAATCAAATCCCTTATGAATATACAGTGGAAGTGAGAAATAGATTTAAGGGACTAGATCTGATAGAGAGCCTGATGAATTATGGACTGAGGTTCGTGACATTGTACAGAGACAGGGATCAAGACCATCCCCATGGAAAAGAAATGCAAAAAGGCAAAATGGTTGTCTGAGGAGGCCTTACAAATAGCTGTGAAATGAAGAGAAGCTAAAATCAAAGGAGAAAAGGAAATATATTCCCATTTGAATGCAGAGTTCCAAAGAATAGCAAGGAGAGATAAGAAATCCTTCCTCAGCGATCAATGCAAAGAAATAGAGGAAAACAATAGAATGGGAAAGACTAGAGATCTCTTCAAGAAAATTAGAGATACCAAGGGAACATTTCATGCAAAAATGGGCTCAATAAAGGATAGAAATGGTATGGACCTAACAGAAGCAGAAGATATTAAGAAGAGGTGGCAGGAATACACAGAAGAACTGTACAAAAAAGATCTTCATGGCCCAGATAATCACAATGGTGTGATCACTCACCTAGAACCAGATATCCTGGAATGTGAAGCCAAGTGGGCCTTAGAAAGCATCACTACAAACAAAGCTAGTGGATGTGATGGAATTCCAGTTGAGCTATTTCAAATCCTGAAAGATGATGCTGTGAAAGTGCTGCATGCAATATGTCAGCAAATTTGGAAAACTCAGCAGTGGTCACAGGACTGGAAAAGGTCAGTTTTCATTCCAATCCCAACGAAAGGCAATCCCAAAGAATGCTCAATCTACCGCACAGTTGCACTCATCTCACAGGATAGTAAAGTAATGCTCAAAATTCTCCAAGCCAGGTTTCAGCAATATGTGAACTGAGAACTTCCAGATGTTCAAGCTGGATTTAGAAAAGGCAGAGGAACCCGAGATCAAATTGCCAATATCCGCGGGATCATCAAAAAAGCAAGAGAGTTCCAGAAAAACATCTATTTCTGCTTTATTGACTATGCCAAAGTCTTCGACTGTGTGGATCACAATAAACTGTGGAAAATTCTGAAGGAGATGGGAATACCAGACCACCTGACCTGCCTCTTTCTTGAGAAACCTGTATGCAGATCAGGAAGTAACAGTTAGAACTGGACATGGAACAACAGACTGGTTCCAAATAGGAAAAGGAGTACGTCAAGGCTGTATATTGTCACCCTGCTTATTTAACTTATGTGCAGAGTACATCATGAGAAACACTGGGCTGGATGAAGCACAAGCTGGAATCAAGATTGCTGGGAGAAATATCAATATCAATAACCTCAGATATGCAGATGACACCACCCTCCTGAAAGTGAATAGGAACTAAAAAGCCTCTTGATGAAAGTGAAAGAAGAGAGTGAAAAAGTTGGCTTAAAGCTTAACATTCAGAAAATTAAGATCATGGCATCTGGTCCCATCACCTCATGGGAATTAGATGGGGAGACAGTGGAAACAGTGTTAGACTTTATTTTTGGGGGCTCCAAAATCACTGCAGATGGTGATCACAGCCATGAAATTAAAAGATGTTTACTCCTTGGAAGGAAAGTTATGACCAGCCTAGACAGCATATTAAAAAGCAGAGACATTACTTTGCCAACAAAGGTCTGTCTGGTCAAGGCTATGCTTTTTCCAGTGATCATTTATGGATGTGAGAGTTGGACTTGAAGAAAGTTGAGTGCTGAAAAATTGATGCTTTTGAACTATGGTGTTGGAGAAGACTCTTGAAAGTCCCTTGGACTGCAAGGAGATCCAACCAGTCGATCCTAAAGGAGATCAGTCCTGGGTGTTCATTGGAAGGACTGATGCTGAAGCTGAAACTCCAATACTTTGGCCACCTGCTGGGAAGAGTTGACTCATTGGAAAATACCCTGATGCTGGGAAGGATTGGGGGCAGGAGGAGAAGGGGACGACAGAGGATGAGATGGCTGGATGGTGTCACCGACTCAATGGGCATGAGTAAACTGCGGGAGTTTGTGATGGACGGGGAGGCCTGGTGTGCTGCGAATCATGGGGTCGCAAAGAGTCGGAAATGACTGAGCAACTGAACTGAACTGAAGAGTTTCTATACATAGAATCATGTTATTTGCATTAAATGAAGACAGTTTTATTTCTTTTATTCCCTGATATATGTTTTAATTTATTTTTCTGGCCCGATTGAATTGTCTAGAACCTCTCACACAGTATTGAATAGACGTGACAAGAGCAAGCACCCTCCTTTTCTTTCCTGATCTAAGAGTGAAATCATTCAAACATTCATTATTAAGAATGGTCAGCTTTTCCTGGTGCCCTTTGTAAGACTGAGAACATTCCCTCCTATTACTAATTTGTTGAGAGTATTTTTTAAATTTTAAGTGGGTATTGGGTTTTTCTTTTCAAAAGCTTTTCTGATTCTGCTGAGATGGTTAAGTGATTTTGTGCTTTATTCCACTGATATTGTGTATTACAGTATTTGATGTTTAGGATGTTAAAGCAGTTTTGTGTTTTTTGGGAAAATCTCATTTGGACATGGTATATAATCCTTTTGCTATGTTGATTAGATTTGCTAATATTTTATAAAGGATTTTTGTATCTATATTCATTTAGGATATTTGTTTACAGTTTTCTGACCTCCAGATGAATTGGAAGTTTCTTCCTTCTTTGAAAGAGTGTGATGGATTGGTATCATTTTTTCTTTAAATGTTAGGTAGAATGCATAGTGAAGTCACCTGGATCTGTTCTTTTCTTTGTGGGAAGCTTTTTAATTACTAATTTAATTTCTTTACTTGTTATAGCTTTATACAGATTTTCCACTTCTTGTTATGTCTCTCTTGGTAATAAATATATTTGTATAAATGTGTTCATTTCATCTAAGTTGTTTAATTTGCTAACATAAAGTAGATTGCAGTATTTTCTTACAGTTATTTAAGTTTCTGTTGGATAATTACTAATGCCCCCTCATTCATCCCTAATTTTATTGATTTGTGTCATCTCTTTTTTTTGCCTTTGTCAGTTTTTTGCCTATGTATCTTTATCAATTTTTGTTGACTTTTCAAAGAACAAATTTTGGTTCCATTGATTTTCTCTGTTGGTTTTCTGTTTTCTTATTCATTGATTTCAGCATTAATCTTTTAATTTGGGTTTGATTAGCCCTTCTTCTTTCTTGATATGGAAGCTTAATCATTTTACATCTTTATTTCTTTCTAATGTAGGTGTTCAGAGCACTCAGTTTCCCTCTGAGCACTACTTTCGCTGTATTTCCAAGTTTGAATATGTTATGTTTTCTTTTTCAAGTAATTAAAGATATTATCTTATTTTCATTGTGCTTTCTTTTTTTTGATCTTTGGGTTATTTATAAATGTGTTCATTTGCAAATATTTGAGATCTCTCAAATTTTTTTCTGCTGTTAATTTCTAGTTTAATTTTATTTTGTTCAGAGAACATACTTCATATGACTTCAATTCTTTTAAATTTATTGAGACATTTTATGTCCTAGACTTATGGTGTATTTTGGGAAATGTTCTGTTTGTCCTTGAAAAGAATGTGTATTCTGCTGCTTTGGGGTAGAGCATCGTAAAAATATCAGGTCAAGTTGATTGAGTTGTTCAAATCTTCTATAACAGTATTGATTTTCTGCCCAGTTGTTCTGTCAATTGCTGGACATAGAGTATTGAAACCTCCACCTATGATTGTTGAACTGTTGATTTCTCCTTTCAGTTTTGTCTATATTTGGCTTATGTATTTTGAGGCTCTAATATTAGGCACATATACATTTATAACTTCCACATATAGTGACCTTTGTATCAAGAAATGTCCTTCTTTGTCACTAGTAATATTTCTTGTCTTAACCTCTATTTTCCCTGATATTAGTGTAGCCTTTCCAGCATATTTAAGATTATTATACGTAGGGTAGATTTTTTTCACCTTTTTACTTTTAATGTGTCTTTTTCTTTTTGGAGGATAATTGCTTTTCAATATTGTGTTAGTTTCTGCTGTAGGACAATGTGAATCAGCTATAAGTATACCTATAGCCTTTGCTTCTTGAGTCTCCCTCGCAGCCTTTCTCCCACCCCTCCCTGCTAGGTCATCACAGAGCACTGAAGTGAACTCTTGTGTTGTATAGCAGCTTCCCACTAGTGATCAATTTCACACATGTAGTGTATATATGTCAGTGCTACTTGCTCAATGCATCCCACTTTCTCAAATTATGTCTCAATTTCTTGTTTATCATTGGTCAATTTTTTATGGTTCTGCAACATTTGTTTGTAACAACTTTGTTTTATGCTTTTTTTTTTTTTTTGGTGGGAGAGAGGATTTTCCAGTGTCTTCATGCTGCCACAATCAGAAAGCTTTCTGTTTTACCAAAAAAAAAAAAAAAAAAGCTTCCTGTAAAGAAGTTAAATAATACATAGAAGAGTAAAGAATAAAAATCAATTCCTCTGTGTTTTAATTGTAACTACTATTGACCTGTGTGAATACTTTTTCATACTCTCAATGCATTACCATGTTATTTTAACTTAAGAGAACCACACATTATGTTACCAAGTCCAGGCTCCCTCTGCTCAGCGTAGGATAGGCCAATGAATCCGAGAGAAGAGGTGTTGAGGCAAGGAAGAGACTTTAATCTGGGAGCCAGCAGACTGAGAAGATGGCAGGCTAGTGCCTCAAAATAACCATCTTATTGGGGTGGTCTCGATGCCAGATTCTTTTATAGATTAGAGATGAGGGAAGGTAAGGAAGCCAAGTAAAAAGGTCATTAATCTTGCAAACCGGAGAAGGCAATGGCAACCCACTTCAGTACTCTTGCCTGGAAAATCCCAGGGATGGGGGAGCCTGGTGGGCTGCCGTCTGTGGGGTCGCACAGAGTTGGACACGACTGAAGTGACTTAGCAGCAGCAGCAAACTTGCAAATATCTCCTAGAATGGCAAACCTTAGGCAGGGGATGTGTTAATTTCTTCCTTCCTGCCATCCAGAGGTGGAACAGTCAGGCAGTGGGGCGGGATTCTCTGAGGCAAACCATTCTGTACGATAATAACAAAAGCAACAAAAAGCATGTCAAAAAAACAGTTCCAACATGGAGTCAGAATTGGCTTCCTCCCTGCAGCAATTACAGAATGTTTTAGGAACTGTGTGTTTGTTTTTTTTTTTTCATTCACCAAGATACAGGGTATTTCAGTATCAGTGTGAATAGATTTACATCATCTTTTTTAATGCCTGCACAGAATTCCATTTTATGACACAGTTTTCCTATAATTTATTATGCAGTCCCTCACTGAGGAGTTTTAAAATGGCTTCTTTTCTTTCTCATTTTACAAGCAATAGTGTGATAAATGTACATCTTTGCACATTTGTCTAGGTATCTTATCAGAATAAACTTCTATAGGAAATACTGTCAGTAATCACAGTGTGATCATTCTGACTTTGAGGACATTTTGTTACCCTCCAATTTATACCCCTCCCATCAATGTATATGGATAGCTATTTCATAAAATTCATAAGCTCATTTTTTTTTATGTTTCCCAGGCTAATGATTGGCATTGATAATTTACTCTTGCTTTTGTTTGTGTTTATTTAATTACTAATGCTTCCTGGTGGCTCAGATGATAAAGAATGTGCCTGCAATGCAGGAGACCTGGGTTTGACCCCTGGATTGGGAAGATCCCCTGGAGAAGGAAATGGCAACCCACTCCAGTATTCTTGCCTGGAGAATTCCATGGACAGAGGAGCCTGGTGGGCTACAGTCCATGGCGTCACAAAGAGTCAGATATGACTGAGTAACTAACAATGCTATTGAACATTTTTTGTTTCTATTGAATATTTATATTTCTTTTTCTGTATGAATGTCCCATTTTCTGTTCTTTGCCCATTTGTTTTATGTTGGTATTATTCTTTGTTAGGACTCTTTCTCACTTGCCATGTCTTTATCTATTTCCCTTTCCCATTTTTTCCATGTCTTCAACTTTATATTTCTTCATTTTTTGGCCTTTAAAAAGTATTTTTATAGCAGAGCTCAGGCTATGTAGTCCAAATGCTGTGGTTCTAATTTTAACTGGCCAATTATAAGCTATGTGATTATAGAAAATAAGCGACTTCATGCCTCAGTGTCCTCAGAGGTAAATTGTGAGTAATGCTAACACCTACCTCTTGGGCTTTGCTGGTGGCTCAGAGGGTAAAGAATCTGCCTGCCATTCGGGAGACCTGGGTTGGATCCCTGGGTTGGGAAGATCCCCTGGAGGAGGGCATGGCCACGCACTCCAGTATTCTTGCCTGGAGAATCCCATGGACAGAGGAGCCTGGGGAGCTACAGTCCATGGGGTTGCAAAGAGTCAAACATGACTGAGCGGCTAAACACATAGCATAGCACCTCATAGACATTATGTGAGTGTTAAGTGTTACAATAATTGTGAAACATTTAGAATACTGCCTATAAATTATTAATGAGTCTCAGCTATGATTATTGCTATGTAATAAAATCTATAATTTTTTTCTGATAATCTGGCTTTCATAGGTAGGCTTTGCCTAAAATTTTGTGATCTAAATGTGCTTATGAAGGGAGGAGGGGCAAGGTAGGGATATGGGGTTAAGAGACACAAACTACTACATATAACATGAAAAAAACAAAGACATATTGTACAGCACAAGGAAATATAGTCATTATTTTGTAATAACTTTAAAGAGAGTATATCCATAAAACATTGAAACTCTCTATTGTGTAATTGAAACTAATATAGTATTATAAATTAGCTGTACTTCAATAAAAAACCTCAGAAATGTGTGCTTGGACATTCTAAGGTCTTACATGTATTTACTCATACTTTGTTCCAGTGTTAGCATTTATACACTTATGTAGTCAATTTATTTGTATTTATTTTGGTCAGTGAGATGTGTATCAGAAGTTTACTTTTTTCCAAATGAATGACCATTTTGTTCATAATCTATCTTATGAAATAATTACCAAATAATATAAGAATTTGTTGCATAGTATATTTTATCTTAGTAATTTGAAATGCCTGCTTTGTGTTTTTTCTCTTTATTTTATATTGAAATACAGCTAATTAACAACATTGTGATAGTTTCAGGTGTGCAGCGGAATGATTCAGTTTTACATATATGTGTATCTGTTATTTTTCAAATTCTTTTCCCATTTAGGTTATTACAGGATATTGAACAGAGTCCTCTGTGCTATATAGTAGGTCCTTGTTGGTTATCCATTTTATCTATTTATTTTTAGATGTTTTATTTTGTATTGGGGGTATAGGGATTAATAGCATTGTGATAGTTTCAGGTGAACAGTGAAGGGACTTGGTCATACATATGCATGTATCCATTCTCCCCCAAATGTATCTTCCATCCATGCTGCTACATAACATTGAGCAGAGTTCCATGTGCTATACAGTAGGTCTTGTTGATTATTCATTTTAAATATAACAGTGTGTACATGTTATACATTCCAAATTCCCTAACTATTCCTTCACCTGATCCTTCCCCCAGCGGCCATAAGTTCAGTCTCTAAGTCTGTGGGTCTGTTTCTGTTTTGTAAATAAGTTCATTTGTGTCATTTCTTTTTAGATTCTGCATATAAGGGATGTCATTCATTATTTCTCCTTCTTTATATGACTTACTTCACTCAGAATGACAATCGATAGGTCCATCCATGTTGCTGTAAATGACATTATTTCATTCTTTTTTAGTGGCTGAGTAATACTCCACTGTATATATCATCTTCAAAATTATGAAAATATCAGTGCTTATCTCAGCACAAGAGATAGTTGCCTGAAAATTTATATGCTAATTATTTAGAAAAGTTGCTTCATGTGTAAATGTTTTGATGCATATTAGAAGCTATTTCAGTCATTACTGTGAAAGAATAGTTTTATGTCTAGACTGATGGACTAGGACAATTAGACCCTCCAGTGAATTATACTCCTGTATGCATGCCACTTTGCAGTGTCAATTTCTTAGCCCTCATCAAGAATGGGAGTCTGTTTCCCCACCTCTTAGATTTGAATAGGGCTGCATCTTGCTTTGACCAATAGTATAGTAGAAGGGATCTTGTAGGATTTGTATGCCTGGATCCTGAGAGGTCTTAAAATGTCTACATTCACCCCATTAGTAAATTTGGATAGAATACTTGAGGTGCCTTGGGTGACTCTATTGGATAACCACTAGACCCATGAGTGAAGGCACTTTGGACCATCCATTCCCAGTAAAGCTCTCAATCCCAGAAACTGCTTGAGTGACCCCAAGTGAGATTAGAAGAAAGACTCTCCAGTTGGGTGCAGCCCAAACTGCAGATCTGTGAGCCAATCAATGTTATTTTATGTCTCAGTTTTATTCCTTTGAAATGTCACAGTAGGTAACTCTGATTATAGTTTCTCATCTTATTTTAAAATTAAATAATTACTTCCAACTCTCAAATGGGACTTTGCATTCTTCAAGAATATTTTACTCTTTTTTCTATAATTTCTGTTTGAATCTATACTTCAATTATCATTCTGGCAGCGCAAATGTCTATGAAGATATAGAAAAAGACGAAAAGTCACAATAATACTTAAAAAGAAAATTGACAAATTTTTGGATGATCTGTGAACATTTTTTATACTAATTAAATAGGGGATAGATCTATATTTACAGCAATTGGTGGCTCACCCATGCTTCTCCCCAGTCATCCTGGTCATTTGAAACTAAACAACAAGCAGCCCTGCTGCCAGTCATTACACCCTCCCTGTCCCATCAGCTAGAAAGCTGGTATCAGTACCAAATGATCATTCTTTTGCCCAGAAATTTCTCAGTTTTTATTTGCAATATAAATTTAGGTTGATTATAAAACATGAATACAAACCTCAAATGCTTTAGGAAATACACCAGAATGAAATATGATAATCGGCACTTTCAGCTATTATTTTCATGTAGCCAAGTCTATTTAATCATGCTTTACTATTATGTATAAGAGATGCTCTGAAAAGCAAGGTTTTAAGTATTTTCCCATATAGATTTTATTCTGTGCTATGCGCCTTAGTTGGCATGTGACAACTGCCAAAATATAAAAAATATTTTATTTCAGAGTTTAGGAAAAATGATAACAAGCTTCAGGAAGTCAAGAAGAAAATTAAGACCAACACGTAAATGTGTTGGCAACTTCTTCTATATCTTAATAGACATTTGTGTTGCCAGAATGATAATTGAAGTATAGATTCAAACAGAAATTATAGAAATGAGAGTAAAATATTCTTGAAGAATGCAAAGTTCCAGTTGAGAGATAGAAGTAATTATTTAATTTTAAAATAAAGTGGGAAATTAAAGTCTGAGTACCTACTGTGGCATTTCAAAGGAATAAAACCAAGGCTCAAAATAACACATAAATGAGTCGGTGTGGTAAAGAAAAACCTTTACCATGGAGTTAGTAGTAAAGAACCTGCCTGCCAATCCAGGAGAAGTAAAGAGGCATGGGTTTGATCCCTGGGTCAGGGAAGATCCAGTTGAGGAGCAAATGGCAACCCACTCCAGTATTGCCTGGAGAATCCCATTGTCTGGAGAGCCCAGTGGGCTACAGTCCATGTGGTCGCAGAGTCGGACAAGACTGAAGTGAGTTAGCACAGAGCACACATAAATGAGTAGCTTGGAATTTTCCATAAAGTAGTTTCTGAAATAAAGACAATCAGGAAGGCGGACCTCCAGCATACCTAAAAACAAACAAACAAAAACCTAGGCGATAAACAAAATTATTAATGACAAACCGTTTGGCAACAGCTACAGAAAAGGTGACCTAGTAATTCAACCATGAGCTATGGTGTTTTGAACTTCTGTGTTGGATAAAAAAAGAAAGTAAATTGGCTGGAATTAAATCCCCCAAATTGAGAATTTCTCAGTTCTCCAATTTTCAGTTAATACAATCATCTTGTATTTGTTGTTGTACAGTCACTCAGTTGTGTCCGACTCTTTGCAACCCCATGGACTGCAGCACACCAGGCTTCCCTTCACCATCTCCCAGGTGTGCTCAAACTCATGTTCATTAAGCCGGTGATGCCATCCAACCATCTCATCCTCTGTCGTCCCCTTCTTCTCCTGCCTTCAATCTTTCCCAGCATCAGAGTCTTTTCTAATGAATCAGTTCTTCACATCAGGTGGTCAGAGTATTGGAGCTTTAGCTTCAGCATCAGTCCTTCCAATGAATATTCAGGATTGATTTCCTTTAGGATTGACCAGTTTGATTTCCTGAAAGTGTAGTCCCAGGAACTCTTGAGAGTCTTCTCCAACACCATAGTTCCAAAAGATCAATTCTTTGGTGCCCTTGTATAGAGAAATATTTTCTATTTCTGTTGTATAGAAATCTCTATACAAGATATCCTGTATAGTGAAATATTTAAAATAGTGAATTTAGTCCTGCTTTTTATGACAGGCTTGATGTTTCTGATTATTTTTATAGATGTCAATCATGAGAAAGTTCTTTTTTAATTTATCTGTGAAAGTATCATCCCATATTCTTCTAGATGGAGATGAGATGATAATGTGTTTTTTCTAATCTCACTAAGAAAAACCTTTAGGGGACCATAAAATAATTAGACGGTTTAATTTGATTTTCTGCCAAAGATGCTTTTCCCAGCATCAAATTGCACACCATTCTCTCTGTTTGTTTAACATACTAAGAGAGTTCAGCAGTAGGATAGGGGTCAGGACAACTATTCCAGTCTATATAACCTATATGCCTTCCTTTCCCACCCCTCCAACAATTTTCATGGTCCATGAATCAATCCTAACTTCTAACATGGCCTGACCCCTAGTTCCTTAGGGGTATGTGTGTGTGTATGAAAGTGTTTATAATGGATGTGTATGTATATCTAAACCAGTGCACAAGATCTCAGAAGAATTTCTCTTGCAATTTAAATTTGTATAGCATTTTATTATTTGCAAAGTACATTAACATCAACCATCTAATTTTACAGTTTCCTACCTGGAATGTATTTTGAGGAAGTAATTGCCTCACACTTTGGAGAAATGACTGTGAACGGGACAGGCTTAAGTGACATATCCAAGGTTACAGGGAAAAGGAAGAGCAGAGGTGGGCCACCTGAATCTCTTTACCCAATGGAGTGCTGGCCCAGAGACAGCAAACAGTTTCATGATACCCAATGGGTGAAACTGAAGAATGATACTCCTCTCTTTACTATTTTTTCTTGGAAGTACATTTCTTTGAGAAACATGTCCAGTGTAACCTGGATAGCATTATATAGAAATATGTAAGGATTAAATTTACTACTATATAGCATATATTTTTTTATTATTTATTTTTAATGGGTATTAAAATTATTTTTTAATGAGTACTTATTACATTAGTACATTAAGTACACTAAGTACATTATTATTTTTAATGAGTACTAATACCCATTAAAAATAAGGTTCTTAAATGCCATTGTCTTATGCAATTTTGAGAGAGTTCCAGTATAGTACACTGCACTCTTTCCTACTAAACACACACACACATACTATACTCACACACACAACATATACACATTATATAGTATATCAGAAGTTAACGAATATTAATCAATAATTAAGCTGTTTCAGCTTAAATATTCAAAGAAATACCTAATTTAGTTCAAAGTAAAAATATCAGAATTAGTATTGCCCCCACCCATCACACACTATTTTTTTTTCATGGAAAAGCATTTGGATTTTGATACTTCAAATGTTTTTTGAAAATGTTGATAAATACAAGCTGTACTTGGAGCTGGGTGACAGATATGCTTTCAACAAATGGATTTTTTATTCGAGGATGGACTTTTTCCAAAAACCATTCAATCTCGGGCCTTTTGCTGCAGGTAGGTTTCAAGGGAATGCATGAAAAAGAAGAAGGGTCCCATTACCCATGGGATATTATAGTTTCTTTAAAGTCAGGCTGCTCTTACTTCCTGTGAAGTTCATAAAATCCTGCTCCCTTTGCTTAATCATCCAGAATGAAACCTGCTGAACAGATTTTCTTCTGCTTCCTTGCTGCTCCGACACTGCCTCCGGCCAGGCTTGTCAGGAATATTAAGGATGGCTTTACCGGCCAGAACTCTCTTCCAAACTGCAAAGGAAAATTCCTTTTAATTCTGTGGAAAGGTTTCTCTCCTGCTTCAAATTCAACATAAAAATGTGTTGCTGCTCCTGGCAGTGCCATCTGCTTGATGGCAGAGGGCTCTGGGATGCCCAAGAGCACTATCTGTTCTTCCTGTGCCCTGGGAAATGAAGGCATTTCTAATGTCAGCAGTGGTGCCCTGGCTGAGTGGCACAAGAATGACCCGCTGCTGGAGGTGATGTCTCTTATTATCTTGTTACCAAATTAAGTCATATGGACCCTGCTTGGGCTCTAGCCCAATGGGCAAGATGAGGACATGGTTAATTAGATAAGCCTCCTTTGGCCAGGGCAAGGTAACAATGTGTACCAATCTTGAACACCAGATGTTTTTCTATTTCAGGGCTGGCAGGGCAAAATCAGCAAGAGCTTGGGGTCCAGGGAGGTCTGCAAGGCTGCTCTGGGTGAGGAGAAGACTTGCTCTCACTGCCACCAGATGGATGTCTCCTTCCTGCCTCAGTGCACCTGTCTCCTTTGCCATCTTATAGATGAACAGTCACAGGTGATGAAAGAGTTGATAGAAAAATGTACATACAAATTTTAGACAAATCATTGGTCACATACGTAGGAATGATTTCATCTTCTGTGTGGGTTGGATGTAAAACACCTTTTTAATTTTATCCACTATTGTGAGCCAGTCTTGTGGAAGTGGGAGAGAGCCATCTGCTCTGGAAAGGTGATTATGAATAACACATAATGAAGCTTCCTTTGGCCAACACTGATTGGGGCAGAATTGCATGGTGATCATGACAGCTTGGAGATTGGGAAAACTGAGTCTGCATAGAAACTCTCCCCCTTACTATCATTGTAACCTCAGATAATTATTTAACCTCTTTTATATCTTTGTCCCTTTATCTGCAAAGTGAAGATAAGCATATCTGCTTCACAGAGTTCTTGTGAGGACTAGGTAAGAAAATGTATACACAGCACTGCGCCTTGCACATAATAAGTGTTCAATAGATGGTTGCTATGACAAGAACTTGGGCATAAGCAAGATTTCTTTATTACTGATTTAAGAGCTCATTTTTAAAAACATTCCTGAAACCTTTGTTATTTGCTATAAAACTTAATATAGACACTAATAATGTGAATATTTCTGTCTTATAATGTTACTCAGAGTTACTATGGGACTTTCCGACCCTCCATTTCTTTCTTCTTTCCTAGTTCCAAGCTTCTGCGTGTTTTACTAAATCCCACCAAATCATGACTACTTCACTTTGAGAAAGGGTCCATTTGCAATCCTACTCAGCGTCTCAAGGTTCTGATCTCTGAAAGCTTGACTTTCTACATCCCCTTTGCCAATTGTTTTCTTTTTTTAATTAACGGAATGGTTGACTGTGCTGGGTGCCTTGCTGCACGTAGGCTTTCTCTAGTTGCGGTGAGCAGGGCGATTCTTCAGTTTTCATGCACAGCCTTCTCATTGTGGTGGTTTCTCTTCGGACTACAGGCTCTAGAGTTCCTGGGCTTCGGTCGTGGTGGCCTGCGGGCCAGTTGCAGCTCGTGGACTCTAGAGCACAGGCTCAGTAGCTGTGGCTCACGGGCTTAGTTGCCCCATGGCCTGTGGAATCCTCCCAGTCCAGGGATCGAAACCAAGTCCCCTGCATTGGCAGGAGGGTGCTTAACCACTAGACCACCAGAGAAGTCCCAATTATTTTCTAAGTAGATGCGGCCAATGGGTGACAAACCTGGGAAACTGGAGGACTAGGGGAGGGAAGACAGGTTACTTCTTTGCTGTCTCCCTGGGCTTTGGGTTGCATTTCTAGCATAATCGGAGTCTCCATAATTCCATCTCCTTCTTCCCGTCCTCTCTGTGGTCAGTGTCCACTGGGAGGATTTCTGCCACAGCCCTGGTTCCCATCTGAACCCCGACTCCATGAGTGACTGCTCCTCTGTGGATTTGGCCTCTGTCTGGACGCTCTGTATTCATACCTTTGGTAGCATCACCTCCTTTGTCTCTGCAGCTCTAGAATAAATTTTGGCTCTGGGTATTGACACTAAACTCTGAGTATCCTCAGTGTCTCTATCTCTTATTCCTTTGTAACTAGTGTCCTATATTAATAACCTCTATTGGACTACTTGGTGTGGTTTCTCCTCCTGACTAGACCTGACTGATTCAATCATGGTGATTCCACAGCTGTTTTCTAAGCAACTAACCTAGTGGAGAAATTTGATTTTTAGTTGAGCTTTGTATCTGAGAGGACATTTACAAAAATAGGTATTGAACTATAATTCAATTCTTTTTTTTTTTATTAAAGAAAGCTAAAATTCCTGCTCTAAACTTTGGTGACTAACTGATTTTGTTAGCAAATAGCTATATAGTAGAGATTCTGTGCTTGAGACTTGCAGGTAAAAAAGTACAATGAAGTTCAACACATAGCTGCATGCCCACAGAAGGGAGAAAAGACTTTATTTTCTTCACTCTTACTGTTAGTGCCATAGTTCCTGATATTTAGGAGTTTGAAGTAGAAGTAGTTTCAAGGTTATCCTAAATAAGAGAGCTTAGAATTATGAACTAAACCTAAAATTTACGTATTAAGATTTTATATATTTTTGTATATTTTGTACATAAGATTTTTTTTTCAATTTTTTAAACTCTTAATTTTATATTGGAGTATAACTGATTAATGGGCTTCTCAGGTGGCTCTAGTGGCAAAGAATTCACTTGCCAGTGCAGGGAGTATGGATTTGATCCCTGTGTCAGGAAGATCCCCTGGAGAAGGAAATGGAAACCCACTCCAATATTCTTGCCTGGAAAATTCCATGGACAGAGGAACCTGGTGGGCTACAGTCCATGGGGCTGCAAAGAACTGGACACAACCGAGTAACTGAGCACCATAGCTAATTAACAATGCTGTCATAGCTGTAGGTGGATAGCAAAGGAACTCAGCCATACGTATACATGGAAAGAAGGTTTATTTTTCCTCTCTCCTTCATTCATATAGTTCCTCCAAATCAAATAAAGAAAAGAAAGAATAAACAAAAGAAAATTCCTGCTAATCAAATATAAAAAAGATAACTAATAGTAGCAAACACATTTTCTGCTTAGTTGCAGGGAATTTCATAAAATGATTCTGATATTTCAAACCTGTTGCTTAAGTCAGTGCAAAAGAATCAAACTTATGGCTTCCTTCACTTTATAGATCATTTGTAATTTGAGGGGAAAAAAGCTGCCCAAAGGAAAAAAAGGAGGCTTGAATTCTGAAGTTTAGGAAAATTGTATTAACTAAACATCTCAAATAAAACAAAACCAGATTCTCTTAGGCAATCAGAAGGCCACATACATAAGCTTTCGTCTTTGTGCACATGGGCTGCATTCAATAGGAAAGAGAACATGGAGTTGTCAAAGTGTCCTGAGACATATGTCTTTGTTTAATTTCTTGAATTGATTCTTTTCTGTTTCCCATACTTATTGGAAAAATATCATCATTCCATCAGGGTTATGGAACTTATCTAAAGTTGTGAAATATCTGCTCTGATGGCTTTATATGACCACTATGTTAATGTAAATAAATAAATGTATTCAGTTGATATTTCAGGCAAATGTGCACTAAAGTAAGCTAAGAATTATCTTAGTTGGCACACCTGGTGCTTAGTAATTATTAAAAATATCACAGTTTACCAACAATAATGAAACTCTAATTTTTTAAAAAAAGTTATTGAGGAAGTAAACATACACTACT
This sequence comes from Muntiacus reevesi, assembly GCF_963930625.1. Classification (NCBI taxonomy): domain Eukaryota; kingdom Metazoa; phylum Chordata; class Mammalia; order Artiodactyla; family Cervidae; genus Muntiacus; species Muntiacus reevesi. Next base: position 35,804,749 of record NC_089267.1, on the reverse strand, counting down.
GAGAGCATTTCTTAAAACTGTCTATAAAAGTAACATACCCATAAAAGTAAGTCAATTAGGAAAAAAAATGTAGTGTTTTAATGACACAGAAAGAGTTTATAAAGGAAACTGGATCCAGGACTTACATACCTTTGGATTCCATCATTATAAAAATGTAATATAGTAATGGAAACATATATTTAAAGATTGATGCAGTTATAGAAGAAACTAGAAAGCATCATATGAGAAAAAGAAAATGCAATGCTTATTTATTTATTTATTCAAAGGACTATATTTAAAATCTGTTTTAGATTTAAAGAAAAATTGAGCAGAAAATACAGAGAATGCCCAGATACCCCCTTTTACCCTGAATGTAGTTTCCTTTAATTATTAATGTTTTGCATTGGTGTGGAGCATTTGCTACCATTGATAAGCCTATATTCACACATTATTATTAACTAAAGTTTATAGTTACATCAGAGTTCACTGTTTGCATTATGTATTCTATGCGTTTTGGCAAATGTATAATGACACTTATTCGCTGTCACAGTATCATTCCGAATAGTTTCACTGCCCTGAAAATTCTCTGTGCTCCACTTAGTCGTTACATTTTCCCTTCTACAAGCCCCTGGCAACCACTGATCTTTATGTTGTCTCCACAGTTTCACCTTTTCAAGAATGTCATAGAGTTGAAATCACATAGCATGAGGGCTTTTCAAATTGAATTATTTCACTTAACAACATGCATTTAACGTTCCTCCACATCTTCCCATGGCTTGATAGCTCACTTATTTTATTGCTGAATAACATCTTGTCATATAGATGTGCCATGAATTATTTATCCATTCATATTGAAGGACATTTGGCTGCTTCCAAGTCTTGGCAATTATGAACAACGCTGCTATAAACATTTACGTGCAGATTTTTGTCTGGACGTAAGTTTATAACTTATTTGGATACTTCTGGGAATTTTAACTTTTATGACAAGTTTATGGAAAATATGCCATAAAATTTATGTTAGTTGGTTTAAAAATATTAACTGAACTGACAAATTTCTATAATATATACATGCAAATTTACCTAAAGAAGAATTCGAAGATCTGGATAGTATTATAATAACTAATAATTGTATCAGTAACCAAAGATATTCCCACTAAGAAAATTCCAATCACAGATTCTCTACCAATATGTTCAAGGGGTGTTCACAGAACAAATATTTCAATCTTAATTATACTATTCCAGGTGCTAAAATTTTTTTTATGAAGCTAGTGTAATTTCAATACCAACATGTAACAAAGCTAGTAAGGAAACAAAACATGGGAAAATTTTATTTATGAATTTATGAAGCAAGGATACAAAATCATTAATAATATGCTTACAAAGATAATTTAGAACATGTATAAAGCATACTAGTATAATCTACAATGACAAATTTGGGTTTATTTCTGGAAGATAAGCTTGTATTAATGTTAAAATGTATCTTAATATAATTTGCCATACTACAAGATTAAAGAAGATCACAAAATTACCTCACCAATTGCAGAAAAAGCACTCAATAAAATGTAATCTTCATTGATGTTGATGTTCTTGGCAAATTAGAACCTGAAGGGAATTACCTGAACTGACTCATAATCAACAGCAAATCTTATATAGAGTGAGGAGAAAAAACTGATAGCTCTACTTCTGAATTTGCAAAAAAGACCAAGATTCTAAGTACTAACTTTTTATTCAATATTTTACCAGTGTTTCTGGACAGTGTTATCACCAGAAAAAGAAATATGTTTAATGACCTAAAAGAACAAAAATATAAAAGGTTATTTGCAAATCATATAATTGTGTTCAAGGAATAGCCATAGGTACCTACAAGTAAGTTACTCGAATTTAATAGGAAAGTAAAGTTGCTAAATGAAGTCTATATAGTAAAATTATTATGTTCCTATTCTGTGCTTAGTCACTCTGTCTTGTCTGACTCTGCAACCCCATGGACTGTAGCCCACCAGGCTCCTCTGTCCATGGGGATTCTCTAGGCAAGAATACTGGAGTGGGTTGCCATACCCTCCTCCAGGAATTACATTTCTATGCAACAGTAATAAATAGTAAGACTACAAACAAAAGCTGGCTTAAAACTCAACATTCAATAAACAAAGATTATGGATTCTGGTCCCATCACTTCATGGCAAATAGATGAGGAAACAATGGAAACAGTGACAGACTATTTTTTTGGGCTCCAAGATCACTGCAGATGGTGACTGCAGCCATGAAATTAAAAGACACTTGCTCCTTGGAAGAAAAGCTATGATGAAATTAGACAGCATATTAAAAAGCAGAGACATCACTATGCCAACAAAGGTCTGTGTAGTCAAAGCTATGGTTTTTCCAGTGGTGATGTATGGATGTGAGAGTTGGACTATAAAGAAAGCTGACTGCTGAAGAATTAATGCTTTTGATCTGTGGTGTTGGAGAAGACTCTTGAGAGTCCCTTGGACTGCAAGGAGATCCAACCAGTCCATCCTAAAGGAAATCAGTCCTGAATATTCATTGGAAGGCTTGATACTAAAGCTGAAGCTCTAATCCTTTGGCCACCTGATGCGAAGAACTGACTCATTGGAAAAGATCCTGATGCTGGGAAAGATTGAAGGCAGGAGGAGAAAGGGATGACAGAGAATGAGATGGTTGGATGGCATCACTGACTCAATGGCCATGAGTTTGAGCATGCCCCGGGAGTTGGTGATGGGCAGGGAAGGCTAGCATGCTGCAGTCCATGGGGTCGCAAAGACTCAGATATGACTGAGCAACGAAACTGAACTGACAAACAAAAAATTTAAAGATATTTTTTGTACTAGCACCAAGCATACAAATTATATAAAACACATTTAGCACAATATGTTCAAGAACTCTATGAGGAGATTTAAAATATAAGTGAAAGATATTCAACAACACCTAAATAAGTGGAAAAATAAGTTACATTAATTATCTTTTAAGTGATTATAGATTCAGTGCAATCCTAGTTCAAAATCATAGCATGGTTTTTCCATAAAAATTGACAAACTAATTAAAAAATGTTATATGTAAATTCAAGAGACCATATAGATACAATCTTAAAAAGACTTGCCCTTCCGTATATTGAGACTTATTGCCTGGGTATATATGTATAAAAATATGCAAACACTGTGTTGTGCACCAGGGACTAATTTAGTGTCATAAGTCAATTACACTTCAACAAACAAGCAAAGAAACTGATAGAAAAAGAAATGATTTGTGACTACTATAGGTGAAGGGGTAGGAAGAAGGGAAATTAGATTTTAAAAGATTTATTACAAAGCTATATTAATTCAGACAATGTGGCGTGGATGTAGATAGACAGACTAATGAAAATGGAGAGCCCCAAAGCAGATGCACACACATAGAGACATGTATGACAGGGGTGGCATGGAAGTTTAGTGGAGGATGAACAATATTTTCCAGAAATTCTATTCAGGCCACATGTATTTATATGAACAACACATCAAAATCCTAATTTATATCATACACAAAATACAGCCTGGGTGAAAGGCAAAATTATTAACACATGAAAATATCTTCATGATGTCAGGGTACAGAATAATCTATATCTTTAACTTCATGCTGGTGTAGTAAAAAAGAGAAAAATATAATAGTAGACAGTCAACAATATTTATTGACTTGAACAGGACATTTCTGTATGTGTCAAGATGTAGCCACTGTTTTGTACACTTTAGTCTTCTTTCCTTGCGTGAGTGTGTGCTAAGTCGCTTTAGTCGTGTCTGACATTTGTGACCCCATGGGCTGTAGCGCTCCAGCCTCCTCTGTCCATGGGATTCTCCAAGCAAGAATACTGGAGTGGATTGCCATTTCCTCCTCCAGGGGAATCTTCCTGACCCAGGGATGGAAACTGTGGCTCTTATGTCTCCTGCATTGGCAGGCGGGTTCTTTACCCTGAGCGCCACCTAAAATACAAAACACTGGACTTTGCTGGTGGCACCGTGGCTGAGAATCCACTTGCCAATGCAGGGGACATGGGTTCGATCCTTGGTCTGGGAAGATTCCACATGCTGTGGAGCAACTAAGTCCCTGCACTGCAACTATGGAGCCTGAATGCTACCGCTACTGAAGCCCATGCAGCTAGAGCCACGCTCTGCCACAAGAGAAGCCACTGAAATGTAATCCTGCACCCCACAACAGACTAGTCCTTACTCATGGCAACTGGAGAAAACTCGAGCAAAAGAGTGAAGACCCAGTGCGGCCAAAAATAAAATAAATACATAAATAACATTTAAAAATTATTAAAAGAAAACAATACAAAACACTTCAAATGTGAAACAGTATACCAGTGATATCTTTGTAGCATTTTACTATAAGAAATACAAAATTCGCAAAAATGCCTTTTTATATGCATTGTGGTAAACTTAAGAGTATTCAAATATCTAATAGATTTTTTTCTTTTTCCTGAGATCTAATTGATTTGCAATTATAATTATATAATTATTTTGATTACGATTATCACAATAATATAAATTTCAAGTGTTAAACAGTGATTCAGAATTTTTTAAAGGTTATACTCCATTTATAATTATTGTATAATACTGACTACATTCCCTGTGTTATACAGTATATCCTTGTAACTTATTTATTTTATACCTAGTAGTCTGTACCTCTTAGTCTCCTACCCCTATTTTTCCCTTCTTCACTTGCTTCTCCCTACTGGTAACTACAAGCTTTTTCTCTATCTGTGAGTCTGTTTCTTTTTTGTTATATTCACTAGTTTTATTTTTTAGATTTCATGTATAAGTGACATTATGTAGTATTTGTCTTTCTCTCTCTGCCTTATTTCACTGAGCATAAACAAATACCTAATAGACTTTAAACATTCTTTGCCATTTACACAATATAACTGTTTCTATTTTTTTATTCAAATAATATCAGAAGGTTGACATCTTATTTCTAAAATGTGAAAAGAAAAATATATGAGAAGAAAGGGAAATAATAAAAATGAGATATATTCGTAGACCTCTGAGAATTGTTTTTCTAAGGAGTAAAACAACAAATGGGACTTACTTGTTTTAAAGACTATCTTTACTTCTAAAAAGCTACTAAAGCTAAAGTTATTTCTTCCAATATAATGTTTTTTCTTCATAAAATATTGGGTTCTATAGCAAACATTTTAGCGAAAACAATTTTTTTATAATGTGTTCAGCTTAATATTGCAAAAGTTGCATTCCTAAGAAACTGTGTTATCGAAAACAATTATTTAACAGAGAGAAGACAGTTAAGGGCTAGAAAGTTTCCATCTTGCAATAACAAACTGAATTTTACTATAGGAGTTTCAACAATAATAGTGCTTTTTCAGTATGCACTGAATGTTTGTGTTCCCCCAATGTGACTGTGTTTGGATATAAGACCTTTAAGGAGGTGATAAATATTCAATGAGGTGATAAAGGTGGACCCCTAATGCAATAAGGCTGGTTCCCTTATAAAGAAGAGTAAAAGACACTAGAGTTCACTTGCCCATGTGAAAGAACTGTGAGAAAATTAATTTCTGCCATTTAAGGTACCCTGTCTATGGTATTTTGTTATGACAGCCTGAGATGACTAATATAAGAGCTAAAAATGCATTGCTGTAAAACCTAAACATCTTTCACTAAATGTGGCATTTATGACTGCCAGTATTTGCTCCATGATAATGGCCATTTCTATCATCAGCAGAAATATGATTAGCATAATTTCTTACAAACAATATTTATTTCATCCTTATTTATTATTTCATTAGTTTTTGCCATTTAACTAATCAGTCCAAAACTTGGCAAATTAAAAATATATCCATTTATTTTGCTCATAATCTTTTTTTTTTTTTTTTTTTTTTTTTTTTGCTCATAATCTTTAGTTCTGGTTTTAGCTGGGATCCTTAAGAGTTGGCATTTACCTGAGGGTCAGCAAGGCATATCAGTCTCTGGAGGTGGATCTGTGGCTAACATTAGCCTGTAAGTTTCTCTTATTGTTTTGCATACTTTTATCCCAAGCATTAAGCTCAGTGTTAGGAAAACTGTGGGAATATAATAAACACTTGTTGGACAGGCAGGTGGATCCTTTACCACTGAGCCACCTGGGAAGCCCTAAATATGTGTTACCTCCTCACTAAGGAGAGTCACATTTTGCCCCTTACAGCAGCACACATGAATTTCTCACACAGTCTAGTCTGTTCTTAATACAGTTATCCTGAAGCTAGGTAAAATGAAATGAAAACACTTTGAGTCAAAACTGCTGTAAACACTATCAGGACAGTATTTGGGTGATATATGAACTAAGATCCAAAAGGATCATAACGAAAGTTTGCAAATTATTTTCTTATACTTTATTACAGTGGATGCTTTAAACACCCTTTGTGAGGTGGGTAAGTCAAGGGTTATTGTATTATGATTTCACAGGTATGTAAACAGGCTCAGAGGCTCACAGGTCTTGCTCTAGCTTAAGACCGATAATTAGTGAAACTAAGATTCAAAAAATATCTTAGGATTCCGGTCCAATTACTTTTCTCAAGGCAATGTTGTAATTCCAAAAGAAAAGCTCAGTTGAAAAATAAAGGATGTTTCTCTTAGGTTTTGTTTCAAAGTCTAAGCAGTATACTTGTGGCCCATGGGGAGAAAGTATTTATGTGAAGATATTTGTGTAACTCAACAGTCTATTTGCTAACTTTCTTTAAAAGAGACTTTGAAGGCAGACACTTGAGCCATGCTTGCAGAACAGGCCTTCAGAATTTATTTTTCACATTCAGCTTAACATCTATTTACAAAAAGGTTTAAGTTGAACTGATGGTAGTAATACGAAATTTTGGCCTGTATTTTCCAAAATTTTTCTCAACTGAAATACATAATAATCTCTGAAAACCTTGCTTTAAACTTGCATTATTTTCTTAAGATCAAAGAAAAATTGGCATTATTTGTTGGCCAAAAAAAAAATGAAGTGACGTTCCAAGCATCAAAGATGTTTTAAGTGTTTTAAGAACACAATTACACTATTCATCTGTCTTCCCTTTAGAACCAATGTTCATGCATACCAGCTATGGTAGGTACTGTGTGTTTGATGGGATGCTAAAATGTAGTATCAGTTGAAATAAATTGAAATTCCTTCATTAGAGACTAAACACCACCAAGAGAGGAATCAGCTTCCTTTAATCTTTCACATGAAGAGGCAACCTCTTTAAATTCAAGTAAAGAATTTTGCATATTTATTATATTTTTGGATGATGGAGCTTACACATGTACAGGCTAAATATCATTCTTTACAAAGAAAGTACATAGTAAATATCTACTTATGCTATTTCCTATAACAAATGACTACACTGGCAAGCCAAACTCTTTAACAGTACAATTCCTATCTTCTTTTTTCATCCTAATAGTATTCTCTTACATTGATTTGATGCTTCTATAAATGCATAAATCTTGACATTCCAATGAAGCAGCAAGGAAACTCCTCTTGTCCATGTCCAATGCAAATTCTCACCCTGCATATTGGGGGTAGGGTCACTAATTTCCCCTGGTTTGCTGGGACTTTCCTGGTTACCATGATGAAAATTGTCACCCAAGAAATCCCTTAAGTCTGGGAAAAATAAATAGTTAGTAGTTGAAGGGCTGTCAAACCTGGACTGTTGGTATTTTGGAGGGATGATCTTAGCAGACTTTTTAATTTACTTTTTAACTTGTATGTAATTTCAAATTTTCCAAGGAGTTGAAAGCATGCACGTGTGTGCACACACACATCCCTTTTATCCAGATTAGTAATTGTTTAATTAAACTTTCTATATCATCTATCACCCATCTACCTGCATTTTAGAATAGATGGGAGATACGCCACTTTACCTCTAAAAATTCAGTGATTATTTCCTAAGAATGAGTACAGTCTCTTTATAATCACAGTATATTCAGTATGCTTGTTAAAATTCTAAAATTTGGCATTTATGCATACTCTAAATCATAGTACATATTCAAATTTCATTGAATGTTCCATGATAGCCTTTACAGATTTTCCTATACTAGAATCTAATCCAAACTAAATGAATTTCATTTAATTATTATGTCCCATTAGTTTTTTATGTCATTTCAGTCTTCTTTAGTTTACAACAGTTTTACATTTTTTTCCCTGTTTTTCTCATCCTTGAGATTTTTGAAAAGTATAAGTAGGTCTCTTATTGTGTAGAATGTTCCTTAATTTGGATTTGTCTAGTTTCCTCATGATTAGATTCAGGTTATAAAGTATTTAGGAAAGAATATCACTGAGGTGATGCTGTCTTTCTCAGTGTATTGTATCAGAAGCTACATGCTGCTGCTGCTGCTAAGTCGCTTCAGTCGTGTCCGACTCTGTGCGACCCCATAGACGGCAGCCCACCAGGCTCCCCCGGCCCTGGGATTCTCCAGGCAAGAACACTGGAGTGGGCTGCCATTTCCTTCTCCAATGCATGAGAGTGAAAAGTGAAAGTGAAGTCGCTCAGTCGTGTCCGAAGCTACATAATGATGGTTTATTCCAATATTGCTGAGGTGGGGAAATGCTTTAGATTTTAATCCTCTAGTTTTAGTAGCTAAGGGATTTTCTAATGCCAGTATTCCATCCATATTAGTTAGTTACCGTTCTACTGTCATTCTGTTGTAAGGAGGGGTTTACCACTTGTGTTTTAATTTATAGGAGGCACTCAGTGCTGTATGAAATTTATTGCTATGATTGTCCTGTGTGTGTGTGTGTGTGTGTGTGTGTGTGTGTTAGTTGCTCAGTTGTGTCTGATTTTTTGCCAACCCATGGACTATAGCTCACCAGGCTCCCCTGCCCATGGAATTTTCCAGGCAAGAATACTGGAGTGGGTTGTCATTCCCTTCTCCAGGGAATCTTCCCAATCCAGGGACTGAACCCAGGTCTCCTGCATTGGAGGCAGATTCTTTACCATCTGTGCCACCAGGGAAACCTATAAGCCACAGGGATTGAACCAGAAGGATTGTCCTATGTCTAGCTTTATTATTTGATGTACCAGTAGCCCTATGGGGTAACATTTTCTGAAATACGCAGTGATCTCAGGTCCTTGAGTCTTCTGAAAACAGAAGCAGAACTCATCTATTTCTTACCTTTTTCAAAAATAAGAGGAATAAGTGTATGATCAGAAAATACTTTTGAAAACTTCAGAGAAGAGACACAATGTACATTCGACAGGAAAATTCTTCCACAACTCATCAGACAAGCGCATTGCATGTTTCCGACAGGCAGCATGTCTTACCAGATGCTGCTTCATACAATACTGCAGAGTTAGGGTCCTTGGGAGAATATAGCTTCCGCATCAGCTGCATGCAAGGGTTCTTATTATTATTTCAAATGTTAATTGCATAGTTTTAAAGAAATGTTAACTGAGTAGTTTGTAAGACTCAAAGAGCAAAACATAGCTAGTAACACATAGGTTATATATTTACAATTCCTTTTCTCCTTTTATTTTGTGATTCCTTTTGTTGTGTCATAGCTGATCAGAAGAGAGGCTTACACAGATAAGTCAGTTTGAAGACAATCAGTACTCATTCTGTGAATAAAAGAATGTTTTTTTCAGAATTGATAAATTGATTGGCGTTTATGATTTGCTTCATTTTCCAGTGTGTTCTTAGTTGATTGGTTTTATATCCACAGACATGCTTTGCAGGAAGCAACAGTGAACTGTAATATTTAAGTGACTTGGGTTGAAAAGCCCTTCATTTGGTCTATATTATGGGTCCTTCCCTGGTGGCTCAGACATTAAGTGTCTGCCTACAATGTGGGAGACCCAGGTTCAATTCCTGGGTTGGGAAGATCTCCTGGAGAAGGAAATGGTAACCCACTCCAGTATTCTTGCCTGGAAAATCACATGGATAGAGAAGCCTGGTAGGCTACAGTCCATGGGGTCTCAAAGAGTTGGACATGACTGAGCGACTTCACTACTATGGGTCCTTCACCTGTAGGTTGAAATAGAAGAATAAGCCCCTGACTCTTGAGGCCTAAAGCTTGGATCATTTCCTTGGATATGGGCATTTACAAGTAAGCATGAGGTGAAAAGTAATACTTTTAGTAAGAATATTGAGAACAGCTAATTACACTTAGCTGTAATATCTGGGAAACTCAACAGTTTGCCTGACTTATCTTTGGCTTTGTCTCAGGGACTACTACACGTCCTGGTGCTATTGAGTTTTAGTTAACAGTTACTGCAGTTTTAACTCCTCAATGCAGTAAAATGAAACCATTATTTTCATGACTAGGCTGTAAAAAATACTAAGATAGAAAATGGGATTCATTTCTTCATCAGTAATATAAAGACCAACAAGTATATTATTTAACTAGATGAGCTCTCTGTTTGCTTTCAGCTCAAAAATACTATATTTGTAATTACAAAATGCTTAATCATAAGTTTTTATACCTAGCACTTTAGGCTTAAACTAAATTGAGGACAATCCTCTGTCTTTATCTGGAGAGACACTTTATAATAGGGATTTACAGTACAATTATCTATATGACTTATACAGTTAAAAACTATTTCTTAGGACTTGGAATTTCATTACCATTTCTAGTAGTTTATGGTTACTGTATCTTCACTTTAAAGACATTGTTGGTCATATTTAAGAATCATCTGAAGATAACTCTGGTTAGGAATGTAAACCCCAAACAGTATTTTGTTCCTATAGGAAAATGCCATCTGTTAAGAGTGATTCCCTTTAAGATGCAGATTCAAACCTTTTTTTTTTTTTTTTTTTTTTGAACAACCTGCTTTAGCTCCAGGTTGGCCGTGTTCTGTCCCATGGCCAATGGGCAGGAATAGAAGTGGAAGCTGTGACTTCACTTACCTTGAAATGACCTCACGCTGATCTTGGGTCGTAGCCAACAATTGCGATGGTGCTGGACCTCCTGACTGCTCCGGTGTCCTGCAGCCTGGTCTATTCATCGGTCTTGGAAAAGGGTGGTAAAGAAGGTAGATACCTGAGGACTTGAGGTACTGTAAACCATGAACCATGGAGGACCAATAGATGGCAACATGCACAAATGGAGCATGCAGGGCGTGGCAAAAGAGAATTGCATCACCCTATGCCTGATACTTATACCCAAAAAAGATGTCCTTTTCATTATAGGGGACTGGAATGCAAAAATAGGAAGTCAAGAAACACCTGGAGTAACAGGCAAATTTGGCCTTGGAGTACAGAATGAAGCAGGGCAAAGGTTAATAGAGTTCTGCCAAGAGGACGCACTGGTCATAGCAAACACCCTCTTCCAACAACACAAGAGAAGACTCTACACATGGACATCACCAGATGGTCAACACTGAAATCAGATTGATTACATTCTTTGCAGCCAAAGATGGAGAAGCTCTATACAGTCAGCAAAAACAAGACCAGGAGCTGACTGTGGCTCAGATCATGAACTCCTTATTGCCAAATTCAGACTTAAACTGAAGAAAGTAGGGATAATGACTAGACCATTCAGGTATGACCTAAATCAAATCCTTTATGAATATACAGTGGAAGTGAGAAATAGATTTAAGGGACTAGGTCTGATAGACAGAGTGCCTGATGGATGGAGGTTCATGGCATTGTACAGGAGACAGGGATCAAGACCATCCCGTGGAAAAGAAATGCAAAAAGGCAAAATGGTTGTCTGAGGAGGTCTTACAAATAGCTGTGAAATGAAGAGAAGCAAAAAGCAAAGGAGAAAAGGAGAGATATTCCCATTTGAATGCAGAGTTCCAAAGATCAGCAAGGAGAGATAAGAAAGCCTTCCTCAACAATCAGTGCAAAGAAATAGAGGAAAACAACAGAATGGGAAAGACTAGAGATCTCTTCAAGAACATTAGAGATACCAAGGGAACATTTCATGCAAAGATGGGCTCAGTAAAGGACAGAAATGGTATGGACCTAACAGAAGCAGAAGATAATAAGAAGAGGTGGCAAGAATACACAGAAGAACTGTACAAAAAAGATCTTCATGACCCAGATAATCATGATGGTGTGATCACTCATCTAGAGCCAGACATCCTGGAATGTGAAGTCAAGTGGGCCTTAGGAAGAAGCACTATGAACAAAGCTAGTGGATGTGATGGAATTCCAGTTGAGCTATTTCAAATCCTGAAAGATGACGCTCTGAAAGTGCTGCACGCAATATGCCAGCAAATGTGGAAAACTCAGCAGTGGCCACAGGACTGAAAAATGTCAGTTTTCATTCCAATCCCAAAGAAAGGCAATGCCAAAGAATGCTCAAACTACCACACAATTACACTCATCTCACACACTAGTAAAGTAATGCTCAAAATTCTCCAAGCCAGGCTTCAGCTGGATCATCGAAAAAGCAAGAGAATTCCAGAAAAACATATATTTTTGCTTTATTGACTACGCCAAAACCTTTGACTGTGTGGATCACAATAAACTGTGGAAAATTCTTCAAGAGATGGGCATACCAGACCACCTGACCTGCCTCTTGAGAAACCTGTGTGCGGGTCAGGAAGCAACAGTTAAAACTGGACATGAAGCAACAGACTGGTTCCAAATAGAGAAAGGAGTATGTCAAGGCTGTATATTGTCACCCTGCTTATTTAACTTATATGCAGAGTACATCATGAGAAACGCTTGGCTGGATGAAGCACAAGCTGGAATCAAGATTGCCAGGAGAAATATCAATAATCTTAGATATGCAGATGGCAGCACCCTTATGGCAGAAAGTGAAGAGGAACTAAAAAGCCTCTTGATGAAAGTGAAAGAGGAGAGTGAAAAAGATAGCTTAAAGCTCAACATTCAGAAAACTAAGATCATGGCTTCTGGTCCCATCACTTCATGGGAAATAGATGGGGAGACAGTGGAAACAGTGTCAGACTTTATTTTTTTGGTCTCCAAAATCACTGCAGGTGGTGATTGTAGCCATGAAATTAAAAGATGCTTACTCCTTGGAAGGAAAGTTATGACCAACCTAGATAGCATATTAAAAAGCAGAGACATTACCTTGCCAACAAAGGTCCTTCTAGTCAAGGCTATGGTTTTTCAAGATAGTCATGTATAGATTTGAGAGTTGGACTGTGAAGAAAGCTGAGCGCCGAAAAATTGATGCTTTTGAACTGTGGTGTTGGAGAAGCCTCTTGAGAGTCCCTTGGACTGCAAGGAGATTCAACCAGTCCATCCTAAAGGAGATCAGTCCTGGATGTTCATTGGAAGGACTGATGCTGAAGCTGAAACTCGAATACTTTGGCCACCTGATGTGAAGAGTTGACTCATTGGAAAATACCCTGATGCTGGGAAGGATTGGGGGCAGGAAGAGAAGGGGACGACAGAGGATGAGATGTTTGGATGGTATCACCGACTAAATGGACATGAGTTTGAGTAAACTCTTGGAGTTTGTGATGGACAGGGAGGCCTGGTGATTCATGGGGTCACAAAGAGTTGGACATGACTGGGCAACTGAACTGTACCGAACTGAACTGAATATCTGATACTAGGTTTGTTTAGAAACTGATCCACTCTGAAACTTGGGGACTTCTGATAGATTTCTCTATGAAGCATCTATAAATATAATCTCTTAACAAAAAAAAAAATGCACTGTGGGATGACTCTGGCATTGTATTCATCCTCTTGTGTGTGTGTGTGTGTGTGTTTGTGTGTGTGTGTGTGGTGAGTGAGTGTGTGCATGCTCAGTCACTCATTTGTGTCCAACTGTTGGGACCCCATGAACAGTTGCCTGCCAGGCTCCTCTGTCCATGGCATTCTCCAGGCAAGAATACTGGAGTGGGTTGCTATTTCCTTCTTCAGGGAATCTTTCAAACCCAGGGATCAACCCGGGGTCTATTATGTCTCCTGCATTGGCATGCATGTATGTGTTATTTGCTCAGTCAGCTTGTACTCTTTGTGACCTCATGGACTATAGCCAGCCAAGCTCTTCTGTCACGGGATTTTCCAGGCAAAAATACTGGATTGGGTTGCCATTTCCTGTTCCAGGGGATTTTCCTCACCTGGGGATTGAACCGGCTCTCCCACATGGCAGGCAGACTGCAGGCAGCTTCTTTATCACTAGTGTCACCTGGGAAGTCATTCATCCACTTATACCTCAACATACTGAGGTTTACCCAAAATTGTCTTCCCATGAAGGATTCCATGGGAAAGAAGAAACAGTATGAAAGCAGTAGTCTCCAATGTTGAGAGGGAAACAAAATAAAAAGAGAAAAAAAGTAGTAGTAGAGAAAGACAAAAAAATCATCTGAAAGCAAAGGCACACAGAGATGAAGATTGCAAAGAAATGGGGACTGGGTGATGGGTAAAAGAAGAAAGATGCTTTGAGGAAGACAACTTGTCAGCTCAGTTCAGTTTAGTTCAGTCGCTCAGTCATGTCTGACTCTCTGTGACCCCATGAATCGCAGCACGCCAGGCCTCCCTGTCCATCACCAACTCCCAGAGTTTACTCAAACTCATGTCCATCGAGTCGGTGATGCCATCCAGCCATCTCATCCTCTGTCGTCCCCTCTCCTCCTGCTCCCAATCCCTCCCAGCATCAGGGTCTTTTCCAATGAGTCAGCTCTTCGCATGAGGTGGCCAAAGTACTGGAGTTTCAGCTTCAGCATCAATCCTTCCAATGAACACCCAGGACTGATCTCCTTTAGGATGGACTGGTTGGATCTCCTTGCAGTCCAAGGGACTCTCAAGAGTGTTCTCCAACTTGTATATCATCAAAAACTCACTTTATACTTTTTGAAAACTACTTACCCCACAACTTTTCTATTTCTAAAATCACCTCTTTTCTTTCTTTCATAATCACGTCTTCTTATTCCTGTCACCTTGTTTTATGGTACCACCTACACACCAGTTTAGGTAGATACCACAGAAGAAAGATAGCAGGCAAAGGGGAAGGGAACATACTGTGTGTTGGATACTGTATAGAACATCTTAATGATAGGTGTATTAGATGTGTTTATATATGAGGAAGAAGCAATTTTAAAAAAAGATTGAAAAGATTCTAACTGGTTAGATTGATGAGGAATGAATCATGCACCTTCTGAAGATTTATAAGGTCTTACTTAACTTTTAGTTTTGCTTGTAATCCCAACATTTTATTGGCATCTTTGGGAAGAATGGTGTGTAGCTAGAACCAAGTTGATCTATTTGTGGATAATTATTAATAAAGAAGGCTGAGTGCCAAAGAATTGAAGCTTTCAAACTGTGGTGGGAGCAGACTTTTGAGAGTCCCTTGAACTGCAAGAAGATCAAATCAATCAATCCTAAAGGAAATCATTGACTATTCATCGGAAGGACTGATGCTGAAGCTCCAATACTTTGGCCACGTAATAGAAAGAGCCTCCTCATTGGAAAAGACTCTGATGCTCAGAAAAATTGAGGGCAGGAGGAGAAGGGGGCAACAGAGGATGAGATGGTTGGATAGCATCACTAACTCAATGGGTATGAATTTGAGCAAACTCTGAGAGATTGTGAAGGACAGGGAAGCCTGGAGTGCTGCAGTCCATGGGGTCATAAAGAGTCAGACACAACTCAGCAACTGAACAACACTATCAATATGTACACAATTTCCATTTTAATGACAAGTAAATAGTAAATTTGTAAAATAATAAATCTGTCAATAGTAAAAACCCTAATAAAATAGTCTCTCTTATGCCAAGATAGCTTGAGCACTATACATTGTCCCATATTTTGCCTAATCTGTTTTACCTTCTTCACTGGGGACCATTCTATTTCCAGTTCTTTCCTTTATTCTTCCTTCCCTCCCCCCTCCCTCCTTCCTCCCCTTCCTCCTTTCTCTTTTCCCCTCTGTCTCATCATTCCTTTCTCTCTTTTTCTTTCTGGATAACCCTAGTCCTCTCTCTTTTGGTTGAGTCATCACTCTTTACATCATCACTGACATACTGTAGAAGGAGAACGTCAGGAAAAGATTAACACATGAAGTATGATCCCCTGACATATTGTAGTCACACAATGCCTGTTTTGAGGAATTGCGCAGAAGGTTTGGTCAATGTAACAATGCTCAGAATGTTTTCCTATTCTGGGATAATAAATGTTATATCCAACGTTGTGATTCCGAAGTCTAACCTGTGAGAGTAAGTTCCTCACTACATTTTGATCACTGTGGTTACAATGCTGTGCTTTATTTCTAAATCTGGGTATCCTTCCTTAGGTTATCAGAGATCATAAGAATTGCACGTAATATACATGCAGGTCTTCCATTATTTTTAGCAAGCAGTTCAGTTTAGAATGGGAATTTAAAATCACAGATAACGCCACAGCTTTACAAAATCCAGTTGTTAATTCTTCCCCAGGGCTGTTGCACTGGGGCTTATCAAGGAGACGCTGGTTCCAGTGTGGGGTTGGTTTTGAGTGTGGAAGTAGTTTTTGTTTAACATTCTCCTGGGAAAAGTCCCAATCACCCATGGGAAAGGAAATCACAAGTTCGGAAGGTCAGCTATCTCCTGACCTGGGAAGGAGAAAAGGTGGTTTGGAGAGTGGGTGAGGCCAAAGGAAGAGGATAACAGTGAGCTAAGGTTCTCTTTCCTGTTCCCAACCATAGTCTCTTCATAGAAAATTTACCTTCATACTGTGATGCGTGAGCTTTAAAAATTCTGCAACTCATTTTTAAATTCCTCAGAGAATGGTAAGCAATATATTTCTAGCACCTTAAAACTGACTATATATATGTTTTCATATATATTATTTTATTTGATTCTAAGAAGAATCTTATGAATGATCTTTTATCTCCATTTTTGGGAGAGGAACAAAAACTATGAGAAACTGATGCTCTCAAGTCCACTCAATAAGTCAGCAAATTTTCATTGGCATCTGCTATGTGTCAGGCATGATGCTAAGTCATTAAGAGCAGAGCCAGGGTGGAGACAAATATTTTAGAATTCCCAGTCTCTGATCCTATCCTGTTCCATGGCGCCTCACTTCCTGATGAGTACAGTTGACAGAACTCTTCCTGGACTTCCAGCTGCATTTCTCTCTTCCTGGATAATATTCTCCCTTCTTGCCTATTAAAATATGTTAATAGCCAATGCTACTTATTTCTGACTGTGTCATTCCACTTATTAGAATGTAAACTCTCTGAGATAAAGAATCATTTTTGCTTTTGTGGCTGTTGATTTTGTTTTATAGCATCTATGGCACAGTGTTACCCACATTAAGTGTGCAATATAGAATCACTATATGTATATATGTATAAATTTCCATAAATATAACCAGTAGCCTGTGGTAATTATAAAGTAAATCATGATAGTTTTCAGGTGAGGAGATAAAAATTAGCTTGAGCTGCTCTTTTCCCAGGCACTTAATTATTTTAATTGTTGACATTCTGTTTTGAAGCATAAATGAAGTAGAAGTAAGATTTGTCACAATATGTGGGACAAATATAATCTTATAAAAATATAGCTAAATTATTTTGAATATTCAGGTTTATAATTTGACCTTGGAAATGTCTGTGTGTGTGTGTGTGTGTGTGTGTGTGTGTGTGTGTGTGTGTGTGTGAAGGAGAAGAATGTAATGGTAATGAAATCCAGAAATGGAGCAAATGGGAATTGGGGACAGGGAGGTTGCAGCATTTTTTCATCCAAAGCAATCTCAACTCCAAGAGCAAAACTTGATGAGAGTTTAGTTTTTTGAGTGAATTGATGAGCTCACGCTTCCTTTTCACGTGCCTTTCCAATTTGCACAGCTGAAAAGCATTGTCGGCGGAAACACCCTGTTAAGTCAACAATCTGTACACCCTATCTGTTAGTTCTTGTTCCTGAAGTGCCATTTTAACTATTAACCATTTGGAAAAATTAACGTGACATTCCAAACATAGTTGATAAATTTTCTCAGGTTCACACTCAGTTGCAAACACGTTCTGAGTTATATATAATTACTGCACCCGAGGGGATCCTGACAAAAATCCAGGTATTTCCTGTCCACACTCTGTGTCTCAGCCTGTTGTATACTTAGACCCGGGAGCCTGATTCCAGAACATATTCCAAAAGAATCTGGGATTTGAGAGCCCTAAAATAAAAATTCTGAGTGTGTGTGTGTATGTTTGGTCAGAAAGATAAGAAAAGGAGGGGAAAAGGGAGACAGAAGAAAAAGCCATTATACAAAAACATTTAAAGTAGTGAAATTCTTTATGAAGTACATTGAAAATAAAATTTGAATATTCTGCTGTAGTTGAAATGAATAAACTAGGTCTGTGTACCAGTATGGATAGATTAGATGAAAAATACTGTTGAATAAAAATACAACTTGCACAAAAATATTTAGCGATGGCATTCTTTAGGTAAAAAATATCAAAATTACACATAAATATACACATGTGGTGTAGCATGATTATTTTTTAAAATGACTTGAGTTGTATATATAAATATATTTATGAATATATAAAAATTGTATGTATAATAAATTCTATGTATAATAAGTTACATATACATAAAAATCTATACATATTTTTCTATATACATAAAAATCTATGTATAATAAATTCTGGTTAATGGTTTTCTGGGGACAGGAAGGGTAGAGAACAACTTTGGGGAAAGATGATTTGAGTTTTAATGTTTTATTTCCTTGAGTGAAGAAAAAGGATTAGTGTCAAATGTGCAGACTAATATTTTAAAATTATGAGTGGTGGTTGACACAATGGCTGTTTTACTATTTTAAATGCATATACATATATGCATATAAATTAACAATGAAAGTGAACTTTTATCCTTTAACATCATTCATATGTTGAGAAAATTTATGATTAATAAAAGTTTGGAGGTTTCAGATGTATGTTACAAAAAAGAGTAATTGATCTCATTTTTAAGTGTTCTGATAAGACTTGTAATTTAAGGAGTGATGACTTTTTTGTTGAAGAATCATTGATTTACAGTGTTGTGTTAATTTCTGCTGTACAATAGAGTGATTCAATTATACATACATATATATGCATTCCTTTTAATATTTTTCTCCATTATAGTTTACATAAGATTTTGAATATAATTCCCAGTGCTATACAGTAGGACTTTGTTGTTTATCCATTCAATATATAATAGTTTGCATCTGCTAGTCCCAAACTCCCAGTCCTTCCCTCCCCGACTCTCACTCCTTGCTTGGCAACCAAAAGTCTGTTCTCTATGTCTCTGAGTCTGTTTTTTATTTTGTAGATAAGTTTATTTGATCATATTTTAGATTCCAGATATAAGTGGAGTATATCACATGGTATCATATGGTATAGTATGGAATATCATAGATATTTGTCTTTCTCTAGCTGACTGACTTCACTTGGTATGATAATCTCTAGGTCTATCCATGTTGCTTCAAATGGCCTTATTTCATTCTGTTTTATAGTATTCTACCCACTCTCTTCATTCCTTCATCTGCTCATGGACATTCGGGTTGTTTCCATATCTTGGCTAATGTGAATATTGCTGCTTTGAACTTCGGGATGCATGCGTCTTTTTGAATTATAGTTTTGGGAGTGGCAATACTTTATTTAAAACTGTTCACCACATTACTTACTACTTGAGGCCCACTGATTATATTAATACTTTACTATTAAGAAAGATTTTTGGTATTTCACTTGAGTGTTCACTGTCAATGCATTATGGGTGTTTTGTTTGAGTTTTCCATTCCTAACTAAAACTGATAATGCACTCTCAGATTTCCTTGCACTCACTATCTGTGCAGTTGTGGAATTTGCAATAAATTTAGGCAGAAAAAGAAATCCTTCTTCAAATCTTCTTGTAGGAAGAGTGAGGGTTGGGTCTCATCCTGTCTCCACTGGCCTAGTCCTGGTTTTGGAATTAGTCTGGCATCTTACCCCTGGATGGGCTGCATGAGATGGGATGCTTCATGGTCTTATTTCTCCTTTACTTTTTGTTCCTTGCTTGAGACTTTAATCCCTCAAACTCAGAAGTTTAAAAAAAAGTATTTGTTTTATTTAAAAATCCTTTCCTTTTTTAAAAAATGAAAACTAATGGTGAACATAGTGAAAAATAGTACTCTTTCCTTTTGGATCCCATTATCTGCCCCTCTAGTGTTTCTTCTGCAGTCTTATTTGCCTTTAATTGTTCTGTGGTTAGAAAATTACTGTATCCACAGAGAAGACATTTTCTAAGGAGGTGAAATTTTTCTTCTGTGCTTTTCACTTTCTCATTATTTCTCAGTTCTACCCTGTACCCTCTCACCTTTTCTAAGCAAAAAGTCTTGTTCATTGTTGACTTCTGTCTTTTGACATCACTGCTATTTGTATTTCTAATAGCACATGCTCTGATGCAGAATCTTCCTCAGTATCCAAGGGAATGATGCTACTTATAATGGTAAAGAAGTGGGCAATGGGATCAAGTTCCAGGTCACTGACCCTGCTTAGAACTGCTGCAATCTCACCATACATCTGGATATATCTCTCTCTCTTTGGTCAAAAATTATCTTTAAAGAAGGCACATCAAATTTTACCCTTAGGAATTGAAGATATTTGTTGAAGCTAAGATCTTATTGGATAAGAAAAGGCATTTTAGCTCTGTAGCACTTGCAGTATTACATAAGAAAAGGTGGTAGTAGTGTGCTAGCATTTAAAAAATTTAAAATCCTTACTTATTTTAAGGTTTTTAAGTTCCTTCATATTACGACCAGAGGATGAACGTTTGTTCATATTTTTAATTGCTTGGCACATGTTGGGCTTCCCTGTAGCTCAGATGGTAAAGAATCTGCACGTAATGCAGGAGACCTGGGTTTGATCCCTGGGTCAAGAAGACCCCTTGGAGAAGAGAATGGCAACCCCCACCAGTATTCTTGACTTTCGAATCCCACTGGACAGAAGAACCTGGTGGACTATAGTCCATGAGGTCACAAAGAGTTGGACATGACTGAGCAACTAGCACCATGCTGTGGCACATGTTATAAACAAATTTTATACAAGTTCAACAATTTGATATAAGTGAGGATGATGTATTTTTTAAAAAAGCTGGCAGTTTTCCTGTTTCCACAGATTTTAAAGAAATCTTAGGAAACTTAATGACTTTTGGTAGAAAAATACCCAGTGAGTCAGGTGAAGACTTATTGTATCTAAAGAAAGCCAGTTTTTTGTTGGTCTGTTGCAGACACTATTAACACCATGGTTTAATGACTTAAATACTTTGAATGGAACAGAAAACTTCATTACATACTATTTTTGTCTGTGTTAATGTATATGACAGTAAAATGGAAGTAGTTGAATTTTAGTGAAAAACGTGTCACGATGATTTCAAATGCTAACAGTGGAATGAAAACAAGAGAAAAGTTGATTAAGTTAATTAGCTAAGTTTTCAGCTTATATTGAAAATAAATTGCATGTGTTATCTGTCACCCTGCTTCATCTCTGCTCAGTAATGTCCTTTTCTGCATTGACCATCTCCAGAGTCCTTCTAATTATATATAAAGAATAGATCCCTATATAAAATGGTACCTAGATTATCCTCTGCTAGACATTTTATAAGTTGAAATCATTCTAGTTTCAGAATGTAGGTTGTGGAACGTAATGGTTACCTCTGCATTTCCCAGTGTGTGCTTAGAGCAGTAGAACTGAGAGCAAGTTTGTGAATAAAAGGGCTCTGGGGCCAATGGAATGCGGGAAATAGTTCCAATCATGTTTTCTCTTGGAAATTCATAATGAACTTAAGTATAATAAAAGAACTGAGATCTGGCGTATAAAAACTTGTCTAACATGTTTAATTACTGATATCTAAAACAGTAGATTCATTAGGTTTAATGGTATGGAGCTAGTGTTCTGAGACCTATCATTTATGAAGCAGTGGATTAATCAGACTTTGATAAATGAACATTTTGGAAGCTAATTTTTCAGGCTATTTCCTTAATTTGCATTTTGTTTTTTTCTCTTCAGATTGAGATATCTGAAAGCAGATACCTCAGTTTCAGTGTCTAGTAAGCTACCACGTGCAGAAAGGAATCTGAAAGGTCAATAATATCATCAAAACTCAGCATTTTTGTTAAAACTTTTCATTAGTGAATTTTTAAAAATTCAGAATAACAATATTTGAAATTTTAAAACTTAATGTTGGTCAATATGAGGTACGTAGAAAAGAATGCAAGCAATAATTGGAAAGGAATGTATTACAAATTAAAACCTAGGAAATGATTCTAGAAAGAATTGCCTGTTTCTTGAACTAACCCAAGGTGGTGGTGTTGTATAGTTGCTAAATTGTGTCCGACTGTTTTGCGACACCATGGACTATTTAGCCAGCTAGGCTCCTCTGTCCATGGGGTTATCCCAGGCAAGAATACTGGAGTGGGTTGCCATTTCCTTCTCCAGGGGATCTTCCTGATCCAGGGATTGATCTGGTGTCTCCTGCATTGGCAGGTGGATTCTTTACTGCTGAACCACCAGGGAAGCAACAACATACTTAGGGTTAAAAAGCATTACGAGGAAAGAAGCAAAACTGAAAACATTTAGTTTGGCTTTACTCAAAGTTAGAAGTTTTGTAATTCTAATTTGCCGTATCTTAAAGGATAAAGGAACAGTAATACTACAGAGAATAAACTGAAGATTAATAATAGTTTGATAAAGTAGGTAAGTGGATTCTATATCAGTACAAATAGGAAGAAAATAGGGCTTATTAAAAAAAAATTAAAAGGAAAGAGAACAGCAAATAAAGACATACCTAAAATGTTTTAAATCATGGAAAATGTGAGCAGAATCCTTAATTCGTCAAGTTCAGAACATGTACAACAGAGCAACTCTCTTTGAATCATGAAGGTTGATATAGTAGTAGGATCAAAGGGGACACTTCACATAACAATTACAAGAGGCTGAAAATATAAATGAGTTCAAGGGAGATTTTAAGATATTCATGAATAGCCTGTGATTTTAAAACAATATTGTAGCTACCTCCAATGATTATTGAAAATGAATAATGTTTAAATCAGTAAGTTTCATACTGTTGACTTTCTAAGGCAATGAAGTCTTTAAGAGTGTGGCCTCTGGAGTATAACTGCCTAGATTGTCATCACAACCCCTCCACTTATATGTGATGTTTGGACCCTACTAACTTCTCTAATATTATTATCTTCATTTTTAAAATGGAGAAAATAACAGAACCTGTCTGACTGGATTGTTGTAAAGTTCTTAGCACAATGCCAGGTACATAGGAAGGAGATTAAAAGCATTAGCTATTGTGATACTGTTATAAAATGCATGATTGGTGACACTTCACTGAACTTTTAAGGACAAGAAATCCCCAAACACTCCTCAGAGCTATTCTAAAAGACCAGATATTGAGTGTGGAGGAAACTGGCAAGATCTACCATATTTTTAACCTCTTACATAATATTCCCAATGGTACAATTTTGAAATTATATAACTATTTTGAAGTTTATTATATGTCCAAATCTGCCATCCATGTGCTTGATAATATTCTGTGGCCCATAATTTTTGTCATCTCAAGTATTTATTATAAGAAATGTCCCTGAGCACTTTAATTTAACTTTTATTACTTCTTTGCAAATATTTACTTACCTCTGGACTGGAAGAGAATCCTTTGCCTTGCCTCCAGTGATTAAATTCTTTCATTTTTAATTTTGCCTGATGTGATGGAAAAAGAAGAAAGTTGCTTTTTCTTAACTGTTGAAGTTTTCTGAGTGTATTTACTGTAAGTAATGAACTTTAATTACTTCTGCAATTATAGCTTATTTGATTGAATTTTCCACTGACTGCACAAAACATCTGTACTACTGGGACCATGCATAGACTCTGATCTGGGTACAATATGCTGTTAAAATACAGTAACATCTGCAGTCCATTAATTTCTAAAGCAATAGGCAAGTTGGGCTTCCAAATGGGTTCAGCCAAGTTTATACTTAGGAATTCTGTTTCTTTGCTTTCCATATAAGTGGACTGAGACAGCTTATGCTTCTGCCTTGTTTAATAAAGAAATATAAAAATAAACAGTATTTGATTTGATGCTATATTTTATTCTGACTACACTAACTGTCCTCAGAGATGATAGAAGTAACAATGGTCAGAAGACACTCAATTATAATTTTACTGACATCAGAATACTGTTACCAGACTGCTAAGTGATATGAAGATATTTTGCAATAAGAGCACTTTTGTGTGGACTTCTTTAAAAACTAAGTCTAAGAATACTTGAAAAGTGGGATAGGATCCTGAGAAAGTAAGAGTTTTAAATTTTTCCTGAAAGTACAATGAAAGACTGCTATTATCATTACTTTGCTTCTTATTCCTTGCAGAAATATTCTGGTCAATACAGAAATATTTCTCTAATAAAATCTAGAGATCATTTTCTGCATCCTTATGTTTTAGAAAAACAGGTGAGGCATAAAAATTTCATAGAGAAGGAATAATGTTGACATGAAGAGGCTTAGTGCAGCTGCCAATGAAAGTCATTCGTTTCTTAGGTAGGGTTTTAAGCTACCACATTATTTTACCTATGTTTGACTTGTATTTCTCAATCAATAACCAAGGTCACCCCAATTTTCAAAATATAAAATACTATCCATCAAAAGTCTGTGTTAGAAAATTAGGGTTGTAGAAATTGTTCATGTTTTTCTGTTTTCCATGTGTTCTTGCAGTCTTGGTTGCCTTATGAGTGGTTTCTGACTATGAGATGTAGTTGGAAGTAAAGGATGCTACTTCCAAGGCTGTTCCATCAGACTTCTCTGTTCCCCTCCCTGATCAACCTTGGAGGTCAGGTGCTTTAGATGGCAGAGCTACAAGGCAAGGAGGCTTCTTTACTCACATCAGGCAGACTCATCAATAAAAATAAATGTTTTTAGTTTTAAATTTCTGAGACTTATGTCTGTTATAGCATCCATATTAAACATCCCAAGATCATTACTAAGTGTAATGTATAACCCTAGTTAAGTAGTTAGGATTGTATCTGTGAGAGTGAATCTTATTTAAGAGGGATTATTCATGAATCTTTGAATAGTTGGCACTTCTTACATTATATATTATGTCTGTTCCTCAGTTCAATAAAATAACAGCATTTGTCCTTACACATATGCATGTGTGTGCATGCTAAGTCACTTCAGTCATGTCTGACTCTTTGTTACCCCATGAACTGTAGCTCGTCAGGCTCCTCTGTCCATGGGATTCTCCAGGCAAGAGTACTAGAGTGGATTGCCATTTCGTCCTCCAGGGGATCTTCCCAATCCAGGGATTGAACCCCTGTCTCTTTTGTCTCCTGCATTGGCAGGCAGGTTCCTTACCACTAGCACCACCTGGGAAGCACTTCCTAAATTATATATTATGTCTGTTCCTTAGTTCAGTAAGATACAGCATTTTGTACTTACACACACACATACAGATGTATTTTGAAAATAGCCTATTCAGTTGCCAGCTTAGCAGCCCAGAGACAAAAATATCACAACTATTTTTGTGAGGGAGAGAAGAGAGCCTAGGAGTGGGCCCAGGAAGCCCCATTAAAGGATGACCCTGTAAATAAATGGATTGGAGTAAGAACAAGAGAATCGTCAAGCATCGGGAAGGAGGGAAATGTCCTTCTGAGGAGCATTCCCTGAGAAAAGGCTTGCAGGAGTCCAGGGCAGCCATGAAGTCCAGAGGAAAAATCGAGGCCTTGTCATGGTGACTCTGGGACCTGCTATGTACAAACTGCCCGATTACTATTGAAGGTTCTTTCCTCTCCCCTCTCGCAGATGTGGATGGAAACACACTGATGGGGAAGGACTGGGCCTCTTGAGGGAATCTGATGCACTCTCTCTACCACTTTTGTGCATCTTAAATGGGCTTTAAACATCCCAAAATGTCTACAATGTGTTCATTTCCTGTGGTGGATTTACAGTGTGTGACAGGAAATCCATTTCTTTTCCTGTAGATGCTAAATTCATTACCTTGGCACAGAACTCAGGCTCACTCTTTGCACTTGCTGCCATAGCAACCAGTGTCGGGCATTTTTATTTCTTTCTATTTTTTCTCCCCCTGGAAGCAAGGTAGTCACATGTTGCAGCAAGAACTATACTCCATCAAAAAATATTTTAAAGGCACCTCACACTGTCATACCAAGGTCTCCCTACACTGTCACCTCTGTAAACTACATACTTCATAAATCTAAAATCACATTATAGATTACAGCATTCTAAACCAGCAGAGTATAGCATTCTGTAAGATCTCTTCATGAGGTCGCTTCTTTTTTCTCTTTCTTTCAAATGTATTCTCATCGGTGAGAGGTATTTGAAATAATGGGCATAATGGATTTTTCTTCCCTATCTAACAAAATGCTTTACAGAGCAGTGATGGTCATTGGAGCCAAGTCCTGGACAAGGTACTTATCTTAAATGATATAAATGCTACTATGGCTCTTAATAATGTAATATTATAATTCCACATGTGCTAGAGTGTCATCTGCTTTCTGCCTCAAAAAAGAATGCCATAAATGTTGTCCTGATTTCTAAATGGCAGAGGGAGTAATTATAAGAAGTGAAACAAAGTGAATGATTTTCCCTGCCCTGAGTACTAGTAGGGTTGTTTTGGGGGTGGTGTCTGAAAGAGGAAGAAAGAAAAAAAGCACAACTGGTGTGCTTGCCTGAGTCTTAGAAGGTCTTGTTTTTGAGGGTCCAATGTGCAATATACTTTCATATATCCTGTTGGTAGGGCTTTGGGAATACCTACATCAATTCACAGAGGAAATAACAAACATGGGGCAATTGTAAGACTTTGTCATTATGGGGCTAGTTACTGTATAAAAACAATCATCGATTGTATGTGCTAAGGGTCCCAATCATAAAGCGCATGTGACTTAATTTGCTCTCACTATTTAATTTAAATGTAGTATCCAGAAACTACTCCAAGGTGGGAGATGCTCAAAGAAGAAAGAGCCAGTAAGTTATTTGTGCAAAACAGATACATCCTAAAGACTGAAGAATGGGCGATGGCATACGATCCTTTTTACTTTTTCTTTTTTTTGTAGCTTTTTCATGTTCTCTTTTACCTTCCTTCCCAACTAAAATATTTTGCTTTATCTCATTTACCTCTATATTCTTAGGTATGAAATGAATCCAGATCTATACAATAAGATATTACTATTGTATATTTCCATTTCTCTCTTTCTCAATTATTTCATTTATTAAACAATATTGTGCTCACTCACTAAATTAGGGTTGAAGTCTTAGTAATGTATTTTAGTAAGCAAAGACACCTATGATCCAGATTATGAAAATAATGTTTAAACAGTGGAGCATTTTAAGCTTTGCATTGAAACTGTGTTCAGCTATCCAAGGTTTACTAAGGGATTGCATGGATTAGGAGGTATTTCTATGGAATGAGTATGAGAAAGAATTTGAACAATAAAAACTGAATATATGATGATGTAAAACCTATGAAAAGTATGATGAGAGGAAACTCAGAATCAATAAAATGTCAAAGTGTTATAGACCAGGTAGATACAGTAGCAGATGCAAATTGTAAAAATTGACACCTCTTCTCAGGCAGCAGGTCTAATATCTTAGAGCTGCAACAGTGAAGATTTATATAACGCCCCATCAATTATATGTGCTAGTAGGAAAAGAGTTAAACTAGTGAGAGTTGCCTCAATGGGAAATACTTTGCAGGGGACTGAGACTTGATAGATGTAACTAAAGGAAGGCTTCAGGGTTGAAAACAGAAGTGGGCAAGGGAGAGGTATTCTAAGACCTGAGAAATGCAAGAACTATGACACTTGTCCCACTTCCTGGGACCAGCTTTGTCTAAGGCAGGGTACTGTGAAAGTAACCCTTCAGGAAGCTGAAAGGAAATGAATCAGTTTTTTGCCATCTAGGGGATTCTGAATGGATCAAATATCAAGTGCCTATACTAGGATAGCAGTTGTGAAATGGTGAGTAAGGGAAGGATACCAGTTATTTCAAGGAAAACAAGTTAGTGGAACTGAATGATTAAATCTAAGACATGTGTGTGTTAGTCACTCAATCATCTCTGACTTTTTGTGACCCCATGGATTGTGGCCCCCCAGGCTCCTCTGTCCATGGGATTCTGCAGGCAAGAATACTGGAGTGGTTTGCCATTTCCTCCTCCAGGGGATCTTCCCAACCCAGGGATCGAACCAGGGTCTCCTGCATTATAGGCAGATTCTTTACCATTTGAGCCACCAGGGAAGTCCATATAATAATTAATTTCAAAATCAATATTTGTAATGGAAGAAAGCTATCTATAGTTGCTATTTTTTGTTTTTGTTGAAAAGTACCTCTTTCCCCCTTTCTTTTGGCAATGGCTTTCCTCTTCCCCCAAGAACCTTATTCTCCTTGATTCCAACCCAGAAGTGGCTGCCGTGGCATCCTCCCTTCCTTTTCCACACCTAAGGATGGCCACATGACCTACACTTGTCCAGTCAGGGCTCTGCACCTCCTAGCTACAGTTGGTTAAAGGCATAGAAACATAGCCCAAGAGAGAAGTTTGCTCTATGTTGTTGGAGTTGTAGAGATTGCACCTCAAGAGCTGCAGGTGGCCATGTTCCCTGTTAAAGATAAAGCCTGGCAGAAAAAGCTGACAAGCAGTGAGCAACTAAGGTGAGATGTGCATGCACACTTCACACATGGGGAAAGAGATCCAGAGAAGAGAGAACATGAGAGACAGATAATAGCTTTAGTATTTGAATTCTCCATTCTAATCTCCAAGGTCTGTAAAACTCTCAACTTCTGCATATCTTCGAGTCAATGAATTGCCCAGTATCTACTCATTGGACTTCTCTTTATTTTCATAAGGTAGTTCGATTTGGGTTAATGTCACTTGTAACTAGAATCCAAATTAGTGTATTTCTCAATGAGATTAAGAAAGCATTATCAGAAAAATGAAAACATTTTGTTTTGGTTATTAATTGGAAGTGATACATTTGCAGTTATGTCAATCCCATTTGAAACTTGTAAACAGCTTATGTTTGGGGCAGTGATTATAAGGTAATACATAGAAGTAAAGGCCTAGATTTTACCACTTTGATCTATTTTTAAAAAAATGTCTAGGGTGGAGTGGTGGTGGTGATACAAAAGGTGATATCTAGAAGAAATATATCAGAAATAATTGTTAAACATTTCATAAAATTTGTCAATTCTACAACTAAAATGACTGTGTATTGTTTAATCAAAAAATTGTTATGCTCCAGGAACATATTAAATTATTGCAAATACTTCATAGACCCTCTAATGAGAAATGATTGGGCCAGGAGCCAAGTTAAAGCAGGGGTAAGAACTGTCTGTAAATCTGGTGCTTTCCACAAAGGGAATGTTGGCAAAGTACTGTTTCATCTCTTTTCTGTGGCTTGAAGATTTAAATTAACCTTTCTTTTAGTTTTTAAAGGACTTTAATAAAGATAATGGTTTTGTTTATGACAATTAAGTGGTCATGCATTGTAGGTCACTGTAAGAATACTGAAGCTAAATAATGTTAATTTAAAACTTTGTAATATATGTCTGGAGAATCCCAGAGACAGAGAAGCCTGACGGGCTACAGCCTGTAGGGTCGCAAAGAGTCAAACATGACTGAGCAACCAACACTTTCACTTTTTCCATTTATGAGAAGTTTCAGTATGAAACAGTTCTTGAACTGAGTGACAAGAACATCTTTAGGATTTGATTTTGATAAGTGAAAATACAATGGGGAAATGATTTAAGAAATCTTGATGACAAATTTCAGAGTGATATAATACATTCCAAAATGTTGTTACGTCTTGGCTCTTGGGGCAGTAATCTAGTTTCTAGACAGTTTTTATACCATTTTTATTTAAAAAAAATTTATGGATCCTAACCTGTCATGTACCAATCATTTGACATTTTCTAAGTTCATGGGCTAAAGGTGGTGAAAAAAGATATTATTTATAGGCAAGAAAGTATTATGTAGATTGTTTAAGGATTTTATTAATTGTGTTACTACCCATCTTTGGATGATCAAAGAATAATAATGTTGTATACAGAACTGGGATTCAAAACAGAAGATAATAATCACTGATCTATTTGTAGCTTTCATGTTGTGTAAAATGCCATCCCCACCAACATAAAGAGTGACTGTCTGTCAGTCTCCTCTAGGGGAATATTTTCCTGAGTCTTATCTTCTCAGCCTGAGGAACTTGGTTTAGCTATTAAAAAAAAAATCTATCTGCTAAGTTCAGTTCAGTCACTCAGTCATGTCTGATTACTTGCGATCCCATGGACTGTAGCACGCTAGGCTTCCCTGTCCATCACCAACTCCCGGAGCCTACTCAAACTCATGTCCATCATGTTGGTGATGCCATCCAACCATCTCATCCTCATACCCTTCTCCTCTTGCCTTCAATCTTTCCCAGCATCAGCATCAGGGTCTTTTCAAATAAGTCGGTTCTTCGCATCAGGTGGCCAAAGGACTGGAGTTTCAGCGTCAGCATCAGTCCTTCGAATGAACATCAAGGACTGATCTCCTTTATGACAGACTGGTTGGATCTCCTTGCAGTCCAAGGGACTCTCAAGAGTATTCTTCAACACCACTGTTCAAAAGCATCAATTCTTCAGCACTCAGCTTTCTTTATGGTCCAACTCTCAATCCATACGTGACTACTGGAAAAACCATAGCTTTGACTAGACAGATCTTTGGTGGCAAAGTAAGGTCTCTGCTTTTCAATGTGCTGTCTAGGTTGGTCATAGCTTTTCTTCCAAGGAGAAGAAATTAAAATTAAAATTCTTTTAATTTCTTGACTGTAGTCACCATCTGCAGTGATATTGCAGCCCAAGAAAATAAAATCTTTCACTATTTCCATTGTTTCGCCATCTATTTGCCATGAAGTGATGGGACCAGATGCTATGATCTTCGTTATCTGAACGTTGAATTTTAAGCCAACCTCTGCTAAAAATATCATAATTTAGATACTTAGCTATAACTTAAATTTTTCTTGGTGTTCATCAAGAATCTAAGAGGAAATGTCTTTTATACAGCAGTTCTCAAATGTCATCTTGGGACCCCTGAGAGTCCCTGAGATCATTTTAGGAGATCTTTGGGGTTCAAAGCCAGTTTAAAAATAATACAAAGATGTTACTTCTATGGATTTACTATTGCTTTCAGTAATTGATAAATAAATACTTTAAAATATTCTCAGTTTCAATATTCTTTACAGCTGAAGATGGAGAAGCTCTATATAGCCAGCAAAAACAAGACAGGGAGCTGACTGTGGCTCAGATCATGAACTCCTTATTGCAAAATTCAGACTTAAATTGAAAAAAGTAGGGAAAACCACTAGGCCATTTAAGTATGACCTAAATGAAATCCCTTATGATTATACAGTGGAAGTGACAGATAGATTCAAGGAATTAGATCTGATAGAGTGCCTGAAGAACTATGGATGGAGATTCATAACATACAGGAGGCAGGGGTCAAAACCATCCCCAAGAAAAAGAAATGCAATAAGGCAAAATGGTTGTCTGAGGAGGCTTTATAAATACCTGAGAAAAGAAGAGAAGTGAAATACAAAGGAGAAAAGGAAATATATTCCCATCTGAAGAGAGAGTTCCAGAGAATAGCAAGAAGAGATGAGAAAGCCTTCCTCAGTTATCAATGCAAAGAAATGGGGAAAACAATAGAATGGGAAAGACCAGAGATCTCCTCAAGAAAATTAGAGATACCAAGGGAACATTTCATGCAAAGATGGGCACAATAAAGGACAGAAATGGTGTAGATCTAACAGAAGCAGAAGATATTAAGAAGAGGTAGCAAGAATACACAGAACTATACAAAAAAGATCCTCACAACCCAGATAATCAACATGGTGTGATCACTCACCTAGAGCCAGACATCCTGGAATGTGAAGTCAAGTGGGCCTTAAGAAGCATCACTACAAACAAAGCTAGTGGAGGTGATGGAATTCCAGTTGAGCTACTTCAAATCCTGAAAGATGACACTGTGAAAGTGCTGCACTGAATATGCCAGCAAATTTGGAAAACTCAGCAGTGGCCACAGGACTGAAAAAGGTCAGTTTTCATCCCAACCTCAAAGAAAGGCAATGCCAAAGAATGTTCAAACTGCCACATAACTGCCCTCATTTCACACGCTAGCAAAGTAATTCTCAAAACTCTCCAAGCCATGCTTCAATAGTCTGTGAAATTCCAGATGTTCAAGCTGGAGTTAGAAAAGGCAGAGGAACCAGAGATCAAATTGCCAACATCCTTTGTATCATTGAAAAAGCAAGAGAGTTCCAGAAAAACATCTACTCTTCTTCATTGACTACACTAAGGCCTTTGTATGGATCACAACAAACTGGAAAATTCTTCAAGAGATGGGAATACCAGACCACCTGACCTGCCTCCTGAGAAATCTGTCTGCAGAGCAAGAAGCAACAGTTAGAACCAAACATGGAACAACGGATCATTTCCAAGCTGGGAAAGGAGTACATCAAGGCTGTACACTTTCACCCTGCTTATTTAACTTATATGCAGAGTACATCATGAGAAATGCTGGGCTGGATGAAGCACAAGCTGGAATCAAGATTGCTGGGAGAAATATCAATAACCTCAGATATGCAGATGACACCACCCTTATGGCAGAAAGAGAAGAGGAGCTAAAGAGCCTCTTGATGAAAGTGAAAGTCTGGGGGGAAAAGCTGGCTTAAAATTCAATATTCAAAAGATGAGGATCATGGCATCTGACCCCATCATTTCATGGCAAAGAGATGGGGAATCAACGAGAACAATGGCAGACCTTATTTTCTTGGGCTCCAAAATCACTGCAAATGGTGACTGCAGCCTTGAAATTAAAAGACGCTTGCTCCTCGGGAGGAAAAGGTGATCAGAGAGAACAAGATGTTTGGATGGCATCAGTGACTCGACGGACATGAGTTGAACAAGCTCTGGGAGATGATGAAGGACAGGGAAGCCTGGCATGCTGCAGCCCATGGTTCTCAGTGTCAGACACAACTGAGCAACTGAACAGCAACAAAATAGTGATAGTTGTTATCCACTTACACAAAAGGTCTTTGGAGCGCTCAGTAATTTTTAAAAGTATCAAAGTGGTCCTGGGGCTTCCCAGGTGGTGCTAGAGGTAAAGAACCTTCCTATCAATGCTGGAGATATAAGAGATGTGTGTTTGATCTCTGGGTTGGGAAGATACCCTGGAGAAGGGCATGGCAACCCACTCCATATTCTCTCCTGGAGAATCCCGTGGACAGAGGAGCCTGGTGGGCTACAGTGCATGGGGTTGCAAAGAGTCAAACACAACTGAGGTGACTGAGCATGCATGAATAAAGGAATCCTAAGACCCATAAACAGGAGAACTGCTGTTACTTTATAAAGTAGTAGAGTACTCTTACCTGCCAATGTGGAAAAGTGAAGAGTTAAGCACATTGATCAATGTGTAATATTTTCTATGATCAAGAGAAAGGACAGTGTAAACTGAGAATGGTCTCATAGTGGTGAAAATGAGTCATTTTTTAGATTGAACTTTTTGAGGAAGCCCTCACTCCCTGGCCCCCACTAAATTTAGGCATGCCTGTTTTGCATTACATGACATTAAATGGCTGCTTTTTTTCACTCTTTGCCCATGTTGTTACACACGGTATATAGAATGTCCACTGAGAAGAATGCTAGGGTGATATTTATAGGACAAGGGGATTAGTCTAAGCAGCATCAACTTTGTACATTTTTCCTCGGTCATCTAGGGAAAAATGTAGGTAATAACCTGAAGATGGCAAATAGTTGTATTTAGTTCAGATTATAAAACATGGAGACATTGCCTGCAATACCTATGTAACAATAGAAACGTGGTATTTATGGTTTTTATCCATTCAGGAAATTCATCTGGAACCAATTAGGTGGAAATCCTCAGGAGGAACATATGTAGGAAAACAAACTAAATTCCTTCATATGCTTCTCCCCATAATTGTTTCAGGGCAGAAAATGCTTGAGTGATCACATTCCTACAGATTACTTAGTAGGATGAAATATTTCTCTAATTAATTACAAACCTATAGTGCTCTGAAGATGGAGCACTGGTGGGGGAAGAGTATGCAGAGGAGGGGGAGCAATTGATCCCAGACCCAACCTATGGATTCTTCTTGAGAAGTCAGGTCTTACATTCCATCAGATACAGGGTTAGATGTACATCTAGGCTGGACCTTTTTGTACTGTTAGGAGGACTTCCTGGTGATTAATGCCCAGCATTCCCAAACCTCAAGATTATTTTGTATACTCAAATAGACAATCAACAAAATGATGAGGTCAAAGTATTAAGGTCATGAAAAACAAAGAAGGGTTTGGCTCCCTGGGTCAGAAAAAAGAAATGAATATGATAATTGGCAAAACAAATAATATTTATAGATTAAAACCATATTAATTAATTATTGTGGTGGCGGTGGTTTAGTTGCTAAGTCGTGTCTGATTCTTTATGACCCCATG
The DNA here is from genome assembly GCF_963930625.1 of Muntiacus reevesi. Classification (NCBI taxonomy): domain Eukaryota; kingdom Metazoa; phylum Chordata; class Mammalia; order Artiodactyla; family Cervidae; genus Muntiacus; species Muntiacus reevesi. Next base: position 35,770,415 of record NC_089267.1, on the reverse strand, counting down.
GACTGTAGCCCGCCAGGCTCCTCTGTCCATGGGATTTCTCAGGCGAGAATAATGGAGTGGGTTGCCATTGCTGTTTCCTTCTCCAATTAATTATTGGTACTGCGTTAATGTTAAATTGCTGATTTTGGTAATTGTGCTGCAGGAGTCTGGGTGAAGGTAATATGAAAGTTATTTATACTATTTTTATAGCTTTTTACAAGTTTGAAATTATTTAAAATTTAAACAAAAAAGTGTAGGTTAAAAAAATTACAACTATGAGGCAAATACTAATAAGCTGATATTGCAGTAGGGGTTATAATTGAGAATACAGACTGTGACATCAGAAATCCTGGGGTTGAATTCTAGCTCCATTACCTGCTAACTGCATAACTTTTAAATTAATCTCTAAGTGCTTCAGTTTCCTCATCTGTAAAATAGAGAAAGCAAAGCTTCCTACTTTGTAGTGTGGTTGGGTCCATCTAGCCAAGGCTATGGTTTTTCCAGTAGTCATGTATGGATGTGAGTATTGGACTGTGAAGAAAGCTGAGCAATGAAAAATTGATACTTTTGAACTGTGGGGTTGGAGAAGACTCTTGAGAGTCCCTGGGACTACAAGGAGATCCAATGAGTCAATCCTAAAGGAGATCAGTCCTGGGTGTTCATTGGAAGGACTGATGTTGAAGCTGAAACTCCAATACTTTGGCCACCTCATGTGAAGAGTTGACTCATTGGAAAAGACCCTGATGCTGGGAAGGATTGGGGGCAGGAGGAGAAGGGGATAACAGAGGATGAGATGGCTGGACGGCATCACCGACTCGATGGGCATGAGTTTGAGTAAACTCCAGGAGTTGGTGATGGATAGGGAGGCCTGGCATGCTGCTATTCATGGGGCCGCAAAGAGTCGGACACAACTGAGAGACTGAACTGAACTGAACTGTGAACATTGAACGAACACTGAGTTCACTGAGTGTTCAGAAAAATGCTTGATTCGATAAAATGTTTGTTAGAATTGTGAAAACTATTTGTACAGCAACAGTTGTTATGTAGGGGATATTAGAATGAAATACAATATCACTATTTCCACTTCTATGTGAGGAACTATATATAAAGCCGTCTAATTATCAGCTGTGCGGGAGCTTAGACAAATTAATGTTCGAAGAAGAAGCAGATAGATATAATGATATGATGTCTGACGTTGCAACAGGGGAGCAGAGGGGTGGAGAGGTTAGGAGGTCGAGGGGGGGGAACCAGGAACGGGACATTTCTAAGAGACTGGAACTTCTGGCAAGGCAGTCTGCTATCAGCTCAAGACAGTGTATTTCTGAGAAATAGTGATGCTCAAGAAATGAATTCTCACTCAGTATATAGGCTCAAGAGAAGTTTGAGGTCCCCCCCCCCCCAGAAATCTTATATTTTACATATGCATCCGCTTTGTACCATCCCGGAGCAGCACCCAGAGGGGAGAATGTGGTTAAGATTAGCATTAGAAATCTCAACATTCCAGCACAGCAAGGCCTGCAGGAATAGGGAAAGAGCTTTGAATCACGTAAGACATTAGCTGTGGGAGGATGTGCTGTGGGAAAACTGGACCTAGGATCATAAAGTACAGTTGGTCTGGCTCATGTGTACAATTTCCAGCCTGTGGCTTTGCTATTAGGACCAGCTGTGGTACACTGGGCTCACCAAAATTTATATCTGTTAATTTTGCTCATTCTACCAACTCAGTACTTTTCTGAGAAACTTTGACACTAAGCCTCAGGCCATGAAGTTAGTGTAATGAACATTTGACAGAGTACAAAAAATCAGAATATTAAAATCTAATATCAGTTTCAGTGGCTTACCTGGCTCTTTACTTTACCTCAGTGTGAAAATCCTCACCTCTTCTTCAGTGATAGCCAACACTAACCACAGCTGTGCTGGCTGGGGACCAACCAGGAGGGTGTGTGTGTGTGTGTGTGTGTGTGTGTGTGTGCAGTCGTGTCTGACTCTTTGTGGCCCCATGGACTGTAGCCTGCCAGGCTCCTTGGTCCATGGAATTTTCCAGGCAAGAATACTGGAGTGAGTTGCCATTTCCTAATCCAGAGTATCTTCTTGACCAAGGAATTGAACCTGTGTCTCTTTGCATTTCCTGCAAAGAGCAGATTCTTTACCACTGCGCCACCTGGGAAGAAGCTGGGAATTACTAAATATTTTAAACAAAGGGAGGAACCTCAGGGGAGGTGGAGGGATGCAAGTGGTGGTGTTAACAGAACCCAAACTAAAGACAGAAGGATGGGATGGGGAGGGAGGTGGGAGGGGGGTTCAGGATGGGGAGCACATGTAAATCCATGGCTGATTCATGTCAGTGTATGGCAAAAAACCACTACAATATTGTAAAGTAATTAGCCTCCAACTAATAAAAATAATTGGGAGAAAAAAAAAGAAAAATCCAGGACCATTAAGGTAGGGAGTGTCTAACAGGGAGCTGGAACCATGTAAAATGCTGCCTGAGACATAGAAATAAAGGGGTAAATTCTGTATTTCTCTCCTCCTTTTACCATTAGTTTTCTACCAGTGCCTCTGACTAGGTAAGCATGCCAGAAAGCCAGTTGGCAAAGGAGTCTGGAAGAGATAATCTTCAAGAACAGGGCAGGGGTGCATCTGTGTGCAGACAGGCACCAACCTCCACGAGGTCTCTGCCAGTGAACAGCATGGGCCCTGTCCTGGGGGAGGCCTGCCTACCCGGAGCCACACCTTTAATTTTTCAGGTCTATGTCTGAGGTTGCAGAGTCAGAAAGGAACATAGGCCACCTGGTTTCACAGATACTCATTGTCCTGTCCTCTGTCTGTGCAACCACTTCACAGCTCACTTTATAATGTGCTGGAACTGTGGACTTTAAAACACTGGAGCTAAAAGAGACAACAGATACAATAGACCAAATTTCATCCAGCCTTCCTTTAATGAGAGGAAAATTGAGGTCTAGAAACACTTGTTTAAAGTCACATATTTGGTACCAAAGTGGGAACAATGAAGTAAAGTTTCCCACTAAGAAACTGAGTAATTATATCAATCTTTAATATGAATGTCCTCTGTCCTCTTGTTTTCTACACAAAGTCATTGAGGAAACTCAGGATGAGTTGAAAGCTTGGGTGGAAGGCAAGTACCTGGAAGAGGTAAGGGCTATGCATGCTCAGGCACCTCTATTTTCTCTAAAGAAGGGAGCTAGACTATCTGCCAAGGTCAAGGGGGAAGGAAGGGTATGGGACATTAAAAGCGTGATCTCAGTTTGAACTGTTTATTGAAGGACTGGAAAGCAGATCCCACTAAGAATGAATGCAGGGCTTGTAATTTGTAATGGAGCATTGAAGACCACCCCCCGCAACCCCTGCCTTCCCCTATACCCCCCACCATCTGAGAGTGGAAGAGGCAATGGGAGATAGCGCTAATCAACATGGCTCTGCACATCCTTCAGCAGTGCTCACGGTCCTGGAGAAGAAGTAGAGAAATGAGTGCTTAAACTAATCCAGCACTGTCCCATGGTCTGGCAGGTGAGGCATGCTGATTAGAGAGCAAGTCAGCTGAGAGCTTCCCTAACATAGGCCAGAGGAAATTGCTGGACTCTGAGAAGGGGAGTGTCAAAGGACAGAGTCTCTTGGGGTTTAAATTTTGATTTAATGGTAGAAAAATATTGAACGAACTGCGTGAATAGAAGGTTAAGATCAGAGAATGCAATGTTAAGGATTAGGCGTCAAGATCCAGTCCAGTATGGTAGACACTAGTCCCATGCGGCTACTTCAAATAGAGATGTGCTATAAATGTGCAATATGGAGCAGACATTGAAGACTTAGTATGAAAAAAGGGATGCAAAATATCTCAGTATTTTAAAATATTTAATTAATGTTGAAATAATAATGCTTGGGGCACATTTAGTTAAATATGTTTTTAAAATTAATTTTATATGTTACTTTATTTTTTAATGTGGCTACTAGAGAGTTAAAATTACTTCATGTGGTTTGCATATTCATGTATTACATATTATGTTTCTACTGAATGGTGATGTTGTGGATGTATATTTATATATTCAAGACAGATTTTCAAAATGTGGTTTTAGTTCATTTAATGGCTATATGGAACATATTGAATAATATTTTAAAATAAGTATAAAAATTATGACAGCATAAAATAAATAATAATGCTTAGAATAAATAATATTTTTAATATGTGTTAATAATAATGGTCATTGCTTAATATAATTGATAGAGTTTTCCTAACTTTACACCAAAGTTTTAGTATCAAGTTCATTTGTAGATAGCTTATGTAGTACACAGATTATGAATCACACTCAGAAGTTTGTATTCTTAGTCTTTATTTGTATTAAATAAGTCCTATACTTTCAATCATGAATTTTCAGAGTGGAAAGAATTATTTAGTGGCTGTCAAATAGTCCTGAATATTCAGAATGAAGGTATGTCCAAAAATTCAGAGAGATTTCTCATGTAAGCTAATTCCAGTGTGGCTAACAAACCTTTCCCAATCAACATAGAAGTTGAAAAATACATGCAAACAGATTTCTAACCCATTTTTAAGTTGCATTTATCATTGTAAATTGTATTTTAATTTTTACAGAATTTGAATGTGGTTTAAAAATAAAACCCTCTCATAAATGATCAAAAGATCTTTGGTAATCCTGCCAAGACCACACCATGGGGAAAGATGAGTCTCTTCAACAAATGATGTTGAGAAAACTGGATATCCACATGCAAAAGAGTAAAGTTAGGTCCTTACCTACACAAAAATTAAGTACGTAGATTAAAGACCTAAATGTAAGAATTGAAACTATAAAACTCCAAGAAGAAAACATAGGAGAAATGCTTCATTACATTGGATATGACAGTGTTTGTTTTTGTTTATGACAACAAAAGTATGGACAGCAAAATAAACAAATAGGACTACATTAATCTTAAAAATTTTGGCACATTAAAGGAAGCAATCAACATAATTAAAAGACAGCATAAAAATGGGGAAATATTTGCAAATTACATATGTGATAAGGGATTAATATCCAGAATATATAAAGAATTCCTATAGCTCAACAAAAAAAAAAACAAAGGACCCAATTAAAGTACAAGCAAAGGACTTGAATAGATGTTTCTCCAGAGAAAATATACAAATGGTCAAGGCAAGAAAATATACTCAATATCACTAATCATTAGGGAAGTACAAATTAAAATCATGATGAGTTGTTATCTCATAACCATCAGGATCAGCTCAGTTCAGTCACTCAGTTGTGTCTGACTCTTTGTGACCCCGTGGACTGCAGCACCCTAGGCTTCCCTGTCCATCACCAACTCCTGGAGCTTGCTCAGTCTCATGGCCATCGAGTCAGTGATGTCATCCAAACATCTCATACTCTGTCATCCTCTTCTCCTCTTGCCTTCAACCTTTCCCAACATCAGGGTCTTTCCCAATGAGTCAGTTCTTTGCATCAGGTGGCCAAAGTATTGGAGCTTCAGCTTCAGCATCAGTCCTTCCAATGAATATTCAGGACTGATTTCCTTTAGGATGGACTGGTTGGATCTCCTTGCAGTCCAAGTGACTCTCAAGAATCTTCTCCAACACCATAGTTCAAAAGCATCAATTCTTCAGTGCTCAGCTTTCTTTATAGTCCAACTCTCATATCTATACATGACTACTGGAAAAACCATAGCTTTGACTAGATGGACCTTTGTTGACAAAGTGATGTCTCTGCTTTTTAATATGCTATCTAGGTTGGTCATAGCTTTTCTTCCAAGGAGCAAGCATCTTTTAATTTCATGGCTGCAGTCACCATCTGCAGTGATTTTGGAGCCCAAAAATATAAAGTCTGTCACTGTTTCCATTGTTTCCCCATCTATTTGCCATGAAGTGATGGGACCAGATGCCAAGATCTTCGTTTTTTGAATGGAGTTTTAAGCCAGGTTTTTCACTCCCCCCTTTCACTTTCATCAAGAGGTTCTTTAGTTCTTCTTCACTTTCTGCCGTAAGGGTGGTGTCATCTGCATATCTGAGGTTATTGATACTTCTCCTTGCAATTTTGATTCCAGCTTGTGTTTCATCCAGCCTGATATTTCGCATGATGTACTCTGCATATAAGTTATATAAGCAAGATGACAACATACAGCCTTGACATACTCCTTTTCCAATTTGAAACCATCAGGATGGCTATCATCAAAAGGTGCCATTAAAAAAACAAGTCTCGGTGGGAATGTGGAGAGATTGAAATCCTTGTGCACTCTTGGTGGAAATGTAAAATGGTGAAGGCTGTATGGAAAATAGTATGAAAGTTCTTCAAAAGGTTAAAAAGTTAAAAATACATTTACCATATGATTCAGTGATTTTGCCTTGAGATAGGTAGCTAAATAATTGTCTATCTAATGGCGTATCCAATGGCTATCTACTGGGATAGATAGCCAAGAATTGTCTATCCCATTAATTTATCTAATCAAATAAAGTGGTATCTCAAAGATATTTGCACAACCATATTTAATGCAGTATTGATCACAATAGTCAAGAGATAGAAGCAACGCAAATGTTCATTGATGAATTAATGAATAAACAAAATGTGGTATATATGTATAAAGGGATATTATTCATTCTTGAATAAGAAGGAGCTCCTGTTACATGTAACATGGATGAACTTTGAGTACATTATGCTCAAGGAAATAAGCCAGTCACACAATGTGAACACTATGTGAGTTCACATATGTGAGGTACCTAAAGCAGTCAAACTGATTAGAAAGTGGCAGAAAGGAGGAGGAAATGGGGAAGGTGTTCAATGGATATAGAATTTCAGTTTTACAGGATGAAAAAATTTTGGAAATCTGTTGTACAAAAATATGAATATAGTTTACACTATTGAATTGGTCACTTAAAATTGGTTAGGGTGGTAAATTTTGAGTTTTTAAAACCACAATTTTTTAAAAAGCTTTATAATATGATATCAACTTCTTCAATGAGTGAGAAAACCATGACACGTTGGGGAAATGTGTAACTTGAAGCAAATGACCTACAAGTACAATAACAGTTCCATCTCTGTAAGAAATCCTTGTAATTTTTTCAAACAATTCTCAACATTAAAATGTGTAATTTTTTTATGTTTAAGTGACAAGTGCAGGCTATTCAAGGTAGAACATTTGAGAAAGTCATTTGAAATAGTTGTGAGCAATATCAGTGTCATTATGAAGTGTTTATGTTTTATTCCTTAGTTCAAAAATAGATGTATCTCTCCCTTTAACAATCAGTAAACTGCTTATATTCACTGCCCGACTGTCTCCTTGGCGGCTTCCTCTGTAGCTCAGTGGTAAAGAGTTTGCCTGCAATGCAGGAGACCTGGGTTCGATTCCTGGGTTGAGAAGATCCCCTGGAGAAGGAAATGGCAACCCACTCCAGTATTCTTGCCTGGAGAATCCCATGGACAGAGGAGCCTGGAGGGCTATAGATCATGGGGTCACAAGAGTCGGACATGACTTAGCGACTAGACCACCAACCACCACCTTCTCCTTAAAGTATTCAAACATCATACAAACAGTGATCCTAGCAATTATGTTCACAAAGCTTCATGTTTCTTTCAGTACTGAATCTACATAGGAAGTATGGTGTTCATTAGCAAGAGTTCTCCGAGAATGAGTATGTGTACTGATTGGTATGCAGGTGCAATTAGTTTTATTTGCACAGCAACGTGCCGTGTGGCCACACACATAATTGAAATTTGTTGGCATTGATCTAAATGAACTTCCCCAATCTATATCTGGCTTGTACAATCATTATTATGTACCAAAAATCACATCTCTGTGCAGAACAAATAATCACATAACACTTTGCCCTTGTATATCCCATACATACTTGGATCTAATTCGTGTTCTGCATGTTAGTGACATTTATAGAACTGTGGAAAAAATATCAGCACAGTTAATGCATTGTTAATAACTGCTCTTCTAAATGATGCATCATTGCTACTATGCAAAGTACACTGGGTATTTTGTATTCAACTTATTTTGCTTTCTTTCCAAAACACACACACACACCTGTGATGATTGCCTTATCAACCTCTCAGTAGTAATATGTCTTATACCTGTTTGTGCTATAAGCATAGACTCTGAAAGTTTCCTTTGTTGTTTTTGTTTCTTCTCTTCCTCTGACAAGCAAATTCATCAACTCTATACTGGAAACCATTATTTGTTTTTCATTCTGGAAAAACAGTTGGTTTACCAGAGAAGTCTCTGTGATTTTTTTTTTAAACAATATGCAGTACTAAAAGTTTTTATGTCTTTATAATGTTATTTGGTATTGTTTCAACAGAAAATGCACTGAGACTAATTGATCTCTGGTTCAATACAATTGAATTTTCAGATACTAATTATTATGTAGCCTGTTCTCATTTTGTTCTTTTCTATTTATGTGAAATGATTAGACTTGCAGAGTCACTCATATAGAGGTTCCCATCAGATGTTATCCTGAAGTTTGGCTCGCTATTGATGACTTGCCTGGTTGTAGTCTTTTGTTGCTTACTTTTGTCACTTTTATGCCTTAATGAACAACTTTTAAGTCATTGATCCATTTTTTTTTCTAAATTTGAAATATGTTATAGGGTATTAATGACTGCAAAAAAATTGATAAATTCTCAAATAGTATATTAGACTGAGATGTCTCTAAACTTGAATACTAGGTAAAAACTATTGACTGTTTCAGTTGCACATTGCCCTCATTAAGCATGCGATGATCTTTAAGGAACTAATAGAATTTCTGGCATTTTTTACTTCAAGCTCCCAAGCCTCCATTTTCTGAAGGGCCTTCCCCCAGCACTATATTTATTCTCTTATTCCCAGACCTCAAATCCTCACCTCTCTCTTCCACCCTATCATGTTTTATTTTTCCTTTCAGTATACTCTAAAATAGATTTACTTATCATCATTTACTTATAGATGATTCCCCCTGTTTAAAAATGAATCTCCAGGATAGCAAGGACATTGTTTATCCTGGGAAAAACAAACAAAATTGCTCTGTTTGGTAGATTAAAAACAACAACAAAAAACTAGGCTTATTCAATTTCATGGCCAAGGAAACGCATGCTTCCAAGAAGTTCTAAGTTGAACACATGAGCAAAGACTGTTATACACACTGGAAAGAGCAAATGATTACACAAACATTTTTGTGTTTGTGTTTAATCCCAGATGCTAGTGATTGATAAAGAACAAGTTTTTGTAATATATTGGAGCCCAAATCATGAACCAAAAGTGGATATGGTAAGTTTCATATCATTATCTTTCCTTGGTGGGGAATGTTTCTCTGACTTTAGCATTTTATGGTTATTGCTGCATCTGCATTAGGTGACTTATACAATATAGGAACTCAAGAAGTCTCTGCTGAATGGGTAAATATTACATTTGGCTACTTGATAATGCATTGCTTCTCTTTTTTAATTTTTATAATTGTTTTATTTCTCCCTTCCTTTACTTCTAAGATCATAAACCCCATGAAAAAAGGATATTGTCTGTCTTATTTACTCCTAAATCGTCAGTGCCTCCAATAGTGCCTGGCAATTAGTTGATGCATAGTGAATATTTATGAACTAAATGAGTGAGATTTGTGAAATTAAAGACAAAATGCTTTCATTATCTTTTGCTTTAAACTGCAACTTATTTGCTGACATCATTGGTAATCATCAAAGACCTCTAGGCCACTTTTTGAGAAACTGGTTAGGATATAACCATAAGAGTGAATTTCTGAAATTTAAAGAAAAGATCGCAGGGCAGAGGTTAGTGATATACTGAGATGCATATCACTGGAGAGGTACAACGTGAGTTAATGTAAGAGTCTTCAGTGACTGTAGGGACTTGTATGGAGATTGACAGATGGCAGAAATGAGGATGGAAAGAAGTTGGTTTGCCCAGCTGGAGAGAAACAATGATGTTATGGAGAGAACCTGACTGGGGGTTCCATTCCCACTCCATTTTAAAAGCTAGTTCAGTTATGTAATCAGTTTGAAGCTTACTTTCAAGGAAAGCTACATGGAAATAAATATCACTGCTTCATAGATTGAAGTGAAATCTATGGAAAATAAGCCACTGTCCTCAGACAATGGCTGTCATGTTATTATTTGCTCATAATATATGGGCATTTAAATAAAGGTGTATCCCATCTTTTAAACAAGGGTGAAAGGATAATAGTCTGAAACTATTGATGGGAATTCAGGAGTGTTATGAACCTCAAAATAAAGGGAGAAGAAAAATGAAAAACTTTTTCAGATGAAAGAGAAAACCACGAAGATGTAGTAGAGGGATTATTCTATGAGGAGACTAAGTTCGTGGTAAAATATATTGATAACTGATGGAGGTTCCTTTGGGACCACTGGAACTGATTTTTAAAAAATGGCATCAGTAGAGGAAGGATGAGGAAGGGAAGGGGTTGAGAGGCATCTGGGGAAAGCTTTGCCAGTCCAGAGGGGCTCAGCCTTGGCAGAGACAGAATCATAGAGTGTGAGAAGCAGTGTATTAGAGTGGACAGTGGAAGTGTGGGTTACGCTAAGATCCCATTAGCACTTAGGAACACAATTTTTTTTACTTCTACAGGGTTTTAACCCCAGTTATACCCCCAAAGGACTAAGAGATAGTTGGTGAATTCAACTTCACATTTCAGATCCTGGCCTCCCCTGGCTTCCAAGGGGGCAGGGCTGATGGGAGACCCAAACTTGTTCTGTGAGTTTTCAGAGGGGTCCCAAGGGGAGGATGAGAATGATGAGGAAATCCTTGGCACATTAGTTCTTCAGATTAGGTCAAAGAGGGAGTTAGTCACTGCTTTCTAATATAAGGTAAGTAGCATGAAAAAGTTGAAAGGTACAAAAGCGTTATTTGCATATGACTGGGACTTGAGTATCAACTCTTTCAGGGGTGTAAATTTGGAAAAGTAACAGCTTCCCAGGGGTTCTCTTTTCTCATTTGTAAAATGTGTATAATAATATCTTTCCAGGTATTTGTGAGTATTAAAATAACATGAGCATGCTGCCTTAGTAATTATGCTGAAGGTAGTGAATACAAAGTTCATTTCTTTCCTGTGCATTTATAAGTTATATCTCACAATTTTGAAAAATGGTTAACAAATATGTATTGGGTATCTGCTAATTGCAGGCTCTATGTACTGCTGGGGACATTATGTGGAAAAGGTAAATGCATAGCCATGGCCCTCAACAGAGCTTATAGACATATGAATATTCTGATCCAGATTTTTGCTATTAAAGGCATCAGGTCGTGGTATAGATTTAACACCTGTGCAACCAAGCCTATATTTTATCATGGCACTTCACTCAATGCTAATTTGTAACATAATCTGACCTCTCATGAAAGGGCTTTTTTCTGTGGTAATATGGTATTTCTAGAGCACTGAGGAGAGCTACCCTCCATCTGTCACTTCTTCTTGGTGCTATGACTGTTTTGGTCTTTACATTGAGCCATTCAATGGCTCAGTTCACTTATCAGTTCACTTCAGCTCAGTCACTCAGACATGTAGAACTCTTTGCAACCCCATGGACTACAGCACGCCAGGCTTCCCTGTCTATCACCAACTCCTGGAGCTTACTCAAACTCATATCCATCAATTTGGTGATGCCATCCAACCATCTCATCCTCTGTCATCCCCTTTCTCTCCCACCTTCAATCTTTTCCAGCATCAGGGTCTTTTCCAATGAGTTGGTTCTTTGCATCAGGTGACCAAAGTATTGGAGCTTCAGCTTCAGCATCAGTCCTTCCAATGAACATCCAGGACTGATTTCCTTTAGGATGGACTGGTTGGATCTCCTTGCAGTCTAAGGGACTCTCAAGAGTCTTCTCCAACTCCATATTTCAAAAACATCAATTCTTCGGCACTCAGTTTTCTTGATAGTCCAACTCTCACATGCATACGTGACTACTGGAAAAACCATAGCTTTGACTAGATGGATCTTTGTCGGCAAAGTAATGCCTATGCTTTTTAATATGTTGTCTAGGTTGGTCATAACTTTCCTTCCAAGAAGCAAGCATCTTTTAATTTCATGACTGCAATCACCATCTGCAGTGATTTTGGAGCCCCCCCAAAATAAAGTCTGTCACTGTTTCCATTGTTTCCCCATCTATTTGCCATGAAATGATGGGACTGGATGCCCTGATCTTTGTTTTCTGAATGTTGCACTTTAAGCCAACTTTTTCACTCTCCTCTTTCACTTTCATCAAGAGACTCTTTAGTTCTTCTTTGCTTTCTGCCATAAGGGTGGTGTCATCTGCATATCTGAGGTTATTGGTATTTCTTCCAGCAATCTTGATTCCAGCTTGTGCTTCATCCAGTGCAAAATTTCTCATGATGTACTCTGCAGATGAGTTAAATAAGCAGGGTGACAATATACAGCCTTGACATACTCCTTTCCCAATTTGGAACTAGTCTGTTGTTCCATGTCTAGTTCTAACTGTTGCTTTCTGACCTGCATACAGATTTCTCAGGAGGCAGGTCAGGTGGTCTGGTATTTCCATCTCTTGAAAAATTCTCCACAATTTGTTGTGATTCACCCAGTCAAGGCTTTGGCGTAGTCACTAAAGCAAAAATAGATGTTTTTCTGGAACTCTCTTGCTTTTTCAATGACCCAACGGATGTTGGCAATTTGATATCTGGCTCCTCTGCCTTTTCTAAATCCAACTTGAACATCTGGAATTCCACAGTTTACTTACTGTTGAAGCCTGGCTTGGAGAATTTTGATCACTACATTGCTAGTGTATGAGATGAGTGCAATTATGTGGTAGCTTGAACATTCTTTGACATTACCTTTCTTTGGGATTGGAATGAAAACTGACCTTTTCCAGTCCTTTGGCCACTGCTGAGTTTTCCAAATTTGCTGACATGTTGAGTGCAACACTTTCACAGCATCATCTTTTAGCATTTGAAAGAGCTCAACTGGAATTCCATCACCTCCCCTAGTTTTGCTCATAGTGATGCTTCCTAAGGCCCACTTGACTTCACATTCCAGGATGTCTGGCTCTAGGTGAGTAATCACACCATTGTGATTATCTGGGTCATAGAGATCTTTTTTGTATAGTTCTTCTGTGTATTGCCACCTCTTCTTAATATCTTCTCCTTCTGTTAGGTTCATACCATTTCTGTCCTTTATTGTGCCCATCTTTGCATGAAATGTTCCCTTGGTATCTCTAATGTTCTTGAAGAGATCTCTAGTCTTTCCCATTCTATTTTTCCTCTATTTCTTTGCATTGATCATTGAGAAATGCTTTCTTATGTCTCCTTGCTATTCTTTTGAATTCTGCCTTCAGATGGGAATATCTTTCCCTTTTTTCTTTGCCTTTAGCTTCTCTTCCTTTCTCAGCTATTTGTAAGGCCTCCTCAGACAACCATTTTGCCTTTTTGCATTTCTTTTTCTTGGGGATGTCCTTGATCACTGAGCCATTTATAATGAGATGAAAATATTAATCATCATTTAAATCATAAATAAGTTTGGCTTTAACATAGTCTTATTCTTTGGGAATAATATACGGCCTTGTGACATGCAAAATACTGTTGTCAGGAGTGAATTAGAGTTTCATAATCACAAGTGTGAGAAACCACTTCTCTCTGCCTTTGAATGATAAGAGGAGGAAATAAAAGGTTTCTTTCTTCCTCCATGTACACTTGACTCCCAGGTACAACGACAAAAGACATACGAAGGTCCTGTTCTAGTCATCTCATTATTTTATTGTGAAGGCAGGAGACAATGTAAGCCTCAGGATGACTTCAGTATCTTTATATATCCAAACTGGAAGTTGTTAGACAAATATATATTCCCAGGCAAAGTGATCTTTAATCACTGGAGCACTACTTTATAAGAGAATGTCAGATCTCAGATACACACTCTGATATGGATCACATCACAGCTTTACACAAAACACTTAGACAGCATAAACTAGCTTTTCAAAGCTGCCACCTCCCTTCACCCTCCATTTTCACTTCCCATGCTCCCTTCTCCCTTGGGAAGATGCACACTAGTTCCATTAGCTCTCAGCACCAGCGTCACCATGGAAACTCGCCTCCTTGTCTTCCCCCTCCCCAGTTACCAAGTACAGCTTCTGGACTCAGTGCCAAGACCTCCTCTGTACACCCTCAGCATTCTTTCAATGTTTAGACAAATCTGGTGGAAAATGTTGTTTACATTTTTTCCCCACAGTACTATAGCTGTGTGTTTGGTACAGCACATTTCCGTTGGATCTATCCATGTTCTGAAAGAGATTACTACCCCCTTACCCTGTCCATTATAGCTTAAAAAATTGTACTCTTTGATCTGATTTTTAATGCAGTATTAAAGATAACTCAGGATTGAAGACATCCCATCTTTGTAGTGTTTCTTTTACTTTTCATCGTAATATTACATGTGCATAGTTTCTACACCTCTGGAGATCATTTCTGTTTTGTGAAAATTGTACCATTAATGCTTTTTTTTCAAAAAAACCTAGGCAGTAATATGGAATATCTCTCATGTCTTAGAAGTTCATTCAAGTACATCTGTGAACCTTAGGTTATTTCAGCCATTATAATTCAGATGTTTAAATAATGTATTGGTGTTCCACATTACTTGAATGTATGGTTAGAGGCCTTACTTAGTACCTTTTATGCAGACTTGAATATAATTTAATTAGTTATTCTAACACTCATTTATGCTGACACAAAGAGTTTTGTGGATGTGAAATGACTTTTTCTCCCTTCCCCTGCCTTTAAAATGTCAATTTTGGTTATGTATTTCTCAAACATTAAAATGTAAGCTCAGCAAGGTATTTATTTATTTAACATTTTTTATTATAAATAAATCACATCAGCTGTCCCACCATGCTGACGTTGCCATTTTTCATTATAAACATTTATATTAAAAAAAATTTAAAAAGATAGGTCTTCTATTTGGAAAAATTCCCTCTGATAAACAGAAGAGGGAGCAATATTTCCTTCTTTTTGACACAGAATGCTGAGTTGTTTTTTAAATTCCTACTTCACCTTTTTTTTTTTTTGTAAATGTAAACCTCCTTTGTCATAATCTCTGCTGTTGATTTTCTATTCCTTTCTTTCATTTTCAGGGGGGAGGGATGTCTAGTAGTGGCAGGAGTGGGACCACCCATTTTGATCAAGAGTACAGAGGTTAAATTCTTTCTGGTTTGCTACTTTCTCTTAGGATATAGTTAAATATTAGAAATCTTTGTCTTCTACTGTATATTTTTACTTGCAACAATACTTTAAAAAAATCTATGGCAGCACTTTGCAAAGAGGCCCCGGCATTGTGTGGTCAACTGGAGTGAATGCATGTATTCTCTGGGGCCTGCCCTGGGAGAGACTGTCTCCCCGTTGTTCTCACTGTGAACTGAGTAAGAACCGTGCACATCTGAATAACAGAGTCTTTTCTGCCTGGTGCAATCCTGGATTGTTACAGTCTACAGGCCAGCCATGCTGTCACCGGCACAAATTGATTTAACCATCAATTGCTGTGGTCATTAAAGCTGCTAAAAGTCCTCGCCAAACTGATGAATTGCAACTGAATGTGAAATGAGTCTCTAAGTCCGTTTCCCACCATCTCACATCAAAGGCTATTGTATCCCTGCAAAGTAACGGGTCGGAGGTCCAGGCTGGGGTTCAACAATGGGCCCTGTCAGAAGATAGAGCTCCATTCACTCTGGCAGACCCAATTACAGTTTGCTTTCCATACCTTATTGTATAAAATTTGCATCCAACTAATACATTGAATTATTGGCATACTTTGGGTGTCAAAAGAGTTCACTGAATGGTTTGTCCTTAAAACACATGGAATTCTAAGCATCTGGTGGCTACTGGGTCGTGACAATGAAAGGATTCCCTGGTTTTTCACTGCTTGCAGAAGGACTCATTTTTTTCTCAGCTCAGATTTAACACTTTATTTATTTATTTTGAGAGGAGCTGTAGGGAAGGAATGGTACTCTTCCTGCCTACAAGAATGTAATTAAAAAATTTAAGTGGTTCACTGTAATCTCTTTGGGACAAAGAGGGCAAAACCAGACTTGGAATAAGTGAGCAAAAATAGGGTTACACTTTGATCTTTCCTTTTTTTTTTTTTTTAACCTGAAGAAAAGTAGGGAGTGAAATAATAGTAGGGCAAAATTAAAATCGCATTTAGGTATAGATATCAATGCCCAGAGAACTTTCATTAAGTCTTTCAGGAAAACACATAGGTTAGATTTTAAGTCATCATGGTTAAGCCAGTCAAGAACTACAAGGCAACTAGGCAAAGAACATGTTGATGTTGACACTAATGATTTCTTTATTTAGTCAATAACTAAGTCTGTGGAGATGAACTATCAGAAAAAATTAAATCCTTCAAGTTCTGATATTGCAATACTGATAGACAATTTCAGGAGATTTCAAGTTTTGCAGCAACATTTGATATGCTTCTGCTGATGCTAGAATTCTTCTTTTTCTTATCAGATAATAATCTGAGTAATGATTTTGAGTCTTGGGTTAAGTATGTCAAATAATTTTATTTATGCATGCAGCTTCTTTTGGAATTTTCACAAATTCACTTGAGTTTTTTCTTTAATGTTTAGATTAATATTTAAGAGCTGTGTAAAGGGTCCTTGTTTTTAACCTCAAGGCTTTCATTGTCTGTTCTTTCTCCTTTTCTCTTACTAAATCTCAAGGTAGTATGATTTTAGCTTCTAATGTTTTCCAAGATGTAGCGAGGAAGCTCTCTAGGAGAAACAGGACTTTGGAGATCAAAGGCAGAAAGTTCGATTTTCCTCCTGAAACCCCACACGCTCTGGTTATTTTCTTTCCCAAGCTCATCTTGCCACCAAGTGCTATCAATAAGGCTGAAAAGAGCAGATGTGGAAAACAAAATAAATCTGACTTCATATTGTAATGGGGATTACATGAATGCAAAGTTTAGAAGAAAGTGAGCAAAGCCAGCAAGGGCCACAGTGCCATAGAGAAGAGAGAGGAAGGGAAGTTTTGCTTAAAGAATCAGTGCATAGGTCAGAGGTTCAGGCCATTCAGATGTATTAATAATGAGCTGGCAGACAGACCCAGGTTTGTGTTTCCCTAGACTCTATTTACCATAGACTTTGAGTCTCCAGTAACTGTGTGTGGAAATCCATCAGTAAGAACTGTTACATTTTGCCCAAGGTTCCAAATGACCCTTGAAGAAGGTCATTGGATTCTTGTCTCTGAAAGATCTATTGTTCAAGACAAGGGAAAAGCACAAGCTCCCTTGGAAAAAAGAAAAAATTCTGACTCCAGATTGCTTAAGCATTGTAAACCAAATGAAATGTCTATGTTTTATGACCCAAAGAACTGTAGAATATTTTAGATGGAATGTGATATGGAAATCAATTCTTTTTACAAGCTTCACTCACAAAACAGCATTAAAAAATCTTGTATTTATTTGTGAGAGAAAAGTAAGACAATACAGTCTCCCCAAATCTTTTAAAGATAATTGGCTTCCATTTATTTACTCTGGACCAACACTTTATCAATTTTTTTTTTATATCAATGTTTTTAACATTAATGTGGTTGCAAAATTTCAGCATTCATCATGATTATTAATTTATATCTTGACTTAAGACTTCTTAAGCCCAGATGATATGAGAAAGTCCTACTTTAGTATTATACAAATAACTTTAGATTGCCTAGTACTTATATTGAAATATATGTGCTTATTGAAAATACTTACTGGGATAGTATAGCACAAGAACTTTGCAAAGCCTTACATGAGTTTTTAGCTTTTAAGTTAACATAAATTTAAAAATAATAATTT
This sequence comes from Muntiacus reevesi, assembly GCF_963930625.1. NCBI lineage: Eukaryota > Metazoa > Chordata > Mammalia > Artiodactyla > Cervidae > Muntiacus > Muntiacus reevesi. The sequence continues at coordinate 35,752,647 of NC_089267.1, read as the reverse complement.
TACCTGAATATACATTTTAAGACACCTTTAAGAGTCCTTTAATAAGAATTTTTCATTATTTCCTTCCACTAGATTCAGGAGAACAGCAAGCCTGCCTACTTTCTGAATACTCATGTGCGGTATGTGTAATCGACACTTGATAAGCATGTGTTGAGTGAATAAATACAGTCTCACAGTACTGCTATAAGATACTCATGATCAGTGTCTCAGTCATATCCAACTCTTTGTAACCCCATACAGTAGCCTGCCAGGCTCTTCTGTCCATGGAATTTTCCAGGAAAGAATACTGGAATGGGTTATCATTTCTTCCTCTATGGGATTTTCCCAACTCAAGAATCTAACCTGCATCTCCTGCATTGGAAAGAAAATTCTTGACCCCTGAGCCACTTGAGAAACCCCCAGCTAAAAGATAGACAGTACTTTTAAAACTAACCATGCATTTGGTGGGCACTTTCAATTTGAAGACTAATGTCTTTCTTCATGGGGAATTCTCTTCTGTATTTTGTTGTAGTTGTTGTTGTTGTTGTTGTTGAGTTTCTACATATTTTTCCTCTGTTGGGAAAATCTAATAGATTTGGACCTTCTGAACTGATTCTCTAAATCTCTCTATCAAATTTTCATTTTATGCTTGTATATATTATTTTGGCCAGGGGATAAATTCTTAAGAGACTCTACCTTCAGTATGAGGACTGTTGAGTGGGGAGAAGCATGGGTTTCTCTGGTTTTCAGTCAGTTCAGTCGCTCAGTCATGTCTGACTCTTTGTAACCCCAAAGGCTGCAGCATGCCAGGATTCACTATCCATCACCAATGCCCGGAGTTTACTCAAACTCATGTTCATCGAGTCAGTGACGCCATCCAACCATCTCATCCTCTGTCGTCGCATTCTCCTCCTGCCTCCAATCGCCACTGTCTCCCGTACAATGCCACAAACCTCCATCCATAGTTCTTCAGGCACCCTGTCTGTGAGATCTAATCTCTTGAATCTATTTGTTACTTCCTCTGTATAATCATAAGGGATTTGATTTAGGTCATACCTGAATGGTCTAGTGGTTTTCCCTACTTTCTTCAATTTAAGTCTGAATTTGGCAATAAGGAGTTCATGATCTGAGCCACAGTCAGCTACCAGTCTTGTTTTTGCTGACTGTATAGAGCTTCTCCATCTTTGGCTGCAAAGATTATAATCAGTCTGATTTCAGTGTTGACCATCTGGTGATGTCCATGTGTAGAGTCTTCTCTCGTGTTGTTGGAAGAGGGTGTTTGCTATGACCAGTGTGTTCTTTTGGCAAAACTCTGTTAGCCTTTGACCTGTTTCATTCTGTACTCCAAGGCCAAGTTTGCCTGTTACGCCAGGTATCTCTTGACTTCCTACTTTGGCATTCCAGTCCCCTATAATGAACATGACATCTTTTGGGGGGTGTTAGTTCTAGAAGGTCTTGTAGATCTTCAGAGAACCAATCAACTTTGGCTTCCTCAGAGTTACTGGTTGGGGCATAGACTTGGATTACTGTGACACTGAATGGTTTGCCTTAGAAATGAACAGAGATCATTCTGTCATTATTAAGATTGCATCCAAGTACTGCATTTCAGACTCCTTTGTTGACCATGATGGCTACTCCATTTCTTCTAAAGGATTCTTGCCCACAATAGTGGATATAATGGTCATCTGAGTTAAATTCGCCCATTCCAGTCTATTTCAGTTCGCTGATTCCTAAAATGTCAATGTTCACTCTTGACATCTCCAATTTGCCTTGATTCATGGACCTAACATTCCAGGTTCCTCTGCAATATTGCTCTTTACAGCATTGGACTTCACTTCCATCACCAGTCACATCCACAACTGGGTGTTGCTTTTGCTTTGGCTCCGTCTCTTCATTCTTTCTGGAGTTGGTTCTCCACTGATCTGCAGTAGCATATTGGGCACCTACCGACCTGGGGAGCTCATCTTTCAGTGTCCTATCTTTTTGCCTTTTCATACTGTTCATGGGATTCTCAAGGCAAGAATACTGAAGTGGTTTGCCATTCCCTTCTCCAGTGGACCACATTTTGTCAGAACTCTCCACCATGACCCATCCATTTTGGGTGGCCCTACATGGAATGGCTCATAGTTTCATTGAGTTAGACAAGGCTGTGGTCCATGTGATCAGATTGGTTAGTTTTCTGTGATTGTGGTTTTTAGTCTGTCTTCCCTCTGATGGAGAAGGATAAGAGGCTTATGGAATCTTCCTGATGGGAGAGACTGCCTTGTGCAGGTTACTAAAGTCTTCAAACACCAGTTTTCATTCGTAGAGAATGTGAGTACATGTTGTAATCCCTTATTGGAAACTCTTGGAGTCTAGTATGTTCTGAAACTGAGACTTTCCAGATTTTAAGTTAATGGGACAGAAATACACCATATATTATATAGCATCCTAGCTGAAGTCTCGAACAGTTCCCTATAATCAATCACATGGACATCTCAGAAAAGAAATGTAGCATTATTCACAATAAATAAAATAAGTAAATATTATAAACAGCTTGCCACCAATTCAGTTGAGGTCAGGTCAGATTTTGCTACCAAATGAGTTAGGAAAAAGGATTCCAACATTTAGAGCTTTTTTGAACTTCAATACTGCAGGAAAGCAAAGGTGAACCTGGAATATCAGTATCTACATGATGGTATTTTGTACACAGTGAATGCAATTATGTACAGTAAAGTGATCCTAAGTCATATTTCCACTACTGAGATGTGCTCTTTGAACAGAGCGATTATAACCCTAGGAGTACTCAATGCCAGAAAAAGAAATACAATACATCTTCCTACAGCAAATTCTTTTCTAATTCTCCTTTTGTTCCCTTTCTCTCTTCCTCTCTCTCTCACTGGCTCCTTCTGTGTGTGTGTCTCTATGTATATGTATAATACATATCTATATATTATATTATATAAATACATTTATGTAACACTTATATAAATCTATACAAAAAAACATATCTATCATAAATTTTACAACATATAAATTATGTATATATTTTTTCTAACATTTTATCTCAAACATGAGCAAGGGGAGCCACAGCATTCCACCGACTGGGGGAAAGACCACTGTTCTAATATGTCTTCCAGCAGGAGAAAAGAGCAATACAAATTTCACAAAATTGCTGCTTACCATTTCCTGTGCCTTTATACCACAATTGGTAGAAATTAAGAAAAGATCTCTAAGTTCTCCATGCTCCTAATGAGACCAACCTCTGTCCTACCTGCAGCACTTCCAGTATCACACCACTGTCTGCCTTGGCACTTTCAAAACTAATTTCATTTGCCCTACATTTCTGTTTACATCAAACTCAAAGAAGCCCAACACTCCCAGGTCGTATCTTAGTCCCAAGACTCTAATCCCCCTGTGAAAGTGAAAGTGAAAGTCGCTCAGTCATGGCCAACTCTTTGGGATGTCATGGGCTATGCAGTCCATGAGATTCTCTAGGCCAGAATACTGGAGTGGGTAGCCTTTCCCTTCTCCAGGGGATCTTCCCAACCCAGGGATCAAACCCAGGCCTCCCACACTGCAGACAGATTCTTTACCAGCTGAGCTACAAGGGAAACCCAATTCCTACTCCCAACCCATTCCTAAAACAACTACTATGCCCTTTGGCACTCCTGGTCAGTTATCCACAAGATTCCCTATTTCTTCAACATTTTTTTTTCACATTATTTTGCACCAACTAAACTATGACATTCTTCTCCTGTAATTTCTTAGGAAGTGATTTCCTGTCTCACAAAACTTTTACCTCACTGTGTAGATTCCAGACCATTTCCATTCCTCTTCTTTCAAAGCCCCTGATTTTGAATCCCTTAACATCAAACTATACCATCTGTTCATTCCTGCTATGATCAGCCTCACAACTGTTAAGTCCTTCTAGCTCATGCCTTCAGAAATACTAATTCCTGATCACTTTTTTCTCTTATTTAATTCTTTTTTTTTTTTTTGCTTTCACAAACCGATGTCTTTATTTTTTTTTAAATTTTATTTTATTAGTTGGAGGCTAATTACTTCACAACATTTCAGTGGGTTTTGTCATACATTGATATGAATCAGCCATAGAGTTACACGTATTCCCCATCCCAATCCCCCCTCCCACCTCCCTCTCCACCCGACTCCTCTGGGTCCTCCCAGTGCACCAGGCCCGAGCACTTGTCTCATGCATCCCACCTGGGCTGGTGATCAGTTTCACCATAGATAATATACATGCTGTTCTTTTGAAACATCCCACCCTCACCTTCTCCTACAGAGTTCAAAAGTCTGTTCTGTACTTCTGTGTCTCTTTTTCTGTTTTGCCTATAGGGTTATTGTTACCATCTTTCTAAATTCCATATATATGTGTTAGTATGCTGTAATGTTCTTTATCTTTCTGGCTTACTTCACTCTGTATAATGGGCTCCAGTTTCATCCATCTCATTAGAACTGATTCAAATGAATTCTTTTTAATGGCTGAGTAATATTCCATGGTGTATATGTACCACAGCTTCCTTATCCATTCATCTGCTGATGGGCATCTGGGTTGCTTCCATGTCCTGGCTATTATAAACAGTGCTGCGATGAACATTGGGGTGCACGTGTCTCTTTCAGATCTGGTTTCCTCGGTGTGTATGCCCAGGAGTGGTATTGCTGGGTCATATGGCAGTTCTATTTCCAGTTTTTTAAGAAATCTCCACACTGTTTTCCGTAGTGGCTGTACTAGTTTGCATTCCCACCAACAGTGTAAGAGGGTTCCCTTTTCTCCACACCCTCTCCAGCATTTATTGCTTGTAAACATTTGGATAGCAGCCATCCTGACTGGCGTGTAATGGTACCTCATTGTGGTTTTGATTTGCATTTCTCTAATAATGAGTGATGTTGAGCATCTTTTCATGTGTTTGTTAGCCATCTGTATGTCTTCTTTGGAGAAATGTCTGTTTAGTTCTTTGACCCATTTTTTGATTGGGTCATTTATTTTTCTGGAATTGAGCTTCAGGAGTTGCTTGTATATTTTTGAGATTAATCCTTTGTCTGTTTCTTCATTTGCTATTATTTTCTCCCAATCTGAGGGCTGTCTTTTCACCTTACTTATAGTTTCCTTTGTAGTGCAGAAGCTTTTAAGTTTCATTAGGTCCCATTTGTTTAGTTTTGCTTTTATTTCCAATATTCTGGGAGGTGGGTCATAGAGGACCCTGCTGAGATTTATGTCGGAGAGTGTTTTGCCTATGTCCTCCTCTAGGAGTTTTATAGTTTCTGGTCTTACATTTAGAACTTTAATCCATTTTGAATTCTTGTCATAATGATGGTGATTTCAACATTTACAGGTATAATGTCTGTCATCTCAGTACCTTGACCATCTTCTCTCCAAAGATCATATTCTTCACCCTTATTATTGTTCAGTCATTCAGTCATGTCTGACTCTTTGTGACCCCATGGACGGCAGCACACCAGGGTTCCCTGTCCATCACCAACTCCTCAAACTCATGTCCATTGAGTCGGTGATGCCGTCCAACCCTCTTGGTCATCCCCTTCTCCTCCTACCTTCACTTTATCTTTGCCACAAAGGTCTATCATTCACTCCAGGACCACTTCATTATCAATAACTGCAACCCCTCCAATATTCAATTGCAAAAACACACCTCCTGTCTACTCAGTGTATATCAACAATTCTCCAACTCTCTGTAAGCAAGAACCAATTTACTTAACTACATTTTCACCATGAATTACTACTTTCACATCTAATATTTTGTCAGCTTAAATTCCACAATTTTTCATTAGAATCACTTCCTTGCATTCCCAACTCTTCTGCCTCCCCTTCATTCATCATTCTCACCTGTCAAAAGCCCAATTCTGGTTAAATCTAACTCTCTACTCACTTTATACTTTCACTCACACACCTGAATACTTCTGGAGTAAACAATACAACCAAATTGAATGGCCCATGTTAAATTCATGACCTTGAATTCAGACCCAAAGAGCTTTCTGGATATGAGATGAAATGAAAATCTACTAAAATAGAAAGGAAGAGTTCATTGAAAGCATAGGCTACAAAAGAATATATACCATATAACCTCATTTGAGTTAAAAAATATGCCTGTGTATGTGCATAGTTAGGCAGGTGAAAAGGTGGCTGGATGGACAGATCTGCAAGAGAACACAGTAAGAATTTCTGGAATTATATCTTAATTTTTAAAAGATTTTTGCTTGTCAGATTTTCTGCAGTGTATTTGTGCTTCTTCTTTTATAATAAGACTATGTAAAATAAAATAAAAAATGGAGTAATTCCCCCAAATCAGTCAACCATTAAATGATTTCTTAGATTCTGAAATAAACAACCTAGTTCAAGGTGGAAGATCAGGAAATCTCAGTAAAATAAGAGCAAAGTAGTTTTATAAATATATGTCTGACAATATAAATCCTAAAAATAAGTGAAGCATGAGGGAGGCCATCTCCAGATTGAAAACATATATATAATACATGTGTGTGTGTGTGTGTCTGTGTGTTTAAGTTGAGATAGAGAATATTATGGAATATTTGATGAATGAGATGATACAGAGAAAGCTGAAGCTTTTAAAACATATTGAGTAGTTAAAACTGAGGAAGAAGATCTTTCCATCAAAAATCTAGGGACTCTGCAAACTCATTTTAGTTAATATGGAGGATAGAATGACAAGTGGGACTAAAAATTAGAATTGAAGGTTTTGAAACCATTTAAAACCAGAGATATTATAAAGAGCAATACTGGATAGGAACCTGGAAAGTTAGGTCCATGAATCAAGGCAAATTGGAAGTCATCAAACAGGAGATGGCAAGAGTGAACATCACATTTTAGGAATCAGTGAACTGAAATAGACTGGAATGGGTGAATTTAACTCAGATGACCATTATATCCACTACTGTGGGCAAGAATCCTTTAGAAGAAATGGAGTAGCCATCATGGTCAACAAAGGAGTACGAAATGCAGTACTTGGATGCAATCTTAAAAATGACAGAATGATCTCTGTTCATTTCTAAGGCAAACCATTCAGTGTCACAGTAATCCAAGTCTATGCCCCAACCAGTAATGCTGAGGAAGCTGAAGTTGATTGGTTCTCTGAAGACCTACAAGACCTTCTAGAACTAACACCCCCCAAAAGATGTCATGTTCATTATAGGGGACTGGAATGCCAAAGTAGGAAGTCAAGAGATACCTGGCGTAACAGGCAAACTTGGCCTTGGAGTACAGAATGAAGCAGGTCAAAGGCTAACAGAGTTCTGCCAAAAGAACACACTGGTCATAGCAAACACCCTCTTCCAACAACACGAGAGAAGACTCTACACATGGACATCACCAGATGGTCAACACTGAAATCAGACTGATTATAATCTTTGCAGCCAAAGATGGAGAAGCTCTATACAGTCAGCAAAAACAAGACTGGTAGCTGACTGTGGCTCAGATCATGAACTCCTTATTGCCAAATTCAGACTTAACTTGAAGAAAGTAGGGAAAACCACTAGAACATTCAGGTATGACCTAAATCAAATCCCTTATGATTATACAGAGGAAGTAACAAATAAATTCAAGGGACTAGATCTGATCGACAGAGTGCCTGAAGAACTATGGATAGAAGTTTGTGACATTGTACAGGAGGCAGGGATCAAGACCATCCTTGAGAAAAAGAAATACAAAAAGGCAAAATGGCTGTCTGAAGAATCCTTACGAATAGCTGAGAAAAGAAAAGACATGAAAGGCAAAGGAGAAAAGGAAAGAAATACCCATTTGAAGCAGACTTCCAAAGAATAGCAAGGAGAGATAAGAAAACCTTCCTCAGTGATCAAGGCAAAGAAATGGAGGAAAACAATAGAATGGGAAAGACTACAGATCTCTTCAAGAAAATTAGAGATACAAATGGAATATTTCATGCAAGTTCAATTCAGTTCAGTTCAGTTGCTCAATCGTGTCTGACTCTTTGCGACCCCATGAATTGCAGCATGCCAGGCCTCCCTGTCCATTACCAACTCCTGGAGTTTACTCAAACTCATGCCCATTGAGTCAGTGATGCCATCCAACCATCTCATCCTCTGTCGTCCCCTTCTCCTTCTGCCTTCAATCTTTCCCAGCATCAGGGTCTCTTCAAATGAGTCAGCTCTTCACATCAGGGGCCAAAGTATTGGAGTTTCAGCTTCAACATCAGTCCTCCCAATGAATATTCAGGACTGATTTCCTTTAGGATGGGCTTGTTAAATCTCTTTGCAGTCCAAGGGACTCTCAATAGTCTTCTCCAACACCATAGTTCAAAACCATCAATTCTTCTGCACTCAGCTTTCTTTATAGTCCAGTTCTCACATCCATACATGACTACTGGAAAAACCATAGCCTTGACTAGATGGACCTTTTTTGCAAAGATGGGCACAACAAAGGACAAATGGTATGGACCTAACAGAAGCAGAAGATATTAAGAAGAGGTGGCAAGAATACAGAGAAGAACTATATAAAAAAGATCTTATGGTCACACACAATGGTGTGATCACTGACCTTGAGCCAGACATCCTGAAATGCGAAGTCCAGTGGGTTTTAGGAAGCAGCACTGCAAACAAAGCTAGTGGAGGTGATGGAATTCTAGTTGAGCTATTTCAAATCCTAAAAGATGATGCTGTGAAAATGCTACACTCAATATACCAACAAATTTGGAAAACTCAGCAGTGGCCACAGGACTGGAAAAGGTCAGTTTTCATTCAAATCCCAAAGAAAGGCAATGCCAAAGAATGCTCAAACTATTGCATAATTGCACTCATCTTACATGCTAGCAAAGTAATGCTCAAAATTCTCCAAGCCAGGCTTCAACAATACGTGAACCATGAACTTCCAGATGTTCAAGCTGGTTTTAGAAAAGGCAGAGGAACCAGAGATAAAATTGTCAACATCCACGGGATCATCAAAAAAGCAAGAGAGTTCTAGAAAAACATCTATTTCTGCTTTACTGACTATGCAAAAGCCTTTGACTGTGTGGATCACAAAAAACTATGGAACATTCCTCAAGATATGGAAATACCAGACCACCTGGCCTGCCTCCTGAGAAATCTGTATGCAGGTCAGGAAGCAATTTAAAACTGGACATGGAACAACAGACTGGTTCCAAATAGGAAAAGGAGTACATCAAGGCTGTATATTGTCATCCTGCTTATTTAACTTATATGCAGAGTACATCATGCAAAATGCTGGACTGGATGAAACACAAGCTGGAATCAAGATTGCTGGGAGAAATATCAATAACCTCAGATATGCAGATGACACCACCCTTATGGCAGAAAGTGAAGAACTAAAGAGCCTATTGATGAAAGTGAAAGAGGAGAGTGAAAAAGTTGGCTTAAAGCTCAACATTCAGAAAACTAATATCATGGCATCTGGTCCCATCACTTCATGGCAAATAGATGGGAAATAGTGGAAACAGTGACAGATTTTATTTTGGGAGGGCTCCAAAGTCACTGAAGATGGTGACTGTAGCCATTAAATTAAAATATACTTGCTTCTTGGAAGGAAAGTTATGACCAACCTAGACAGCATATTAAAAAGCAGAGACATTACTTTGCCAACAAAGGTCCGTCTAGTCAAGGCTATGGTTTTCCTGGTAGTCATGTATGGATGTGAGAGTTGGACTGTAAAGAAAGCTGAGTGCCAAAGAATTGATGCTTTTGAACTGTTGTGTTGGAAAAGACTCTTGAGAGTCCATTGGACTGCAAGAAGATCCAACCAGTCCATCCTAAAGGAAATCAGTCCTGAATATTCATTGAAAGGATTGATGCTGAAGCTGAAACTCCAATACTATGGCCACCTTATGTGAAGAACTGACTCATTGGAAAGGACCCTGATGCTAGGAAAGATTGAAGGTAGGAAGAGAAGGGGACGACAGAGGATGAGATGTTTGGATGGCATCACCAACTCAATGGACATGAGTTTGAATGGACTCTGGGAGTTAGTGATGGACAGGGAAGCCTGGCAGTGCTACAGTCCATGGGGTTGTAAAGAGTCGGACACAACTGAGCAATTGAACTGAACTGAACTGAAGACTTCCTTTCTGGTCATGGCCTGCTGTTACCTGTCCTTCCTGATATTATGGGCACAATTAAGGGGTTACACATTGGGGTTAAAATGAATATAGCTTTTAGTCTGCTTTTCTGCATTAACACCATAAGTAGGGATTCCATAAGAATTCAGGTAAACACAGAGAAAAGTTTTTTGGCTTGGAGATATTTGACTATAAGTTGGAGATATGTGGAGAGAAGGCTGGGCATAGAAGGGTATGGTGACCAAACCAAATTGTTTCTCATCCTGCAGAAAGTATAGGTCAGTCACCATGGAAGGGGGCCAAGTTGTCTCAAGAGCCTGTGCTTTAAACATTAGATTTTAGAGAAGAATCTATCTCAAAGCTATTCAAGAGCAATGGGAACTCGTGAGTGCAGTGCAGCTTTGACTGTACTTGGAATTAGGTCATATTTCTGAGATCAAGGTTATGTCTTCTATAAGTATTCCTTTATTTCACATGCCATCTGCAAACTCTGAGGTTCCTCAGTCATCTGAACTTCTGACCAATTGGCTACACATTGGAAGGTTTCTATTACCCTCTTAGGTTTGATAGTTCACCAGAATAATGCGTGGAACTCAGGAAAGTACTGAACTTATCATTACAGTTTTTCTATCAAGTAAGGACAAGCCAGGAGAAAAGATGCATAGAACAGGGTCTGGTAGGGTTCTAAATGCTCTGTGTCCTGAGGATGCACTGTATTCCTGGCATATTAATACATTTCACCAGCATAGAAACTCATCAGAGCTCAGATATCCAGAGTTTTTATTGGGATTTCCCTATATGGTATGATTGAATCCGTGGTTGTGTGACTGAACCGTTTCCAGCATCCTTCTCCTTCCCAGAGACTGGGCTGCATCAAAGTTCCAATCTCCAATCAGAGTTGGTCTTTCTGCCCTGATGAGTCCCTATCCTGAAATTATCCAGGGGCCTACAATGAATCACTTCATTAGCATAAACTCAGATGCCAGGGACCACCATGAATAACAAAGAAATTCTTATCACCCAAGAAATTACAAGTGTTTAAAGGCTCCCTCCCAGAACCGGGAACAAGTAGGGGATCCCTGTAGCTGCTAACGAATCCACCTGCAATGCAGGAGAGCCCAGTTCAATTCCTGGGTTGGGAAGTTCTGCTGGAGAAGGGATAGACTACCCACTCCATTCCAGTATTCTTGGGCTTCCCTGGTAGCTCAGCTGGTAAAGAATCCATCTGCAATGCAGGAGACTTGGGTTCAATCTCCTTGGGAGGAGAAAACAGCTGCCCACTCCAATATTCTAGCCTGAAGAATTCCATGGACTGTGTAGTCCATGGGGGTTGAAAAGAGTTGGACACGACTAAGCCTGAACGACTTTCGCTTCACCCAGAACCAGGAACAAAGACCAACCAGATTCTTTACGTAATGCTTAGGTTACATTAGAGAATAGGGTAACAATAAGTACATTATCTTCTGGGGTGTCTCAGAAGACTGTTCTCTCAATTTCTCATTGCTGTTCCCATACACTTTCCACTTAGCTTCTTGGTTAGAGAGGGATGATCTAGTTGCTCTGACCTTCCGGCATGCCTTCTTTCCTGGGCTGATGTGTACTGATGTTTATTTTTCCTCCGGGTTCACCCTGGTGTCTGAACCAGACAGCCCCCTGAGCTGAGGGCAGGGATGGACGCAATGGCAGCTCATCTCCCTTTACTCCACACAGAGTGGGTTAAATTTCTCACTTCTCTTCCCCTTTCCTCATTCAGTCCTTGGGGAAAGAAATCCAATGAGCTCTCACAACCTGTCCATTCTCTATCAGAAACTGATCGTTTACTAATTTTTGACCAGCTGTACTTTGCCAGTGATCGGTGAGCAATTTGACACCCCCGTCCAATCTTTTTGCTCCGTTTAAGACCCCTTTCACATCACAGTGCTTTGTTTATCTTAAGGGAAATGGTTAAGAGACAGTTCTTTGTGATAGTTTAGAGTCTTATACAGCATGGTTGTTCGACATGGTCTCTACCATTGACTGACACTGCAATTGTGGACGTGGCTAGGTGGGTTGGGGTTCTGTCTCTTTAAAGAAACTTGCCAGCCTAGGTGCATCATAACCAACTCAGTTCTTAAGTTGATCCCCACTTGTATTAACCTCATCTGGACGTTTATTGGTGAGAAAAAGGCATTGAGAATAATTGTACACAGGGAGAATTCTTTGGAAATCTAAACTGACAGAAGGTTGACCATTAATGGATTGTTTTTTCCCCCTAAAAGACTTTATTATAAGAGACATTCTAGTATTTTTTAAGTGGCTCTGATATTTTTTAAAACATTATGAAATTTTAGGACTCAGTTTTATTATAATTAAAAGAGTTCTTATCAGAAGGAAAATTATTTTTTCTTTTTCTTTTATTTTGTATCTTCATGCAATGACACATGTTCACAAAACTTACTGTGGTTATCACTTCATGATGTATGTAAGTCAAATCATTGTGCTGTCCATCTTGAACTGATGCAGTGCTCTATGTCAATCATATGTAAATAAAATTGGAAGAAAGAAATATTTTAAAAACTGAGGAGATGATTACATTGAGGGTTTTCATTGTGATATATTCTGCTTTCTTCTCAGTCTATATTATGGGATACTTGCCTTGTTACTTGTATTTTTCTATATAGAAGATATAAAATCTGAATTTCAGTAGTCCTCTAAACTATCACAGGATCTAGAGGTTTTTTTGTTTGTTGTTGTTTTGGGAAGAGCAGTTTAGCTGGAAGACCTGATGAGTTCTCAGGAGCAGTGATTTGGGGAGGAGGCTATCCAGCTTCCCCACAGGACTATCTTCATTGTCCTGATTCAGTCCGACTCTTGAGTCAGAGGCCTGTTCAGGGTACAGTCTGCCTCTGCAGAGCTGGGCTGCTCTGTCCTGACAGGCAGGGTGACAGAAGTGTTAATGCCAGCGCTTCTTAAGCTATTAGCTTAAACGTGCAAATGAAAGAAAAGAAATTCAATATTGAACAAAGGAATACAATATCTAACTAGAAAAAAAGTACAGCAAAGCATTTGTTGTTTGAGAGATGGATTCTCCCCTAGCAAAGTTAGTGGGAGTGAGGCCCTGCTGCCAACTTGTTTTGACTTCTGGCTTTCAGAACTGTGAAAGAATAACTTTCGGTTGTTTTAAGTCACCCAGTTCGTGGTGATTTGTTTCAGAAGCCACAGGAAATAATTGTACCTCCATGAGCTCATACGTAAGGATATGCCCCCTGCTTGGGGCTCCCAGGGTCCCTGCTCTTGTTTTTCATGACCTGTATCACACTGGATTGAAACAGTGTGTTAGAAGTTAGGTTTCCTTTCTAGACTGCAAGTTTATGAGGGCAGGGACGTGGCCTTTCTTGTCTTCTGTGACTTCCCCAGGGCCTTCCATGTAGAAGGTGCTCAATAAATTTCAATGCAATGGATGATTAAATGAGCTGGTATTGAGAATTTCTTGGCTGGGACGGTTGTTAAATATGCTAGGCTTTGAAAACACACTAAGGAAGTTATCATTATAGGAGACATACTCAGTTCTCTGAAACAAATATCTGAGGTCTTGTCTGAAGACCATAAAAAACTTTATTTTATTTAGCAGTAGCACTTGGAATTGATTTGCTCTGGGCAGTTTAGAATTTAGAAACAGTTACACTATGCTGTGGAACTTCCCAGGTGGCTCAGTGGTAAAGAATCCATCTGCCAACGTAGGAGACCCAGGAGACGTTGTTTTGATTCCCGGGTTGGGAAGATCCATTGGAGCAGGAAATGGCAACCCATTCCAGTATTCTTACCTGGAGAATCCCATGGACAGTGGAGCCTGGCGAGCTACAGTCCATGGGGTTTCAAGGGTCAGACAGGACTTAGTGACTAAACAACAACAGCGGAAACCCTACGCTGCAGGTCCGCTGTGGTCACACGCCTTGAGTTCCTAGCGAGGAGAAATTTAGTAAGGGCTAGGTTTGAAGGCTGAGAACCTCTAGCAAATCCATGGTTGGAGGGTCACAGGCATGGAAAACTGAGGCTATTTCCTCTACGTGATCCTTACGTTGACAAAAGGGTAATATACCTGACGGAAAGAGGCCAAGTGTAGCTGAGAAAAAGCAGAGTCAGCTGATCTGTTAGCCAAGTTAGCCTCCTAGAGAGGAACAGTCCACATACTACGTAAAAAGCATGTCTCTTCATTTAAAAGGCAGCTTAAGATTAACCAAGGATGAGTTTAATACAAGGATAGAAAAGGATTGCAACATATTGCTGGATGATACAGAATTGCTGCCTAGAAAATGGACTGTCCTCTGTTACCAAGGAAAAATACAAAAACATCAACTCTTAATCAACATAGTGAGAATTAGGTTAGGAGTTAGAAAAAGAATATATAATTAAGTTCATACTTACTTGATTTGTTTAAATCATATTATACCTATTTCTGTTTTAAAGTTTTTAACTGTACTTAGAAAACAAAATTATAATCTGTTTTTCAAATAACAATATGTACTCTTTTCATGTATTCAGAAAATATAGAAAAGCGTAAAAAAGAAAGCAAAAATAACCTTTAATCTCACCTCAAAGGATAAATGCTATTCACAAAATATTTATATATAAATACATGTTTTTAACAATAGGTCATGTGCTTCTTTGTAGTTTATTATTTTTACTTGCTATATCCTAGATTTTCTGTAGATCATCAGAGATAACTATACATCATTATTTTAATGGTTTTCTTTTATTTCATCGCATGTCTGTTCCATAATGCTTTTTGACAAATGCTGTTGTTTTCTTTATAATCACTACAATGTTTGTGATCCCATGGACTATACAGTCCATGGAATTCTCCAGGCCAGAATACTGGAGTGGGTAGCTTTTCCCTTCTCCAGGGTATCTTCCCAATCCAGGGATAGAACCCAGGTCTCCCTCATTGCAGGCGGATTCTTTACCAGCTGAGTCACAAGGGAAGTTTATAGTCACTACAATGTTTTTATTTTTGTCATTGACAGCATGATACTGTGATAAGATAATTACTTCAGCTTCCTTAAATATTACTTAGGTATACATTAAAAATGTATGTTTAAATTTAAAAATGTAGCACATTAAATAAGTTCTCTGTAAATACTGTCGTCGTTGTTTAGTCACTAATTCATGTTCAATTCCTTTGTGATCCATGGACTGTAGCCCACCAGGCTCTTCTATCCATGGGATTTCTCAGGCAAGAATGCTGGAGTGGATTGCCATTTCCTTCTCCAGGGGATCTTCCTGACCCAGGGATCAAGCCCGCATCTCCTACATTGGCAGGTGGACTCCTTATCACTGAGCCACCAGGGAAGCCTATCTGTAAATATAACTCCTTCTCAATATTTTCCTCCCTTTTTTCATTACAGAAATAACTTCACCTACAAAGTCATAAATAAACTATGAACTCTTACTGCCTAAAAGTATATACAGTTTTGGAACTAGACCAGAGTGTTCTCCTTATGATTTTATAAATCACTGAATGCAGTATTTGTAGTGTTGCATCAAATAAATGACTTACCACCAAAAGTTGTTGTTGTCTCACAACCAGTTCTTCCAGTGATAGACCTTCCAGTGTACCGGTAAAGGTGCCCTGAGTTTAAAAAGTCAAAATTGTCAAAAGACTAGATTTTTAAAAACTAGTACTAGAGATGGTTGCTATTTAAATATTATTATCTTATTAAAATTACTTCAGTTTGTCTAAAGAACAAAACATGCTGCTATCATTTAAATGGAAGCTAACAAAGTCTAAAATAAAATCAGATTAAATTTGTATTAATCTTGGGAAAAGTATTCCATTTAGTTTTAAACATAAATATTGTTTGGCAGTTAATGATGTAAACCAGATCATTTTTTTAGTGTTCTTTTGAAACTTAGATTTTAGAAGTAATGCCATGGCTTAGCTTAGTATTATTTGTCACTTGAATCAATTAAATTTAATGAGAAGATTAATTGAGAAGGTTTCTAAGTTTTATGCTTTGTAAATTATAGTCCAAAAGTAATGCAAATAAAACATTTCTAAATATTGTTTTACTTTTATTACATAAAAATAATTTTAGTGCTTATCTAATACTTCTTGAGTGGTTATCTAGTAAATCACTAAGCAGAAGGTGTCATTCAACAAATATGTTATTATTTTCTGAAGGAATACAAATTTCCAGTCATGGAACAAAAACTGAATAATCAAGTGTTCTGCATCAGGAATTATAAGTATGCCTTTCTAAGATCATTTTTGTGTGTCATTATTTTTACCCTGAAAGTTTTAACTAATCAAGGTGATGATTCAAAATAAATTTTAGAAAATTTAGGAGAGTATTGATTCTGTTCTTGTAACAGAATCTCAATGGACTTTTTTTTTCAAGACTAATACAAGTTTAATCTGGTTTTATTTTAGACTTTGTCCAAAATTGCTGTTCTTAAAATGATCAGTCTCTGTAATTCTAATCATCCTATTCTTGGCTTCCACTCTTTACCCACAGACACATGTGCCTGGGATTGAAGCCTACTTATTGCCTAAGGCCAAACAAAGATATTTATCAGAGTCCTTTCTTTTCCAGCTTTATGGCTTGAAAGACGATCTTTTTCTACTGCTAAAATATAGGAAGACTCAGTGACTGATTAGGTAGATGCTGTTGTATACAATACTCTTTAAATGAGAAAGTCCAAGACAAGGTACCAAGGAAAAAACTTGAATTATATTAAAAGAGAATAAAATATTAAAGACGTGTATACTCCTAAAGGAACCCTTGAGTAGAAAAAAGAAATATTCTTGGAAAACTTATAAAAGTACTCAAGCACAGGAAAAACAAAATTTAAAATAAGAAATGGCTCAGTGGTGAAGAATCCCCTGCCATTGCATGAGACTTGGATCAGGAAGGTCCCCTGGAGAAGGAAATGGCAACCCACCCCAGTATTCTTGCCTGGGATAACCCCATGGACAGTGGAGCCTGCTGGGCTATAGTCCACGGGATCACAGAAGAGTCAGACACGACTTAGTGACTAAACAACAAACGATTTCTTACAGTTGAGGATTTGTTAAAAAGAGAGAAAAAACAACTACTACTTGAATTTTTCTAATTTGGTTCCATTTGCAAAGTCTGTTGTAATACACTAGTTGGAATTACTGGTTAATATTTTCATTTGGTTGTATTAACATAGAAGTCTATTCCTGATTTATGTAAAGATATCAGCTTAAAAGAAAAGAGGAAAAAAATGAAGCATATTATTTACTTACCAAATTAATGCCTGTAACAAGTTTGAGAATTCAGACCAGAAAAAAGTTCTTATTGCAATATTACCTCAAGGTCATAATGTCTAATTCTATATAAAATATCTATGAGAAAATAAGCAGGATTTATTGTAGGCATCCTCAAGCTATAAATTATTAATGCATTTTATTTCATCTTATTTTAAAATGTTTTGGTATTGCAGAGTCCATGAACATAGTTGACAGAGCAGCTTTCTCTTAATGTTTCCCTGCAATCATGATGGGAATATTTTAGATTGGTAATAAATGTCACATAGACAAGTCTCTATAAAGATGCTTGCAGAAAAATATGCAGTGAGGTTGACACTTGGACTGAATCTTTAAGATACTACAATTCCCATGTGGTGTTACCTATCAGATAACATTAGTGTTCCCATAACTAGGAAATGGTTTTTATGTTATAAATAAATAACCACACTCAGGAAAACATCAAATAGTCTCCCCAAACCTTTCCATTTCTGGTTCATCAATGAAAGGCAGCTAGAAAATTGACCTCATTTCATTTTTAGTTTTAGAGCAATAATACAATCACATTGAAATGTTTAGAAACATAAAATCCATGGGAGTGTATACTTGTTAATAAGGCATGTTTTAAAGAAGGTAAGTAGTTCTTTTTTTTTTTTTAAGATTCACTTCTGGTTTTGAGATGTTAAATGATACATAGCACTGTATAAGTTTAAAGTAGACAACATAATGATAAGACTTACATTTATCTTGAGATGATAATCACGGTAAAATTAATGACCATCCTCTGTCTTATATAGATACAAATTAAATAAATAGAAAACATTTTTTCCTTGTGGTGGGAACTCAGGATTTGCTCTCAACAACTTTCGTGTATAACATACAGCAGTGTTAATTCCATTTATCATGTTGTACATTACATCCCAAACAAGACACTTTTGTCAAATGATGCAGAACACCAATGGGGTCAAATGTATTGCCAAGATACCAAATTGGTCCTCTCTTGTCTTTAGGTGGGAAATAGCAGGAGGCATTTTTCTGTGGATAGAGGTTCCTGTATTATTATTATTTTTTTGCTACCTGTTAGTCATCAAGTCCCTCTTCCCTCTTAGTTATAGTATCTTGGTGTTCATTCAGAAGTCTAATTCTTGCCATGCAGCACAGAAACTTCAAGGGAATTCTATCCCTTCCCTAATTTTATGAGTGGACCTAATTGGCTGAAAAGTAATCCATATTCCTTTCCATAGTAAGTCAGTCAGAAGGTCAAGCTTTGGTTATTCAACAAATGGTATTTCCCTTGACCATAGAAACTGAGCCCTGACTGATCATGTGACTCAATTCAGGCAGAGGGACAGAAGGGAAGGTTTCCCTGGTCTTGGAAGTTTCTTCATTCTTAAGAGAGAGGCACCAGAAGAGGAACTTTCTTTTCCTCTAAGTGCCATCCTCTATAGACATAAAGTCTGGGACACCACACCCACTTCCCTACTTCGAGGGAAATCAACCTGGGGATGGTCCAACATAGAAAGGTGGACTAAGCTGGGGGAAAACAAAGAAACTGAACAAGAACCACTAAGCTAAGGTAACTGAAAGCCTCTTTCTAGGCTTCCAATTACATGAGCCATTGAATTCTCTGTTCATGGGGTTCTCAAGGCAAGAATAATGAAGAGGTTTGCCATTCCCTTCTCCAGTGGACCACGTTTGGTCAGAACTCTTCACCATGAACTCCTTATTGCCAAATTCAGACTTAAATTGAAGAAACTACAGAAGCCACTAGACCATTCAGGTATGACCTAAATCAAATCCCTTACCATTATACAGTGGAGTGACAAATAGATTCAAGGGACTAGATCTTGTAGACAGAGTGTCTGAAGAACTATGGACAGAGGTTCGTGACATTGTACAAGAGGCAGGGATCAAAACCATCCCCGAGAAAAAGAAATGCAAAAAAGGCAAAATGGTTGTCTGAGGAAGCCTTACAAATAGCTGAGAAAAGAAGAGAAGCAAAAGGCAAAGGAGAAAAGGAAACATATATCCATTTGAATGCAGACTTCCAAAGAATAGCAAGGGGAGATAAGATAGCCTTCCTTAGTGATCAATGCAAAGAAATAGAGGAAAACAATAGAATGGGAAAGACTGGAGTTGCCTTCAAGAAAATTAGAGATATCAGGGAATATTTCATGCAAAGATGGGCACAATAAAGGACAGAAATGGTACAGACCTAATAGAAGCAGAAGATATTAAGAAGAGGTGGCAAGAATAAACAGAAGAACTATACAAAAAAGATCTTCATGACCCAGATAATCTCGATGGTGTGATCACTCACCAAGAGCCAGACATTCTGGAATGTGAATTCAAGTGGGCCCTTAAGGCACCACTATGAACAAAGCTAGTGGAGGTGATAGAATTCCAGTTGAGCTATTTCCAGTTGAGCTAAAAGACGATGCTGTGAAAGTGCTGCACTCAATATGCCAGCAAACTTGGAAAACTCAGCAGTGGCCACAGGACTGGAAAAGGTCAGTTTTCATTCCAATCCCAAAGAAAGGCAATGCCAAAGAATGCTCAAACTACCACACATTTGCACTCATCTCATACGCTAGCAAGGTAATGTCCCAAATTCTCCAAGCCAGGCTTCAACAGTATGTGAACCATGAACTTCCAGATGTTCAAGCTGGCTTTAGAAAAGGCAGAGGAACCAGAGATCAAATTGCCAACATCCTCTGGATCATTGAAAAAGCAAGAGAGTTTCAGAAAAACATCTATTTCTGCTTTACTGACTATGCCAAAGCTTTCGATTGTGTGGATCACAACAAACTATGGAAAATTCTGAAAGAGATGGGACTACCAGACCCCCTGACCTGCCTCCTGAGAAATCTGTAGGCAGGTCAGGAAGCAAGTTAGAACTGGACATGGAACAACAGACTGGTTCCAAATAGGAAAAGGAGTACATCAAGGCTGTATATTGTTACCCTGCTTATTTAACTTATATGCAGAGTACATCATGAGAAACACTGGGCTGGAGGAAGCACAAGCTGGAATCAAGATTGCCGGGAGAAATATCAACAACCTCAGATTCGAAGATGACACCACCCTTATGACAGAAAGTGAAGAACTAAAGAGCCTTTTGATGAAAGTGAAAGAGGAGAGTGAAAAAACTGACTTAAAACTCCACATTCAGAAAAGTAAGATCATGGCATCTGGTCCCATCACTTCATGGCAAATAGATGGGCAAACAATGGAAACAGTGACAGACTTTATTTTCTTGGACTCCAAAATTACTGCTGATGGTGACTGCAGCCATGAAATTAAAACATGCTTGTTCCTTTAAAGAAAAGTTATGACCAACCTAGACAACATATTAAAATGCAGAGACATCACTTTGCCAACAAAGGTCCATCTAGTGAAAGCTATGGTTTTTCTAGTAGTCATGTATGGATGTGAGAGTTGGACTATAAAGAAAGCTGAGAGTCAAAGAATTGATGCTTTTGAACTGTGATGTTGGAGAAGACTCTTGAGAGTCCCTTGGACTGCAAGGAGATCCAACCAGTCCATCCTAAAGGAGATCAGTCCTGAATATTCATTGGAAGGGCTGATGTTGAAGCTGAAACTCCAATGGTTGCCCAACTGATGTGAAGAACTGACTCATTGGAAAAGACCCAATGCTGGGAAAGATTGAAGGCGGGAGGGGAAGGGGACAACGGAGGATGAGATGGTTGGATGGCATCATTGACTCAATGGACATAAGTTTGAGTTAACTCCGGGAACTGGTGATTGACAGGGAAGCCTGGTGTGCTGCAGTCCATGAGCAGAGTCGGAGACGACTGTGTGAATGAACTGAACTGAACTGAATTCGTTACTTTTAAGTCACTTAATTGTGTTTAACGTTATGTGTAGACAAAACTTCTGTATAGAACTTTCTTTTTTTGTCTTACAGCATGGTACATTACTTTTTTTTTTTTTTTTTGGATCCTACAACATGGTGTCTTCTTCAGATGTTTTAAGTCATATGCTTTCTGAAGATTCTTTCCAAATGTGAACAGATAGTTGTATAAAAGTTTCAGAATTTTTTTTCTCCCCCAGGTGGTACAATAGACTGAAAATTTTACATATGGTTGTTTTCACAACTGTTATAGATTCATGAAAGAAAGCCAGCCTTCAGCTTGTTTATGTAGAATATAATCAACAGATTCATTTGTTTCCTTATTACATGATCCTAATAAATCTTGGACACTCATTTGTCACATTCTCTGTAGAAAAATCACGTGTAAAAAAGTCCCTAAATAGTGCCTAGTTCATAGTAGGAGCTCAAGGATTACTTTTGAGTGCATGAATGACTGACTGAATGAAGATATTAATAACATACATACAACCACAGTCCAGCAACCTGAAAGAGTAATGTTGATATCTTTATAGTTTATCTTTTTAAAGGGACTGATTTTGGGGTTTATTATATATGGTTTTATTTGGACTATACATAACACTTGCCTGAAATCATATCCTTTCCATGAAGTTTCCTGCAAGGTACAGTAGCTAGAAATGCCTCTGATTTTCTCATGTTTATGAAATACTAACTCATTTCCTTCCTTTTTCCTTTCCTGCCCTCCACGTACCCTATGTCACATTATACCACTTTCTGGCCACAAGTAGCCATTGAGATTCGTGCTCCTGACCCCTGATATATTCAATTTCTAAGATGGCTAGGGAACCAGGTGACTCCATGTTCAAAGGCACAAAGGGGTCTTTGCTTCATGCTGATTACTTTCTTATGTGAAATTCTCATGGGGCATTGCTGGTGAATACAGCCCTCAATTTCATCTCAGCATTCCACATATTTGAGATCTTTCTCATTGAGTGGATATTTGTTTAGATCGCCTTGGGACTCCTTTTACTTAGAGCACATTCCCTCTCTTTCTTTCTCCACCTAACTGAACCTGATTCCTTTTGGGGACTCTGGAGATTGTGCCATGATCAGAGTATGACCTTCAGATTTCTGTGTTCAAACCTTAGGGCTGAGAGAGAGGAAAAATATGGAGATTTAAGCTTCTCTGTTCCAAGGTTGACTTCTTTGGTTATAGTAGGGAAAGATGCTTTGGATCAATTAGACAGTACATTTATGTCTTTGTCACTACCAAAATAAAGTTGGGGCAAGTTCCAGTTTTATCCTAAGCATGTTGGAATCTGAAAAAATTCTAGGAGGCAAGAGGACAAGGGCAGTAATCTAGCATTGTACTACTATAGCATTCATATGAGAATCAAATTTATGGATAATCTTCAACAAAGATTATCTCCAGGGACTGAGACCAACTTGTTGGCTTTCTATCTTTAAGGTATATAGTTGTATTACTTCTTTTTTCCCTAAAAGCACCATGGTTTCTCAAACCTGGTTTCCATTTATCAGTCTTTCTTCATGATGTCTGATGAAATTACTTCCATTTCCCTCTCCTCTAATTGACTTTGTTATCAATGATAATTTTAGGACCTGTTTAGGGTGACCATGCTGTTTAATATTGTTTACTAGTTTCTATCTGTAAATTATCCTTATATGAACTTCTGAGCCTCTAGATCTCTTTCCACTGTTTTGGAGCAGAGAGTCTTGCTGGTATAGTTCAACTCTTACTGTGAACAGGATATGTATCCTAGTCCTTGAAATTTCGACAGTGTCCTCCATTTGGGACAGTGAGATGATCCTACTCAGAAACACTTGTTTTTAGGACTTTGAATCTACATAAACTCTCAGTGCATGGCCTTTCACATAAATGGCAACCCATCTTTGTCTTTACATTTATGCAACTCTGAACTGTTTCTATGGCATGTTATAACACGGTTCAAGTTTTTTTCTCTTGCACTGTTCAAGTTTGTGGTTGCATTTAGTTAGTTTATAGCAGAAGATTCAAGCCCTCTTAATTTAAGACTCTGGGTTGTGACTAATCCTGAGGATCCAGTGTAGCTGGTGGAGCTGTGGGTGGATGGCTTTAACATAATGAGCAAATCAGATGTTAACCTCTTCCTACCACCCAGTTGCTATAGAAACCAGGTAGCTATTGAGGATGGGGGAACGATTAGACATAATTTCAGTTCGTGATTCTATGGGGAATTTTCTATAGATTTCCTATACTTGGTAAACTCATATACCATTGCCTAAGTTTGGTTCTCTGGTAAGTACTACAATTCTGACAGCATTCCTCAAAAGTTGAAATCCCAGTTTCAGTGATATATCTATGATATTCCTTTGAATTGCTGCTGTTATTGCAATAACCATTTTGGTTGGGGGTTAACTGGTTCTGTCTTTTGTTCAGTTATCCCAGCAGTTTGACATATTCTTGGGCGGTGTGATCAGTTTAATTCATTACTTGTAAACCATGGCTGTCCAATACCACTCCAAACCAACTGAATCTTTGAAGATAGGTTTTTTTATATACTTATAATTTATTTATTTATTTTTTGAGTTTCTCGGATAATTCCAATGTCCAGTCAAGTTTAAGAACACCTATTTTAATTTCACGTATAGCAGAGTGAAGGGGGACATGGCAACCCACTCCATTATTCCTGCCTGGAGAATCTCCATGGACAGAGGAGCCTGGCTGGCTACAGTCCACAGGGTCGCAAAGAGTCGGACACCACTGAGTGACTAAGCACACAGCACAGAGTGAAGGAATTTAGGAGCAAAATCCTTGGCAACTTCCACCTCCCACTCCATTATAACAGGTTTATACACTCAATTCTGCCTTAAATAAATCTAGGACTGACTGGCTGAAGTTGTATATAAAGAAGAAAAAGATGGCAAATGGAATGTATAATGTTAATCACTGCAACTGGTTTCCTTCAAAGGGGCTGCCTGTGGTTGTACATACTGTAACCTACAGGAAGTTCTCCAGATTTTTTTTTTTTCTAAATGTGATTTCGAAGTTTCATCTTCACAGAAAGCACAAAGAGAACAAATTCTGTACTCTCTCTCTCATTTATTCCTCCTCTAATTGTGTTCCTCTCCTCTCCCCCTCCTCTCCAGTTGTCTAGCTCTGCCAGATGCCCTATGAGTCCTGGGGGGACTGCATGAATACATGCCTTCTGACGCACAGAGCCTTGGAAATGTAGAGTCTGCTCTTTGTGTGTGTGGTATGAGAGTCTGTGGGACATTTTTGGTGAGTGGAACTCTCCTGCTTCTATTGATTTGCTGCTTCTACTTTCCACACAGTTTTGGGGAATCAGTGTGCCCCCAAGCATTTCCGGTGAGAGTATGAACACTTCTCACTCCAAAAGGCGTGAGATCTTTTGTCCACGTCCTCTCTGAGGACTGAGTGGAAGCTAAAGGAACCCCACATCTCTCCAAGGCCTCAAAAGCTTTGCTGTTGTGTTCAGTGAAAAGATGAGAGAAAAACTGTGGTATATACGGGGGGCAGTAGAGCAAAACAGCATGAGAGCTTAATAATTTTAAGATATAGAGTTTATGCCCAAAGAACAATTTGCTGATACTTCTATATGGGTTAGGGTTGCTAGATTTAGAGGGAAAAAGTACAGGACACCCAGTTAAATTTGAATTCCAGATAAATGATATCTATTTCTCAGTATGAAGCCAAATTAAAATAAAATAGTATGAGAGTATGGAGTTCTGACAACTTGAACTATCAGGAAAATACTCCAGTCAAATAAATGGTCAAATAAATAGTCAAATAAATGTATTTTTACATTCATTTTTCATTTTTCTGACATTCAGTTTAACTAGGCATTCCGCATTTTCATAACTAGACAACCCTGAAGTTTAGATAGTGGTTTAGTCGCTAAATCATGTCTGACTCTTATGACCCCATGGACTGTAGCCTGCCAGGCTCCTCTGTCCATGGGATTCTCCAGACTAGCATACTGGAGTGAGTTGCCATTTCCTTCTCCAGAGGATCTTCCTAACCCAGGAATCGAACCCAGGTCTCCTGCATTGCAGGCAGATTCTTTAACAACTGAGCTATGAGGGAAGTTACATACATTCTCTTCTGAAAATTTGTTTCACAATTTTCCCCAGGGTTGTTCTCTTAAAAGTTTATGATGATATGTGCCCTCTATCTCAGAGATTCTCAAAGTGTGATTCCCTGGGAACTCATTAGAAATGTAAATTCTCAGGTTCTACCTTAGAACTATTGAAATCCTTATTCAGCATTTTTGTTTTGATAAGCCCTTCAGGAGCTTTAATGCACGCTCAAATTTGACAACTATGGATCTGTCTCAACCCAGGTTGCCTTACTACCAGTATAACTAATGTTTACAAATCTGTATCCCCAAAGAAGTCAAATTAAAGTAAAATAGTATGACTGTGGAATTCTGACAACTTGAACTATAAGGAAAATACTCTCAGTGCTTGGTCAAGTAATTCATATAGTAGAATCAACTTCTAATGACTAAAAATTCTGTTTTTAAAAAATATAACACACCACAAAATTGGCACCCAGCAACTGAGCAGAACTGCTTTGTTATAACCATTATTATCATTCTATGTGTGTACCATTAACATTCTCTGCTGAGAAAAACCCATGCCATGGACATATCTCCAAAAGGGAGTGCTTAATAGTGAACTATCACAGAACATATTTAACTCTAATACACACTTTGCCTGAATGAATAAGACCTTTTAGGGTCCTGTCTTTTAATATCTAAGTTCCAGGGAGACGCACCATAGCTAGCTCCAAGTTATGATTTCATTTTCATAAGGAAAAACATGAATCACTGAAAATACACATAATAGTTTAAATAAAATGCTGACTTCAATAAAGTGAGTTTTTCATGACAGTATGTCAAAATTATATAACATGGAACTGGTTGGGTTTTTTTTTCCTTAATTGTTTTTATAAGACAAGTACCATGGGCAACTCAGAGATGCACTGAATTCTGTGGAATCAAGGGAGTCTATAATTTGGGTTGATGTTTAAATTAAATTTTATAAAAATATCTCCCTCTGTGGGGGTACACATACCACAACCAATGTGAAGAGTGGTTTCAACTAGGCTGGAAATAATGTGTTCAGAATTAGACCAAGTGACAGCTCTCTTTTGGAAGTCATCATGAGTTTGAGAAAGGACACTGGAACTTACATTGCTATAATTCAAATGATAAGAACAAGTAAGTTTCTCAATTTGAACAAAATATTCTTACTATCTATTTCATTAACAAATTATTAATATAAATAAGATTATTGGAGAAGATGTTAGATAGCTGCCATTTCATTTTTTAGGGAACTTTTTGAGCCCTTAGACCAGCATAGTTTATGTTCTCGGATAAAATATGGATACCAGTTAGTTGATCCAAGAGGTTTTGTGAAATCTGATGTGGTTCCAGCAGGACTGTGTCTATGGCTTCTAGGTTATCCAGACTTTCTGAGCAGAAGTAGGCCCACTAAATGAGAGCCAAACTGGACCAAAAAGGGGCTGATTTGGGAATGGCATCAATTTTTAGAATTTTCATTGTCATTGAATTGAACTTCATGAAATTGCATTCAACTAATTCGTCAACTCTGTTCTATCTCCTCTCATATCCAGTGTGATTCTGTAAACCAGGAGCTATGACATTATTTGGATGGGTACTGGCTTGAATGGCTAAATCATTCTTAGGTGGTAGAATAGCCAAGTGGGCCCTTCCTTCAAAAAACCTGATTGTCTCAAAATGCTTTCTATTGCTTTAAATATATATATATAAATATTTGGAGTCATTGGAGTTTATTGTCTTCATGGACTCTTCTATCCATAATTATTTTCATATTGCAAAATAGTTCTCTGACTCAAGTGTGCATTATTCCATATATCTCTGAGTTGGAATCCTAGGGATGGAAGGGCTTACTGCTTTCAAATGTGCAATGACTTTCATAAGATAATGCCAGAGATTGAACACTTTGACATCAAATTTAAAAAATCCTTTTTCCATATATATAGTCAGAGTTTTTCCCAAAGTCACATTCTTGAAATTAATATGACTTCAATGTGATTATAGATTAAAAATAATTAAAATCAGAACTGTGAGTTAACATAATTTCCTTAAGTAATACTTAAGGCTATGTATTTTGGAGAGAGTCCTCCAACTGGCATTAGAGATAATTACTAAAGACAAGGGATTAGTACCATTAGAAGAAAACACACACAAATTCACAGTCATATCTTGAAGTTTTGGAGTTAAGTTCAATTTCCATAAAGATGAGAATCAGTTAAGTTTGAATATGAGTGTATAACATTAAAACAATCTGATTATTTTAAGGAAGGGGTTTAATTACAAAGTCATGTTTATAAATTTGGTTTTTCATTTATTTATTTTTGCCAGTTCTTTCACCATCCAAGTATATTTTTCATATTGGGGAAACCTATACTCTAATCTCTATCCTCCAAAGAGTTTTGCTAATCTTTCATCTAAAGATTGGGGAAAAGAAAATGAAGTAATGTTTATTTGGGTCTAACATGTGCAGGTAATTTGAGAATACTTCATTTAATGTAAAGGTTTTATATAACAGCACTATTGGCTCTGAGAATGGAAGTGGACACTGATTTCTACACTTAAACATCAATATGATTAGGCTTTTTGCTAGTTATATTTTCTTTGGTTTTGCTGAATACACTGTATATTTCATTGCTGTAGAATTCCTTTTTTTGTGTTAGGACAACATATGCTATGATTTAAAAAAAAGTATATATATCCAGTGGTTAATGACATGTTTCCAAAATAGACTTGTAACCATGATTTTGTCAAGAATTGCACATATGGAGCACATCTACCCTGATTTCTTGGACAATGAGAGGGATGCATGGCCGTAGGCAGTTGTAGTGCTGCCAGGACCTTAAGGAACTTATGGTGAAACCTTGCATTGATTACCAGAATTGATGTCTCTGACTTTCAATTTTCCTGAATTTAGGATTTTTATGCAATATATCCATACCAATCTTTCAAAAGTATCAGAGGATTCCTGAGATTTTTCTTGGCCTCATCACTATAAAAATTTCAGTAACCCTATATGTTGGTTGTATTCATTTTATATGTCAGTTTTCCCAACTTTGTCATTAGGTTTCTTTTTCAGTGGGTGGCTATTGCCTAGATTAAAATATTTATTATTAAAATAGTGTAACTTCATGTCAATGATTCTTAAAAGGCTTCATACTCTCAGTATACAAATTCAATTAATTTTAGGTTGTGTATTCATAACCATCCAGTTAACCTAATCAAACACAAAGGTCAGTCAGAAATTATTTTAGAAGAGGTTTATTTGATTACAAGTAACCGTAATCTACTTGAGTTACTTTAGGAAAAAATGGGGATTTATTGTTAGGATATTAAACTATCTCCTAGAACCCAAGGGCAGAAAGTGCTATCAAGTCTCAGGAAAGATGATACAGGAAACCATAGAGTTGTCAGCATTTAAGGCACTTATTGTTTTAATCTCTTTCCCACTGAGACCATATGGTTTCTCACTTGTTTTTCCATGAAAAGCTAGTTCTTTCTCCAATTCTCTGCAGAATGGTTCTCTGTGCTTCTTTGTGTGTATATAGCAGACACATCTGGTTTCACATCTCTGTAGCTCATTAAAACCCTATTTCCACACAAATGTGCAAAATTATTAGGAATTACTAGGTGTGGGAAGAATGTATTAATATGCACAGTTTTAAATAGATCTCTATGATAGATTTTTATTACCCATCATAGAGGAGACATTTTTAAGTTTACAGAAGATGAAATTTGTGATGAAAATGTTAGAAGTAGTGGTGAGTATGATGAAATCGGCCACATTTCTTGAGACAGATGTGAGGACAAAATGAATGAACCAGCCTGAATCTTATTTATTGTCATAAAATACCAAGTAAAAAGTAATAATTCTGACAAATGTGATAAAAATTATTTGAAATGTGAATGTTTACTACTGGTAACAGAGTGAACATATTCCATTATGTTTGAGGACACTTAAATTCTGAGGACACTCAAACTCAAGTGCAGCTTTGAAATAAACAATGCACACTAGGAAAAAAAACTATAGAATTTTTTCTTAGCAAAGTAAAAGGACAGACAAGTTTCCTGATCAGTCATGGATAGCATGACCAGGATGAAAATGGAAAATCCATAGCCACCTTATTTATAGTGCTCGTGTGTGCTCAGTCGTGTCCAGTTCTTGAGTGGTAGCCCACCAGGCTCCTCTGTCCATGGGATTTTTCTGGAAGAATACTGGGGTGGGTTGTCATTTCCTCCTGCAGGGGATCTTCCCCACCTAGGGATCAAACTTGAATCTTGTGCATCAGCTGCATTGGCAGGCACATTCTTCACTACTGAACCATCAGGGAAGCCCTCATTTATAGAGTAACACACAAGGAAAGGCAAGAACTACTAACTCTGATAGGCTAAAAATTCAATAAAAATTAGAAATAAAACATCTGTCCTGTTATCCTGTCATAGCTTTAATTTTTTGTGTGTGTGCGAGAGTGAGACTGTAGATTATTAAAAACTAGCATAATTCTTAAAGACAATTATTTAAAATTGCTGCTTGATTTCCATTTACAAATATTATTTGTGAGATATTCATCAAAACTTCTAGAAAATAAATGCTGAAAAAGATTATGACCTGGGATTTTATAAAATGGCACAGATTGTGGTAGCATTACGGTAATGGCCCCAAATAAGCTTTTATGCCAGAAAGTTGTTGCAGACTGATAGATACAACAGTCTGTGTTGTATGAACAGCCTTATATGTAATATTTTTCTTTCAAACAGAAGTAAACACAAGGACATCCATTAAAATGTGTTGTTTTGCTTAAACTCGACAATTCATGCAACTGAAGAAGATAATTTTAACCCAGTAGTGAGTTTGTGGTAAACTACAATGTACAATGTAGACAGTGAGTGATTTGAATCTTTTGCTCAGAGATGTTTCTCTGAATTCAAGTAGGTATACCCAGAACAAAATACACACTCCACTCCCAATTGTAAGCTCAAGGGAGCTCCTCTTCTTTGAAAAACTAGGGAGGTTTTCAAGAGCACTTATTGAGGCTATTAAATTTATCAGCCATGATAATTAGGCCCATACAGCTTGGGCTTCGTTCTCAGAATGAAATAACTATGGTTAGTGTTTTCTCAGAAAGTCCTCTTTTGTCTATATAGGTTGTCTGAGGGACTTCAAATTTTCCTGGAGGAATGAGATCTTATGAGTGTCTTGCTTTACAAATTATAATATCCTGAGATTTATTTTCTTTTATAAACAACCAAATATCTATCTTTTCAAAAGATGACATTTTATCAATAATTACAATGGTAGGTGTGATTGCAATGATCACAGAACTAGATCAGTGGAGTATCTACCTTTATCAAGATGAGTTGAATGTCTGTGATTACTTCTGAACACCTTGGTTATAAAGTTATCCAGAGGCACTATACTGAAGAATAATTGTTTTAGACACTTCCGAGAAGTACTAAGAAACACCTGACAAACTTTCTAACAATTTTTCCTAAGAAGACTGTATTCATGAGTGATTAAAAAGTAGATTTTGTTTTCACCACTTTTTTAAACCCAAATTGAGACAGTCAGAGGAAATTCAAGATATTGTTTAAGTTTGTTGAATGACAGTCACACAGTTTTCATTAGCAATGATTTCTCAGTGTCCTACTGTATCAGAAAAGTCAGTTAAATACCTCCTACAGTTTTAGAACACACACACGAGATGAAATTCTCAATGATAAGTCATAACTAAAAATGAGATTGTCATATTGATCTTATTTTCATCTTAAATTAAATCATATCAAGCTGTTACCCTTTCATTCTTGACTAATCTTGTTTTATTATTATCATTGAGGAAATTATTTTGGATCATTGAGGAAATTATTTTGAATTGTTTTAAATTAATTAGATTCAGTATTACATGTGTTTATTTTGTGCTTCAATCTCTATTTGATAACATCATTTATTTTCATCTTATTTTTTTTTATGGTTATAGTATATTTATAACAAGTAATAGTGATTTTTCAGTCCTGTAGCAGTAGTTTTGTTATAAAATAAAGATGTTAAAGGTAACTTCATTGATAGAAAAGTATAAGCAAATACCACTCATGTGCTGATATGACAAAATCATGAAGCTAACAATATAAAACACTGAAGTTTTAAGAACATTTGTGAAGATTTTTAATTTGTGAATATTTTCTGACTGCCAGATTTATCTGATGTAACAATTTGGGAGAAATGACAAGAACTTTGGAATTAGACAGGTGGTGGCTCAAATCTCAGTACAGACAAGAGACTGGCAGTGTTTATCTCGGCAAGTAACTTAGATCATATTAGCCTCAGTTTTTCCATTTGTAAAATGATAATTATTTTCAAGAGGGTTGCTGTGATAATTAGAATTAGCCCACCAGGCTCTTCTGTCCATGGAATTCTCCAGGGAAGAACACTGGAGTGGGTAGCCATTCCCCTTCTTCAGGGGATCTTCCTGACCTATGGATTGAACACAGGTCTCCTGAATTGCAGACAGATTCTTTACTGTCTGAGCCACTAGGGAAGCCCATATGTTAAAGAACTCTGGTTCAATAAGTGGTAGATATTTTTCAGGCAGCTAAGAAAACTTAAGTGTATTGTTAACAAATTTAATATGTTTGGCCTCTATGTATTCACTTTATAAAAATTGAAATTTAGTTGATTTACAATGTTGTGTTCATGTCTACTCCACAGCGAAGTATACTTACATTCTTTTTTATATTTCTTTTCATTATGTTATATCACAGGATATTGAATATAGCTCCCCATATATTCACTTTTTAATGTCAGAATTAGCAAAATTAAAGACTAGCTGTAAGATCCCTAGATTTTAGAAAGGCTTTAGAATGAGATAGATGAGTCTAATATCATTAAAAAAAAAAATGTTAGGATAGTGGAAAGTGAATATGGTCTTAAGAGTGTTCTCCCATAGGACTTAAAATAGATGTAATATCTAGGTTAGCTGTGATAATCAATTGCAGATAAACTTAAATCTTGGATTGAATCAAGAAATGGAAACCAAGAGCTTGACATTCAATCTTAACTCTGAAATTGAACTTGGGTTTTCAATGTCACAGTGATTTCAAAGAGGTTCTTTGTTTCTGTGTTTGAAGGAGGTAGTAACTCACAGGAGCATCTTGCAATTTCTTCTTTTCTGTTTCAGCACTAACCATGTCCTCACTCCCCACTTCAGGGTCTTGTACAAATAAAGAACACTTGACAATCACTGTAGAATTCTAGTAGAAGCAACAACAAAGCCTTTCACTTCTGTAGCCCAGGCTTTGGTTCCACCATGAAATTTAAAGAAATGCATATTTATTCTGTCTGGATATTTATAACATAAATGTTATAAACCTTGAGCTTGTGGAAGGGGCCCCAGTGACAGTCACATTATACTTGTTATTTCTTAGGTGACATTTTTACAGTCCTAAATTTTATGGGAATACTCTATTCTGTAGTGTGGGCTTGATGTTACTGATGACAGCTTCCAGGCCAGGTTACATTCTTTATTCATCTAACAAACATTTATTTGGCCTGAACTCTTGGGTATCAAGTGACTGTACCACTGGCCCTGAATTGAATCTGCCTGCGATATGTGAGGTGAGGCAGCTAATTAGACCAGTGACCACAGGAGATGGGATCCATGTGGGTGGCCTCTGCTTAGCTCTCTCTGGCTTTATCTTGACACCAGGCTGGCCTTTTGTCCTAGAGCCTGTGAGTCACCGGGGCTGACTGCCAGATTCCTCTGAGGACCAGTCTTTCCTCATTAGAAGCAACACCAGGGCAATCACCCACCTGAGGATATGGTTATGTCACCCCTTAAGGCTTCACTTATTAGAAATCCCACATAAGGTGACTGAGTTCTAGGCATGGCGCTAAGACAACCCTAGCTCTTTCTCAGAAAACACAATGTAGAGAATAAAATGTTTTAAAGGCACCACCTAAAATGCAGGAGAGTATTATAGGTGAAGGATTTTTGTGAGGTGATGGTGACTTCATCTTTCTCATACAGCAAGCTTTTTGTAAACCACCTTGAAAATCTGTTTTTATATTCGACTCTCAGCTGCTCAGAGTATCTTCTTTCTCTCTCCTCTCTCCGAACAATCTCTAAAAGCTGTTTTTTTCCTTTTCTACTGTCCCAAGCAACCTCACTTTCCTCTCAGCTCACTTACCCTTCTCAGCAAGTGTGGCATAGTTGGCAGCTGATCTAGGACTGTTTTTTGTTTTTAAGCACATGGAAGCCTCTTCCCACCATAAGTACTGTCATTGAGTTATACTTGATGCCCTAGGAAGACCGACAGGGGCAGGTAAATAATTCCCCAGAAGGAAGTGAGATGTTGTTATTTAGTTACTAAGTCATATTCAACTCTGTGACCCCATGGACTTAGCCTGCCAATCTCCTCTCTCTGAGGGATTTCCTAGGCATTCAAGAATACTGGAGTGGGTTGCCATTTCCTTCTCTACGGGATCTTCCTGACCCCCTCATCTTCCTGATTCACCCTCATCTCTTGCTTGGCAGGAGGATTCTTTACTATTGAGTCACCAGGGAAGCCAAGGAAGTGAATAAGCACATGATCAAAACACACCAGTCGTTCCTTATGAGTAGACTTAACAGTGAGAGTGTGAGGGCATCATACTTATTGGTCTTAGAGAGACAGACCTCTGTGAAGACCTGCCATACTAGAGAAACTGTGTGACCTTATCTTCAAAACTATCAGAACCATTAAAGAACCTGAAGGAACAAAAGGGTACATCATGAGGTTTGGGGTTTAGAATGATTATGAGGCTTTAGTGTTGAGAAGGGGCTGGACCTGTGGAGATAAAGACCAGAGGCTCTTTTTTATTTTGTTTTCTTTTTTTGTGTGTTTGTTTGCCTTTGTTTTAGCATATAATAACACATTTTTCTCCAGAATTATTCTCAAGTTCATAGGTTTTGGTGTGTATATATCTGTATTCATTCATTCAACAAATATTTGTTAAATGCTTACTAAATGCCTGACACTATCTTAGGTTCTGGGGGTGCCTCTCTGTCCCTAACCATCTCCTGGAGTTTGCCCAAGTTCATGTCCATTGAATCAGTGATGTCATCCAACCATCTCATCCTCTTCTCCTGCCTTTAATTGTTCCCACCATTAGGGTCTTTTCCAACAAGTTGGTTCTTTCATCAGGTGGCCAGAGTATTGGAGCTTTAGCTTCAGCGTCGGTCCTTCCAGTGAATATTCAGGGTTGATTTCTTTTAGGATTGGCTGGTTTGATCTCCTTGCAGTCCAAGAGACTCTCAAGAGTCATCTCCAGCACTACTTTGAAAGCATCAATTCTTCGGCGCTCAGTCTTCCTTATGGTTCAACTCTAAGATCTGTACGTGACTACTGGAAAGAACATAGCTTTGACTATACAGACCTTTGTTGGCATAGTGATGTCTTTTTTTGTTTGTTTGTTTTAAATAAACTGTCTAAATTTGACATTTATTGGCACGCTGACTTGTCAAAAGTATCTCTATATTTTAGTTTGATAGGGAGGGAATATGTAGAATAGATATGACTAGTATTTACATGTAATAACTGGGTAACAAGCAACCCCTCCCCTCTCAAGTCTTAGTAACTTCTAAAAAACATTTGTGCTTTTGCTCAGGCAACACATTAGTGGCTATAGGTCGGCACCCATGAATCTGATCCTTGTGTCTTTTCTTTCTGGGACTCAGACTGAAGGAATCAGTGTTATCGGGAAGTGGGAAATGAGCACGCACTCTCAGTTCAGTTCAGTTCAGTCGCTCAGTCGTGTCCGACTCTCTGCGACCCCATGAACCGCAGCACGCCAGGCCTCCCAGTCCATCACCAACTCCCGGAGTTTACCCAAACTCATGTCTATTGAGTCACTGATGCCATCTAACCATCTCATCCTCTGTCATTCCCTTCTCCTCCTGCCTTCAATCTTTCCCAGCATCAGGGTCTTTTCAAATGAGTCAGTTCTTCTCATCAGGTGGCCAAAGTATTGGAGTTTCAGCGTCAGCATCAATCCTTCCAATGAACATCCAGGACTGATCTCCTTTATGACGAACTGGTTGGATCTCCTTGCAGTCCAAGGGACTCTCAAGAGTCTTATCCAACACCATAGTTCAAAAGCATCAATTCTTCTGCACTCAGCTTTCTTTATAGTCCAACTCTCACATCCATACATGACTACTGGAAAACCATAGCCTTGAACAGACGGACCTTTGCTGACAAAGCACTCTAGCTGAATCAAAATTCGCCCTGAAGCTTCTGCTCAGAACTGGTGCATGACCACTTTTGCTTACATTCCAGTGCCCTAAGCAAGTCACATGTCTACAGGAGGCACTATGGGCCATAAACATAGAAGGGGTAAGTCTTTGGAGACAAGATTAAGGAATAACACAGGTAACACTTAATGTTTGGCATATGGCAAATTCTTTATAAGTGTTGTATGCTCAGTTGCTCAGTAATGTCTGACTCTCTGAAGCCCCATGAACTATAGCCCACCAGGATCCTCTGTCCATGGAATTTCCCAGGCAAGAATACTGGAGTGGGTTGCTGTTTCCTACTCCAGGGGATCTTACTGACCCAGGGATCAAACCCAGGTCTCCTGTGTCTCCTGCCTCAGCAGGTGGATTCTTTACCACTAGTGCTACCTGGGAAGTCTTATTATTAAAATAATAAAAATTATTATTCTTCCTCTGTACATAGCATGGGGATTCCCATCTCTGTGTCAGTGTTACTACCTACTTTACCTTTCCTCTATCTAAGCAGTAGAAAACTGATGAGCCTATAACTAAGCCTGTTGAATGGTACCCTAACATCAACTGGATCCCTAGTGATTCTCAACATTTTCCTTTTTCCTGTTTTAGTTTCCACTTCTACTCCTCTCAATGTCTATTTCAGACCTTTCCCATTTTCTCCCAGGTTACCAGAAAACCCTCTTCCACGTGTCCCTGTGCAGATAACTTGCCACTTGACAAATATAAATGGGAAAATTGAGCCCAGAAGGTGGGATCTCCTTGGCATTTCTTGGCTTGTTCAACTGACCTACAAATTTGGCAAAGCGCATTCTCATCTTTATTGCCCTACAAGTGGGCACCAATGGTTAGATGTAATTTTTCTATTCAAGGCCAGCTTCTCCATCTGTGTTCTTCATATGCAGATATATGAACCTATATGTGTATATATATATATATATATATACACACACATACAAATATATTTCTGCCTTCTTTTATATATGATCATTTAACCTTCCCTATTTTCTCCTGTGTTTTCACCATTTTTCCTTATTCTTTTCCTAAGGAATATTTGAAACATTTCACATTCACCTTCATAACTCTCTTGCCACACAGTATCATACTGTGGATATGATAATTGTTTCATACGTATTTGTTGGATGAATGCACAGTAACCCCTAGAAGCTTCTAGTAGTCAGCAGTGTCTTCTCAGGGTCACGCTACTTGCTGCCACCCCTCCCTCTAGCCTTAAATTCTGTACATCAAGTTGACACCGTGAATGGCTTTAATCTGCTGTGCCACCGATAAACCAGTTAAGATCTGTATAGCAGTTACTGTGTCACAGATTCCATTCTGAGTACTTTACATATGTTAACAAATTTGATCTTTGTAACAACTCTGTGAAGTAGGTTTACTATCATCCCTAGTTTATACCCCAGGAAATGCAGAGACTGATGGGTTTTTTTTTTTTTTTTTTTGACTGATGGGTTATTAATATACAGGTGCTATGCTCTTTTCTATATGAGTATGTCAAGAAATAAAATATAGACAGATAGACATAAATATAAATCTAATCTTGTGCTGGCTAGTAAACAGTCAAACCTTAGGATTGTCTCCTGGATTTTTCCTGAGAGTAACTGAAGAAGTCTGTAATTAGTAGCCTGAAGGAGCCAGAAGTTAGTAGAAATTATCACTTAGCTGGTTATGTTCCTCAGAATATAAATGAAATACCCTTCCCGTGCATCCTTGTTGGCTCCTGCTGAAGCTTAAGTGTGTAACTCTCCTGTGCTACTCATTCTGCCCTTGCCACAGCAACTGAAGAATGCTGTTCTCTGCTTTTGGAGGTACCTTCAGTTCAGTTCAGTCATTCAGTCATGTCTGACTCTTTGAGACCCCATGGACTGCAGCATGCCAGGCCTCCCTGTCCATTGCCAACTCCCGGAGTTTACTCAAACTCATGTCCTTTGAATCGGTGATGCCATCCAACCATCTCATCCTCTGTCGTCCCCTTCTCCTCCTGCCCTCAATCTTTCCCAGCGTCACGGTCTTTTCCAATGAGTTAGTTCTTCGCATCAGGTAGCCAAAGGATTGGAGTTTCAGCGTCAGCATCAGTCCTTCCAATGAATAATCGTGACTGATTTCCTTTAGGATGGATTGGTTGGATCTCTTTGCAGTCCAAAGGACTCTCAAGAGTCTTCTCCAACA
This sequence comes from Muntiacus reevesi, assembly GCF_963930625.1. Lineage (NCBI taxonomy): Eukaryota > Metazoa > Chordata > Mammalia > Artiodactyla > Cervidae > Muntiacus > Muntiacus reevesi. The sequence continues at coordinate 35,714,965 of NC_089267.1, read as the reverse complement.
CCACAATTCAAAAGCATCAATTCTTTGGCACTCATCTTTCTTTATAGACCAGTTCTCACATCCATACTTGACTACTGGAAAAACCACAGCTTTGACTAGACAGACCTTTGTTGGCAAAGTAATGTCTCTGCTTTTTAATATGCTGTCTAGGTTGGTCATAACATTTTTTCCAAGGAGCAAGTATCTTTTAATTTCATGGCTGCAGTCACCATCTTTTTTTGAAAAAGATAGTGAATCACATTTTTTAAAAAGCAAGTGGTCCATACGGGAAGCTAACATTTTTGAGTTTCTTGAGACTTAATGAATAGATACCAAATTTTTTCCTAGCAAAATCCTGTCCATTTTAAGCATATCTTATTATGTACATAATATTGAAAGCTGAGAAACCAGGTTTTTATGAACATAGAATTATACCAAATATGGAGTCCTAAAATGTGTAATTTATTTATAATGTTTCTATCATTTTGAAAGGAGTGGTATTTGTCTGAAAATTTACTCTTACAATCTTCACATTTTAGGGAAAAGTCATATATATTTCCTCTGTCATTTTCAAGTGTCTTTCCTTCTTTGCTTATGTATTTTTAAGAAAAGATTCTGTAGAGTATTAATAAATTTTAAAGTTGGGACAAATCATAGATGAAATATTATTGTTTTAATCAGCGGCCTTTTTCAATTGCAAATGACACAGATAAATTCCAGGATTGATTATCCAAAGTGAAATATATTTGAGTACCTCACAGAACCCACCGGTAAGAACTCAGCAGCTTGGTGATAAGGGAAAGTCCAATAAGCATCTCAGACAATGCCTGGATGCCCTCTATCACTCAACTCCATTTCTTTGCTCTTTGGCTCTGTGTTTCTCTCTCACTGCAGACCAGTGTCATGGCGGAAATGTGGCTAATGACGGCATCTAAATGTTATGGCATGGAACAACACACTGGTTCAAAATTGGGAAAAGAGTACGTCAAGACTGTATATCATCACTGGGCTTACTTAACTTATATGCAGAATATATTATACAAAATGCCATGCTGGATGAAGCACAAACTGGAATCAATGTTGCCAGGAGAAATATCAGTAACCTCAGATATGCAGAAGGCACCACCTTATGTCAGAAAGCAAAGAGGAACTAAAGAGGCTCTTGATGAAGGTGAAAGAGGAGAGTAAAAAAAACTGGCTTAAAACTCAACATTCAAAAAACAGAGATCATGGCATCCAGTCCCATCACTTCATGGCAAATAGATGGGGAAACAATGGAAACAGTGACAGATTTTATTTTCCTGAGCTCCAAAATCACTGCAGGTGGTGACTTTAGCCTTGAAATTAAGATGCTTGCTCCTTGAAAGAAAAGCTATGACCAGCCTAGACAGAGTATTCAAAAGCAGAGACATTACTTTGCTGACCAAGGTTCGTCTAGTCAAAGCTATGGTTTTTCCAGTAGTCGTGTATGGATGTGAGAGTTTGACCATTAAGAAAGCTGTGCACCGAACAATTGATGCTTTTGAACTGTGGTGTTGGAGAAGACTCTTGAGAGTCCCTTGGACTGCAAGGAGAAAAAAAACAACCAATCCTAAAGGAAATCAAGTCTGAGTACTCATTGGAAGGACTGATGCTGAAGCTGAAACTCCAATCCTTTGGCCACCTGATGTGAAGAACTGACTCATTGGAAAAGACCCTGATGCTGGGGAAAACTGAAGACGGGAGGAGAAGGGGAAGACAAAGGATGAGATGGCTGGATGGCATTACTTACTCAATGGACATGAATTTGAGCAAGATCCAGGAGAAGGTGAAGGACAGGGAAGCTTGGTGTGCTTCAGTCCATGGAGTGGCAAAGAGTCAGACACAACTGAGCAACTGAACAACAACAAAAAATGTTACTGCCAAAGCCAGTAGAGAGATACTGTGCTAATTCTTTTTCCTCAATCTAACTCAAATAAATAACAAAGAAACAAAATAAAAAAGAGGAAAGGGACTACTCATTGGCCCAGTCTGGGTCAAATGCTACTCATGGAACAGTCAGTACTGGCCAGGAGCCAGTGTAGTGTAGTAACTTATGGTTTATTTGCAGTAGGATCCAGCACTTCCTCCTTTTTGAGGCTCATCCTTCACTTGACTTCCTGGACACCATTTTCCCTCTATCCTCTCATTATTTTTCTGAAAGCCTATGCTCAGTCTCATTGCCTGTTAAAGCTCTGTATAGAACAGACAAGCACATTAAGCCCCTTCGTCATAAGAATTGCCTGAAGTCATTGAATATAGCCCAGGTCAGAATCAAAGAGAGAAACAGGTGAGCTAGTTTGGCTGTACACCAAGGTAAGTCTGTTTCATCCTAGCAGTTTGCGTCCTGTGTAAGCAGCTCTTTGCAGGCAACTGCCTTCAGCAGGAGCCCCTTTCCTTGTCACTTTAGCACAGCTACACTGTAACTAATTTTTAAACCAGGCACCCCCATGTGCTGCTCATCTCCAGCCCAGGCACACCTTTCACATCTTTTAATCACATAATCCTTTGCCTAACTTGCCTGTGCACAGTGGGGAAAGGTGATGACTCTTACCCTCTATCTCACTGATTAACTGGGATTACTTCTTTTCCTCCCTTTAAAACTTTCATGGCTGAGCAAAATCTTCAGAGGTGGTTTTGGGGAGACATTTAACCCCCTATATTCCCAGATTGCCAGCATTCTGATTAAAGGCATCTTTCCTTTCTATCCACAGTTGTATTTTCTTTTTAGGATTTTTAAAAATGTATTTATTTATTGTTATGTTGGGTTTTCATTGCTACTCTTGGGCTTCTCTTCACTGCAGTGCATGGGCTTCTCATGCGTTGACTTCTCTTGTTGCAGAGCACAGGCTCTAGGCACATGGGCTTTGGTAGTTGCAGCACTTGAGCTCAGTAGTTGCAGCTCACAGGCTCTTTCTCTGTGGCATGTGGAATTTTCCTGGACTAGGAATTTGAACACATGTCCCCTGTATTGGCAGGCGGATTCTTATTCACCATACCATCAGGGAAATCTTATATCTGTAAGTATTGATTTGATAAGCTGCAAGCAGTGAGGTCCAATTCACTTGATAACACTTAACATTGTCAAAATTAGACCCCTGCCCATCTTAAAGCAAAATCTTCTCCGTTAAGAAATTCTTCCTGTGCTCAAAGAACTTCTCGTCACTCTTCATATTTTTATTTTTAAATTCATATGTTATATATATATGTAATTAGGTATATGTGTGTGTACACATAAATAATATGTATTAAACTAGGTTTTCTGTGATTTTCTAGGAAATTGTGCCATATAAAAAGAAAGATGAAGCTAAACAACTAGAAACAAAAAATGAAGCCCAGTAGAAATAAAGAAATTCAAGAAATGGAAAAGAACTTAAAGCAAAGCAAAAAAAAAAGAAAGAAAAAAAAGAGAGAGAGAGAGAAAAGTCCAACATACATATACCCGATTATTAGAATCAGAGAGAATTAAGAGGATATAACCATGATAAAAGAAAAAAGAACAACATGAACAACATACTATGAAAAAAGATTTTTAGGGATCAAGATGAGCTATTAGCAACTTAAAAATGTGTTTTCCAAGAACATAATTTAAAAATAAGTAAAAGATTATATTTGGAAAATCAATTAGAATGTGGTACAAAAATTTTAAAAAAATATAAGAAGTGTAGAATCTCAACCTAGGACCCAGTATCTGAATAGTAGAAGTAAAATAAAAGCAGAGTGAAGAACTCAGAGAGAGGAAGCTATAAAAGAAACAATACAAAGACATTTTTCAGAGTGCAAGGAGATGTATCATAAATTTTGTTAAAAGGGCCAATATGTTACTGAGCATAATAGCCCCAAAAGATCCATATCTAGACACATCAAATAAAATTTTAGTACCTCAAGGATAAAAATGAGATATTTAAAAAATTTTAGTGAGGGAAAAGCAGTTAAGCTAGAAAGCAATGACAGATTGGTCTGAGACTTTTGATTTGCATTATGGTGATAGAAAATAGAGGTATGATGCCTTCACAGTCTCAGACTGAAGACAAATCCTTTCCCATCTGGAATCCTAAACTTAGCTAGAATGCTATTCAAGTGTGATGGCAGAGTATAGCCATTATCTGAATAAGAAAATTAATATGTCAGATACCCTTTCTTCAGAAATCTCCTGAGGAGGTACATTAACAAAATAATGGTGTTAACTAAGAAAAAGAATGACTCAGGAAACAGTTTCTACATCAGAAAGCAATAAAAGATAAGAAGAACCAGCATTAGTGGCTTATGGCAGCCTAGAGAGCTAGCACTCAAGATTGGAGAAGGGCGGAGGTGGTGGCAAAGAGGTCTCTGAGGAAAAGAATGAGACTTTATAGCATTAATAGTAGGATGGAGAACTTGGGAAAAATGTAGGCATAAAAGTTTATAATCAGCCCTTCCCTAGTTAAAGTATGGAATAATTAGGGGCAGAGAGTAAGCAGTGAGGAAAATAGTTCTCAGTGGGCTGAAATCTAGATATCTAATGCTAATTTATATGGTCAAATTAGACCAATAATGAAACTAGCATCATGTTGCACCAACCACTTTTTGAGGAGTGGCTCTCAGTTTTATACCAGGATTGATTCCAGAAGCACACATAGTCTCTTTCCCTGAGGAAATTACAATCCGGTAGAAAATCAAGATACAAATGAGTTAATATGGTTTGCTTCCAAAATGTAGAGGCGACCTCATGTGGAGCAGGGCTTGGCCTATGAACCACATGTTCAGAGCACATTTGTAGAGCTGGGAGGACACCCCTGTTGCGGTCAAAACTTATGAACTAAGTTCTCTCTCTTTGGCCACTCCTGTCCTCAATTTAAAGCAATGTAGGCATGGAATAAAAACTGATGTACATCTCTTCTTGTCCCTGGAAATCTCATTTTACATTGAATGCCAAGTTTAACTGCCCTGACTGCAACAAACACATTTCTTCTTCCAGGGTCTTCATCAATCCAGTTGCTGGCAAAGCACAGTTTAGGTCTGAGTCCAGCACTCTATCTCATGGGGCACCCATTTGGCTCCCTACAAAGAGAAATGGTCCTCTGACAGTTCAGACTGCTTTACCCTAGCTCAGTGTCTCTGTCGTTCAGTTCCCATTTTCTCCATGTAATTTCTGTTTGTGATATAGACTGATTGTCCTTTAACATATATATTTGCATTCTTTGTTCTTCTCTCTTTTCTTGGCTTGGTCTGCTTCTCTACACTGACATGCTTTCGGCCTGTACTATTTGTCTCTCTTTCTTATTTTGTCCAGTCTCTTCAGCTTTATTTTGTCTTTCCCTTCTCTGTCCTGCCATGTTTTTCATTCATTTATTCAGAAATATTAGGCACTGCAGTAGGAACGAGGATAAAAAGTGAAATGGTTCTTATTCTTAAATATTTCACATTCTTTTGGGGACAATGAAGTGGAAGAGTGGATGACTCATAAGCTAGAAACAAGATTTCTGGGAGAAATATCTACAGCCTCAGGTATGAAGATGATATCACTCTAATGGCAGAAAGTGAAGAGGAACTTAAGAGCCTCTTGATGAGGGTGAAAGAGGAGAGTGAAACTGCTGGCTTGAAACTCAACATTCAAAAAACTAAGATTGTGACTGAGACTATTCAATATCACAGTAATCCAAGTCTATGCCCCAAGCAGTAATGCTGAAAAGCTGAAATTGAATGGTTCTATGAAGACCTACAAGACCTCCTAGAACTAACACCCAAAAAAGATGTCCTTTTCATCATAGGGAAATGGAATGCAAAAGTAGGAAGTAAAGAGATACCTGGAGTAACAGGTAACTTGGCCTTGGAATACACAATGAAGCAGGTTAAAGGCTAACAGAGTTTTGCTAAGAGAATGCGGTGGTCGTGGCAAACACCCTCTTCCAATAACACGAAAGAAGACTCTACACATGGACATCACCAGATGGTCAATACCACAATCAGATTGATTATATTCTTTTCAGCCAAAGATGGAGAAGCTTTATAGAGTCAGCAAAAACAAGACTGGGAGCTGACTATGGCTCAGATCATGAACTCCTTGTTGCCAAATTCAGACTTAAATTGAAGAAAGTAGGGAAAACCACTAGACCATTCAGATATGACCTAAATCAAATCCCTTATGATTATACAGTGGAAGTGACAAATAGATTCAAGGGACTAGATCTGATAGACAGAGTGCCTGAAGAACCAAGGATGATGGTTCATGACACTGTAGAGGAGGCAGTGATCAAGACCATCCCCAAGAAAAAGAAATGCAAAAAGCAAAATGGCTGTCTGAGGAGGCCTTACAAATAGCTGTGAAAAGAAAAGAAGCTAAAGGCAAAGGAGAAAAGGAAACATATAATTATTTGAATGCAGAGTTCCAAAGAATAGCAAGGAGAGATAAGATAGCCTTCCTCAGTGATCAACGCAAAGAAATAGAGGAAAACAATAGAATGGGAAAGACTAGAGATCTCTTCAAATAAATTAGAGATATCAAGGGAACATTTCATTCAAAGATGGGTTCAATAAAGGACAGAAATGGTATGGACCTAATGGATGCAGAAGATATTAAGAGGTGGAAAGAATACACAAAACTATATGAAAAAGATCTTCACAACCCAGACAATCATGATGATATGATCACTCACCTAGAGCCAGACATCCTGGAATGTGAAGTCAAGTGGGCCTTAGGAAGCATCACTATGAACAAAGCTAGTGGAAGTGATGGAATTCCAGTTGAGCTATTTCAAATCCTAAAGGATGATGCTGTGAAAGTGCTGCACTCAATGTGCCAGCAAATTTGGAAAACTCAGCAGTGGCCACAGGACTGGAAAATGTCAGTTTTCATTCCAATTCCAAAGAAAGGTAATCCCAAAGAATGTTCAAACTACCACACGATTACACTCATTTCACACACCAGCAAAGTAATGCTCAAAATTCTCCAAGCCAGGCTTAAGCAATGTGTGGGCCATAAACTTCCCAGATGTTTAAACTGGATTTAGAAAAGGCAGAGAAACCAGAAATCAAATTCCCAGCATCCGTTGGATCATTAAAAAACCAAGAGAGTTCCAGAAAAACATCTATATCTGCTTTATTGATTACACCAAAGCCTTTGACTGTGTGGATCACAAAAAAACTGTGGAAAATTCTTCAAGAGATGGAATACCAGACCACCTGACCTGTCTCCTGAGAAATCTGTATAGAGGTCAAGAAGCAACAGTTAGAACTCGACATGGAACAACAGACTGGTTCCAAATCGAGAAAGGATTACATCAAGGCTGTATATTGTCACCCTGCTTATTTGACTCATCTGCAGAGTATATTATGAGAAATGCTGGACTAGATGAAGCACAAGCTGGAATCAAGATTGCTGGGAGAAATATCAATAACCTCAGATACGTAGCTGACACCACCGTTACGGCCAAAAGCAAGCAGGAATTAAAGAGGCTCTTGATGAAAGTGAAACAGGAGCGTGAAAAAGTTGGCTTAAAGCTCAACATTCAAAAAACTAAAATCATGGCATCTTGTCCCATCACTCCATGGCAAACAGATGGTGAAACAATGGAAACAGTGACAGACTTTATTTTCTTGGACTTCAAAATCACTGCAGATGGTGACTGAAGTCATGAAATTAAAAGACTCTTGCTCCTTGGAAGAAAAGCTATAACAAACCTAGCATATGAAAAAGCAAAGACATTACTTGTCAATAAAGGTCCATATGGTCAAAGCTATGGTTTTTCCAATAGTCATGTATGGATGTGAGAGTTGGACTATAAAGAAAGCTGAGCACCAAAGCATTGATGCTTTTGAACTGTCGTGTTGAAGAACACTCTTGAGAGTCTCTTGGACTGCAAGGAGATCCAACCAGTTCATCCTAAAGGAGATCAGTCCTTAATATTCACTGGAAGGACTGATGTTGAAGCTGAAACTCCAATCCTTTGGCCACTTGATACGAAGAACTGACTCTTTGGAAAAGACCCTGATGCCGGGAAAGACCGAAGGCAGGAAGGAAAGGGAATGACAGAGGATGAAATGGTTGGATGGCATCACTGACTTGATGGACATGAGTTTGAGTAAGCCGGGCTTGATGATGGACAGGGAAGCCTGGTGTGCAACAATCCATGAGTTGGATACGACTAAGTGACTGAACTGAACTGAAGATCATGGCATCCAGTCCTATTACTTCATGGCAAATATAAGGGGGAATAGTGGAAGTAGTGGCAGATTTTTTTGGGGGGGCTCCAAAATTACTTTGGATGGTGACTTACAATCATGAAATTAAAAGATACTTGCTCTTTGGAAGGAGAGGTATTACAAACCTTGGCAGCATATTAAAAAGCAGAGACATCACTTTTTCTGACAAAATTCCAAGCTATGGTTTTTCCATTAGTCATGTATGGATATGAGAGTTGGATCATATGGAAGGCTGAGCACCAAAGAATTGATGCTTTCGAACTGTGTTGTTGGAGAAAACTCTTGAGAGTCCTTTGGACTGCAAGAAGATCACACCAGTCAATCCTAAAGGAAATCAAGTCTGAATATTCATTCAGAGGGTTGATGCTGAAGCTGAAGCTCCAATCCTTTGGCTACCGGATGTGAAGAGCTGACTCATTGGAAAAGACCTTGATGCCATGCAAGGTTGAAGCAAAAGGAGGAGGCAGCAGAAGATGAGATGGGTGGATAGCATCACAGACTCAATGGACATGAATTTGAGCAAACTCTAGGAAATAGTGGAGGACAGAGGAGCCTGGCAGAGTCCATAGTGTTGCAAATCATTGGACATGACTTAGCGACTGAACAGCAACAGCAGAGTGGAAGAGTAGAAGGTGTAAGGCCTTGAAATCAAGGTACAGTAAAAAATGTCTTGGAAGTGCATAGATCTTAGTATAAGAATGGCACAAATCAGTTTTTCCTAAATGCATAGATAAAGCTTTACAGAGTAAGTACAAAGTGAGGTGGATTTTGAGGGATAAGTAAAAGTTTAATAAAACTAAGTTAAGAAGATAAGAAGATAAGACTAAGAAGGGAAATGCATTCTAGGTGAAAGGAATAGAATATATGAAGTTGTACAATGGGCTACTCCATATCGGTGGTTCCCTCTGTATTTGATTCTTCTATTCTTGGGAAATTACCAGGACCACCAGCATCAGTACCTCCACTGTTGTGTGGTGGAGTGGTCAGAAGTTTTCTGAACAGCTGTTATATTGGGTGGGATAGATTACATCACGGAGAAGGCAATGGCACCCCACTCCAGTACTCTTGCCTGGAAAATCCCATGGATGGAGGAGCCTGGTAGGCTGCGGTCCATGGGGTCACTAAGAGTCGGACACAACTGAGTGACTTCACTTTCACTTTTCACTTTCACACATTGGAGAAGGAAATGGCAACCCACTCCAGTGTTCTTGCCTGGAGAATCCCAGGGACGGGGGAGTCTGGTGGGCTGCCGTCTGTGGGGTCGCACAGAGTCGGACACGACTGAAGGGACTTAGCAGCAGCAGCTTACATCAGCTCTCATGGGAACTCCCCCTTCTTCATCCTCTTTTCCAGAACTTTTCAGGGTACCATTTTATTCCCAATATGGGCAATTGGTAAACAAACTTACATTAAAAATGTGAAATTTGTAAACAAACTCATCTTTTCAAATATTAAGCAGATTATTTATAATGAAAGACATTAGAGGGGTTTTTAAGCCTACATTTTGAGAGGTTCAAACAACAGTGTTTGAGGGCAGCTTACCAAATGCATTAGAGAAAGTCATTTGGAAACCTCTTTACTGCTTTCAGAAACAAGAGAATTGAACTTCTCTTTTGCAGCCAATTCTCTGCAGCCACACACACACACAAATAAAGGTTTACTAACACTCTTTCTCCTGAGAACACTATCTCCTATGAGCGGTGCCAACAGCTGAAAGCGTTGAGCCTGCCCTCGCGCTGTGAGAACACAGCTCTCTCCCAGGGTCTGCCCAGATGCTCATTAAAATCCAATGAGTACCCCACAAGGATGTGTTGTTTAGCCCAACATCATAGCTTTCAGAAAGAAAAGAATTTCAACTCGGTGTGTGTGGGAAGATGAACAAAGTCGAATGCTACAGTAACTGGGTCAAATTAACTCTTTGAACAGGAGCTAGGAGCAAATGAATGACTGCTGACCACACACAACCATTGAACGTGTCACAGCTTAACTTCTGCCATAGGGAACACCTGTTCTTCCCCAAACTCAACAGAACTCAATTTTTCCTTTTTTTTTTTTTTTTTTTTTTAACACCTTCCATCACTGTGGCTTTTCCCTTTTACTCTTCTTCTTTCCCCATCTCAGTAACCGGTCGATGTTTTACTCCTTTCAGATTGGCCTCTCTGGAATATCTCACAGACCTAGTCAACATGTTTACTGCTTTCCCAACTATTGTACCCATAAACTGTAACCACTTCTTCCCAGGCTCATATCGCACATGGGAAAAAGCCACTTGCCCAATATTCTTGTCAACAACACACATTACAAGCAGAATGCTTTGCTGTTTTGCACAGCAGAAGTCCTGGGGAGATGGGTAGTGAGGAGAGCACCAAAAATAGTCCCCATTTTTAAGGAGCTTAAAATTCATTTGGCTATCACAAAGAACACTTTTATAAAGCTTAACTGTGTGAGGAAAATGTTTATTTCTCCTAAAGAACTGGTGTGTTTTCTTTTGTCACATATTGGAAATTATAGTATTTAGAATCTTTCTCTTGTTTACTTTTGCTGCCAGAATGCAGAGCACCAAGAGTAACATTCACAGACTGTAATTACATCAGCTCTAATTGCTTCCTTTCCTTTGTATGGCCTTGACTTCATATGCTTATTACCAATGGATAGATATTATTGTGAGGTTAATCTCCTCTTAAGCTATTTTTTGAAGTGATTTAGGGTATAAATAACTAGACAAAGATCTTTCACCCTGACTTAAAGCTGTGAAAGGCATGCTCACCAAGTTTGTACGTAAGAGGCTAGACAAGAAGGCTGCGGTATTTAAGATGAGGCTGGAGAGAGAAGGGGAATTTATTCCATGGATTTCCAGGGAACTGGCACCCTGAGAGAAGGAATTAGAGTGGCGTGAAGTCCAGGTCACACAGCAGGTGGTGGGCTTTGAGGAGTGTCAGTGGGTAAAGAGTTCTGTGGCCAGAGTTGGAGAGTTGCATGGAATGAATTCTAGGGGACTCTGGGACAGAAGTGAATTCTTGGGAGAGAGGCAGTGAGATTTTTAGTACTGGCCTTAAGTGTAATGTTTTGAGGAAAAGGGAGATGGTTTTAATAATGATTTTAGAAGTATTCCTATAAAATGCTTTTACTTCAAGGTTCTTGGGGTCATACTGATGACCAGGCATCCAGGTGGCAAGGAGTCTGTTTAACTTTGTGATGTTAACAGTGCATGGATTGTGGAGGCAACTAGAAGGCCAGGCTGGAGCTGTTACAGGGAACACTGATAGAGAAAACAACATATTGTCTGGAGTTCAGGTTCAAACTCCAAGTGAAAAACTATGGGTTGTGGTAGATACAGGAAAAAATTGAACATGAGTTAACAGGAGTTGAAAGTATGATATAGGTTTCAGAGAACAGGGGTTATTAGGCAACATGCTCAGAGGGTAGCCGTGGAAGACAGAAAAGGTGGTAGTCCTAGGTGAGTGCCTGCTAAGTTGCTTCAGTCGTGTCCGACTCTTTGCGACCCCAAGCACTGTAGCCTGCCAGATTTCTCTGTCCCTGGGATTTTCCAGGAAACATACTGGAGTGGGTTCCCATGCCTTCCCCCAGGGGATCTTCCCAACCGAGGGATCAAACCTGAGTCTTCTGTATTGTAGGTGGATTCTTTAGCCCTGAGCCACCTAGAAGCCCAGTCTTAGATGAGCTGCATTCAATTCTAAACACAAAAAGTGAACAGTACTTTTTGTAAGGAACACATAGAGCATGGCGTGGCCAGACAGGAAAGTGACTAAAAATGATGTTACACAGGAATGGTTAAGCAGCTGTACACTTTTAACCCAAAGAAGAAAAATAGGACGTGGAAGTTAAGGTGATTATTTTCAGATATTTGAATTAAACAGTATGGCTGGAGGGAAGGAGCCTGTGATTTAAAGCCAGAGAAACAGTGATCTCTGACCTGCCGCTGACTTGCAGGGGACTCACAGGGGATGTGATCTGACCAGTGCTGCCTCAGCAACACCTCTGGGCTTGATGGTGAATGGAGAACAAGCACCTTGTGCAGCATAGGATTATTAGCATTCCCTCAATGAAGGGGAATTCGTTTCCTATAATGGAGAGGATAAGGGAGTGCAATATACACTTTCTCTGTGGTTCCAAAGTGTTAGGTCTAAAATCAATACATATTAGCAATAAGAAGACAGACTTTGGCTCCCTTAAAAAAGTAAGATATGTACTTTTTTTTTTTTTAATTTTATTTTATTAGTTGGAGGCCAATTACTTCACAACATTTCAGTGGGTTTTGTCATACATTGACACGAATCAGCCATAGAGTTACACGTATTCCCCATCCCGATCCCCCCTCCCACCTCCCTCTCCACCCGACTCCTCTGGGTACTTTTGAAGAGAAAAATAAACTTTCTCACCGGTGTTTTTGTTTCTCAGCCCAGACAGTGTTCAAACCTATACTTTCTGATCCCAATCTACTCTAAGGAATAGGTGATGTCAGAGGATGTATTGTGAGACTTTTGCAGGCAACAAGGACTCTTTTGGCCTTCTCTTAGATGTTAGAGATGGTGAAGATGGAGAAAAAATGGAATTCTTGTGTGTATGTAGAAAAAGGTGACCAAAGTCAGAGGAAAGAAAATAAAATGTATTCCTCCATCAATCTTTATGTACACATAAGGAAATGGAGGCAAAGTTTAAGTAGGATAATTTGAAGAAAGTTTTGATGAAAATTCCATTTACAGAGTCAACTGAGGAATAATTACCATCTAGCATTAAGAACCAGAGAAGGCAATGGCCCCCCACTCCAGTACTCTTGCCTGGAAAATCCCATGGATGGAGCAGCCTGGGAGGCTGCAGTCCATGCGGTTGCTAAGAGTCGGACACGACTGAGCGACTTCACTTTCACTTTTCACTTTTATGCATTGGAGAAGGAAATGGGAAACCACTCTAGTGTTCTTGCTTGGAGAATCCCATGGATGGGGGAGCCTGGTGGGCTGCAGTCCATGGGGTCGCACAGAGTCGGACACGACTGAAGCGACTTAGCAGCAGCAGCAGCAGCATTAAGAACAGCAAAGAACAACCTCAAGTGGAATGAGAGCCTCAGGGTAAGATCATCTTGACAGGAGCAGGGCTAATTGGTGAAGTGATACTGACAGCTCTGGGAGAACTGGCATGGACGGTACCAAGAGAAGATGCACTCTGACCTCTCTCCTCCCCCTGTCTCCTTGGGCTTTCCGTTGGCCAAAGACAAGTGAAAGCTAGAGGGCAAGGGAGCATGTTGATGTTTTCTAAATAGGTCATCCTAAGCAGGGAGAAACATACATCTTATTACCAGTGAGAGATGTTTAAATAGAAAGATATAATCCTTTTTTTTTTTTCATGCTTCTAAAATTCTGTTATCGAGATATTCCAGCTATAAACAAGGAGTGGAATCTATCCTGATAAAAGGAAAGTTGTCTTTGTGTTTATCCCCATTTCCTCACCTCTATTTACTTTCTTCTCTTGAACCAGCTACTACCATCTATTCTACCACTGTCCTCAGAACTCTGTGGATCTGACAATGGGCCACTGCAGCTGATGCAGGTTGACAGCTGTTCCTGAGAATTTCTTATGGATCCAGGCTGGGCATCTCCCTTTAGAGATGGATAGTCATAGGGTACTGTTTTGTCTTTCTGATCTGTTAAAACTGTGTCCCTGTATCCAGAAGAGATTCCTGGAAGTTGTGCAGTTCCTGAACCTTGGTACTCTCTCCTCATTTGTCATTGCCATTCATCCATTTATTCATTAATTCATTCTGTTAAAATAGATTGAGACTTTGCAGTGTGTACACACTGGGATGCCATGGGAAAAACACCAGTCATGGTCTTTAACTTAACGCAACTGACTTTATTAAATTAAAAATATTAAAATGTCATAAAAGTTTTTATAATTTCAGTGTACTCCAACACTCTTCTTTATAAAATTAAGAAATATAAACTTTCATTTCAGATCAAATATTCTAGTTTTAATCAGGGAAAATGTACCCCTGTAGCCATTTGAAAGACAAAAGGAAGAACTAGAGTTGAATATCTCTGTGTCTGTGATCAAACAAAAGCTTAAAATGCATATTTTCTAAGAAAGAGTCATTGATAGCTCATAGTTTTCTTTAGTTTGATGATATTGACAAGTATAGAATATATATTTAATTGAAGTGCCATAGAAATTGAGTTATTAGAATATTTTATAAATAAAAGCCTGCTTACTGGAAGGGGAAGATACTGTTTTAAGGATGTTAGCAAGGATGCTCACCTTCTTCAAAATATATAGGAAAGTTAAAATCAATTTTATTTAAGTGAATTGGAGTTTAGATCTATTTATATTGTTCAAGTATGAAAGTAATATAAACTGTCTTCCATAAGTTAAACACCAATATGTGTTAATCATGATTATTTTTAAAAATCTATTTAGAATTCTTGAAGAAACTATGATTTTGCTTAATATAACTTGTAAAACTTATAAGAAATATATTCTTCATAAATATTCAAATAAAAGAAATACATAATAAATATTTTTAGGTTCTTGTGCATGATTTTGAGACAGTTATCACTCTAATACGAAATGTGTAGCAAAAATAGGTTAGTGTTGGACAACTGGCAGTTCTCATAGATTTTGTCTATAAATTTACTCAGAATTATGTATAAACTCTATAAAATTAGGATGGGTCTTCAGGGTTTAACAAATCCAGTCACCTTTCATAGGTCAAAAAGCTTAATTTCCATGTATGTAAAACATAGAAAAGATACTCTCCAGAAGCCACCTACCTTTAATCCTTATATATAAAAATCTTACTTTTAAAATTTTGATTCCTAGCAGGTATGTGAGGCTGAGTTGACCTTGACTTTTTATGTTCAGCTATGAATCATGGGGTTGTTACCATTGTCTCTCATTTCCACCTAAGTTGTACTATCTGGAATTTTGGGGGTTAATCTGACACCAGGAGTCCTCCCCACAATCTTAATGCAATTGCTTCTGAATATGGAATCTGTAAAGTTTTTGGAGAAAAGAAAATTTCTCCTACAAAACCGAATGACATCAAATGACAATAGACATATATATTGTAGACTAATATTTTCCAAAAGATCTGAATGACCTCCAGGAAATTCTTTAATATATCATCTTTGATAATTAAATTATTTTTTTGCTTTCATTCAATATTTGTCTACAAAAAGCTTAGTATAAGTCATTTCTCAGTCAGTTAAGTAACTGCCTTACAGTGAAGTACTGCTATGCAATTTTAGTTTTCTTATTTACATTGGATCTAAAATTGAATTTGCCAAGTGAGGTTTGCTAACATTGGTGCCATAATCAGTTTGAAAAAAGTGAATCATGTGGACCTTGTTTGTGTACATATCACTTATGTAACATTACCTCTAACTCTGGTGGTAAATAAGCAATGAAGTAGTTTCTGTACCTAATTCCATCAGTAATTAAATTGTACATTAATTAATTTGAGTATTTATTTGGCCAGGGCTGGGGTTAGATGAAGGGATACTGCAATAAACATGGGAGTTTATTCTACAGTGGGAGTCAGGAAAAGGGTCAGAAAGTAAACAACTAAATAAATAAGAACATAAAGGCACAAAACCAAGGAAGTGCAAGTTAGTAAGGCTTAACACAAAATTTAATGGAACCACATGAAAACCTTATATTCATATGACACTTTTAAGAGTTATTACAGGACACTAAAATAAAACTTGCTTTAGCAGATGGGTAACTGGCAGAATTTTAATTAAATCTGGAGTCTGATAATCACGAACCCACAACAGAACCTTAAAGTCATGAATATAATTTTGTAAAGCATGCTAACATGAATAGGCATTCATTCTCTACATTAGTATAATTGAAGTGGAAACAGGGAAACATTTTAAATGCAGAAACAGACCTGAGGCTACATTTCACTAATAGTAGTCCCAACTTCTGCTATCTGTTTTAGTACATCAGTATCATCTGTCTCATTGAATTAATGTTTTAATTGTGTTGGATTTTTAGTTAGTTTATATTTAATTTGTAATTTTGATTTTATAGTTGTACACTCTAAGTGTGAGATGTTTGCACATTGTCCTGTAAATATCTATGAATTAATATCATTTATGTAGAAACTGGTGTTAGTTTCTTTAATAAGAAATATTAATAAAATATTGATAGCATTTGGTGTTGTTAAGGTTGTGGGATAACACTTTCATAGGTTGAGGAAAAAATGAGTTGCTATAAATTTTTAGAACAGTCTGACAGAACTATTGATATTCAAAGGGTTTTCATCATTCAGCTCACTTTTGGGAACCTATTCATTAGAAATAAAAGCATCTACATGTGTGGATTTATGTATAAAGATGATATTTGCAGCATTTCTGGTAATACCTCAAATCAAACTCTCAAAAATTAGCAAATCAAGTTCAGCAATGTATAAAATAAAAGAAATAGTTCATGAAGAACTGAGCCATATCCCAGGATTTTAAGGTTCGTGGTCTTATTTCACTTTATTCTTTCATGAGTGTACAGTAAAATCTTCCAGAGACTACGTAATGTGTAATGACACAACAATTCTGATGGCTAATACTATTTGTGCTTTTGTGTTCTTGTGTTTTAGTTTATAATAAGGAAAAACTGATAAATATAACTCTCATACATAAAAGCTTTTTGAGGTCCTCAATTTTTCTTACTATAATATTTTATTGTTTTTTAAATTTAAAAATAACACCCAGAATTCTCTAATCATTTTTATTGTTAGTGTTTGTAAATCTAAAGCTTCTGTTTTCTTTCAATCAATTGACTTTTAGTGACATAGCTTCCTTTTGGGATTTTCTGATTAAAAATATTCTTTAAAAATATATTTATTAGAAAATATTTCAAACATATTTATAAGTAGAGATAATAATATAACTGAGATGCTGATGTCAACAGCTCACTTCTAATAAATGTTGTCCAAGTTTACTTCAGATCTTTTTTTAATCAACTTTATATTTTAGAACACTTTTTGATTTACAGAAAAATTGAGAATATAGTACAGAGAGTTGTTTCCATGTGCTCTGCACCAGTTCCCCTAATTATTATCATTTTTCATTAGTATGGTGTATTTGTCACAATTAATAGACCAACAGTGATATATTACTCTTATGTGTAGTTTGTATTTTATTCAGATTTTCTTAGTTTTTTTTTTTTTTTTTTAATTTAACCTAATATGCTGCTCTTTTGTTTTGTTTTGTTTTTGTTCTAGATCCCACCCAGGATACCACATTTCATTTAGCTTTCATTTCTTATTATGCTCCTCTTTTTTGGGGAAGCAGAGCATGCCATATGTCATGCAGGATCCCAGTTCCAGACCAGGGAAGGAACTCCATGCCTCCTGCAGTGAAAGCATGGAGTCCTAACCAGTGGATGGGGTTTTTCTCATTGTGCTCCTCTTGACTGTGATGGTTTCTCCAACATTCCTTTGTTTTGGTGACCAGGAGGATTTGAAGAGTACTAGTGGTAGATTTTGAAGGACTCTCTTCTATTGGAATTTGTCTAATGTTTTATTCATGACTAGACTGGAGTTGCATGTTTTTGAGACAAAGACCAGAGAGATGAAGTGTCATTTTTATCTCATCATATCAAAGTACTTACTATCTGATTTATCAGCTGTGATGCTGACCTTTATCACCTGGTTCAGGTGGTACTTGCTGTTTCTCTGATGTAAATCATTCCTTCCTTCCCCAACTTGGCACACTGCAGTCTTTGGAAGAGAGTCAATACATGCAGCTCACATTTATAGTCATCCCCTCCTTAAAGGCAGAGTATCTGCATAAATTATTTAGAATTCTTCTGTACAGCAGACTTGTCCCTTCTCTACCTATTTATTTATATGAGTACAACTCATGGATACTTGTTTTACATGGTGAGTTATAATTGCTTTCTGCTTTATCTGTTTCATTGCTTAAATTCTTCCAAATTTGGCCAATGAGCAATCATTCTGTTGGCTCCTATGCACCTCTGACACATGTCTATCAATGAGGGATTATTTTCCACTCCCTTACTTTCTGACATTGCAAGATGCTCCAGGCTTGTTTTGTGTATTTCTTGCCTCAGTCTTAGAATCAGCCATTTCTTCAGGGATACCTGGTCCTTTTTTATTAGAAAATAGTGTTAGAAACCAAGATCTGAACACTAGATGATCCATAACTTTTTAGAGTTTTAAAGAGTTCAGAGACTAAAAGTTTTTGAACTGTTTGTCTCTATTGGAAAAATTACTTAAAATTATGAATAATTAACCTATATGGATGTAAGGGAGGAAGCAGTGTATTGAAAGGAGCACAGAGTTGGGCTTGAGTCTAAGCTCTATGCCTTAGGTACAGTGTAACCTTGTATAATTTACCACCTCTTCTGACTAATTCCTCAAGCTCACACCAACTTGACAAATAAGGTTTCACTTCTTTGTAATTTTCCAAAAGAATAATAATTTTATGACAAATACCAAGCAGAAAATGATATACATGTATATTTTTTAAATAAAATACTTCTACCTTAATGACATTTCTTGATTTATAGTAATTATTTACTCAGGCACTGTGAGTAATTTTAATTCATTATATCATTTAATTGTTGCAACAACACTATGAAGTTTGTACTATTCTTATTCCTATTTTAGTGGTAATTAAACTGAGGCTCAGATGGGTTAAGTTCAAGTATAAAACTCCTAACAGTGTGGCAGGTACATATCTGGTTCTAATTAATGTTATTTCTCTTGTCTTCTTTCAAACATGTAACAAACAATTGTTAGAGTAAACTTTTGACCGGTCTCACAGGGCAGAGAACTGCTTACCATATCTCTATCTTACTTTTACCTGGTTGTCTTACAGAGACAGGCATGCTGTGGACTTATTTAGTGAGTCCCCTGGCTAGAGGACGTTTGCTTCTTGCCAGAGTTAAAGTGGCCCATATAAGCAGTTTTCTCGAGCTGGTTCAACAAGGATATAAGTAACAACAACCACCAAAATAACAATAGAATAATAGCTGAGATTCTACACTGTGTCAGCTACTGTGCTAAATATTTAATATTCATCATCATTTTACATTGTCATCACCCATTTGTCATGTCTTAACTACTTTTTTAGGTAAGAAAAGTGGAGCTCAGAGTGATTAATTTTATTTCCCAAAGTGATGCAAATTGTAAGTGGCAGAGCCAGTGTTTGAAGCCAGGACTGTGTGCTTTCCAAACCCATTTACTTAGCATTATACAAGGAAGAACAGCAGTTGCTGGCAAGGGAAGGTCACTCAGGGCATTTTTCAGAACCCAGTAGCAGTAACAAGCTTCCTTGGAGTTCTAGAACTGCAAAGATTTTGTGCAGTGCAGATGAGGAGTAGGGCTTGTGAGAGCTCTAGAAAGATAGCTGATGAAGGCTTTACGCTCCAAGTATGAACCTTGAGCAACTGTAGACAGATGTGCTGAAAAGCATCAGCTGTAGGCACAGAAGTTCTGAAGCAGGGAACCAGAGATCGATGGGCACAGGAAAGGCGACCCGTGTGTGACTCAGAAGTAGGATGAGGGCGAATTTAGTAGGGCAAAGGCAGACATTCCTGGCAAAGCGCATCATCATTTTCATAATGAGGAGAGATTCGATCCTAACACTTGACTTACACTCTCTTTTATTTGTAGTTTGGATATTGTGGCAGGCAGTATTTTTTTTTTTTTTAAGACCCTGTGGTGGTTAATTTTATGTGTCAACTTGACTGGACCAGACATTTGGTTGAACCTTATTCTGGGTGTGTCTTTGGTGGGAGAGGGTGCTTCTATATTCTCAAGTCATGAGAGAAGGCCTCCATCAGAGCCATTCAGTGAACTTGCTGTCTTACTGAAGTGAGAAATCTGGGAGATTAAGAGATTGCTGGCTATCTTCTTTGATGGCTGAATAAGACTGAACTGCCCTCTGGCCTTTTGTTGGGGGCAAAGGATGTTTATTTCTTGTGGGCTTAGAGGTGGGTTAAGTGGGGACAACAGATCTGCTCTACAGATCTTTTTAATTTTTTTCAAGGATGCTGCATGAAAGACTGATGGAGCATCTGTTTTTATAAGTCATCAGTGCACGAAGGGGTGAGGGATGAATACTTGCCCAGAGGAAAATGGATCACCTATACATGGGGATGTTCCCAGGGGTCTCAGAAGAGTTCACAAGGTCCACATCAGCTTTATGCCCCTGCCTGGCTCTGAGCACTCAGAGTCATCTTCATGTAAATAGTCACTCAGAAATGCCCTCCTCCTCTGACACAGGCCCATCCTCTCTCTCAATCTCCACTCCAACCCAAGAGCAGTGAGGAAACTTGCTCAGCTAAATGGGACAAAGACTAGAAGTTGGGAGAAGTGAAAACAGACTCTCTCCTCTGCCCTTCCACCTACAG
The DNA here is from genome assembly GCF_963930625.1 of Muntiacus reevesi. Lineage (NCBI taxonomy): Eukaryota > Metazoa > Chordata > Mammalia > Artiodactyla > Cervidae > Muntiacus > Muntiacus reevesi. Next base: position 35,694,394 of record NC_089267.1, on the reverse strand, counting down.
AAGACCTTAGTTGAGGGAGAAAAGACAATTTAAATAATTTGAAGCTTTGATTATGAAATGGGATTAGATATTTTCTAATTTCTAAATTGAAATTCAGTAGATACTATATCAGTAATTATTAAGAAACTATTATGTGGCCTTAGGCACTGTTGTAGATTCTGGGTCTATAAGTAAAAAATAGAGAAAAGCCCTTTCCCTTATGGAACTAGCTTTCTAACAGAGAGGTGTAGACAAAAAGTAAATGAGTTGAGTTAAATTTGTGCTTCTCAGATGGTGACCTGTGTCGTGGAAGGAACAGAGCAGGAAAGGAGTAGGGAGCTTCGGGTGAGGGTTAGTAGGTGAAATGTCTCTGTCATTCATCCACTGGTAAGAACAAGTCACCAGGCCACGCCTGATGCAAGATGCAGGAGAAGAAAACATGGATTTCACAGAACAATACGCATTGTAGGCCCACAGAAAGCTTCTTGTGGGAAGCAAATAGATAATTACAGTCAACTATTGGGACATATTGGTGGCTCAGTGCTAAAGAATCCACCTGTCAATTCAGGAGACACAGATTCGATCCCTCAGTTGTGAAGATCCCTTGGAGAAGGAAATGGCAATCCATTCCAGTGTTCTTGCCTGGGAAATCCCATGGAGAGAGGAGCCTGGCAAGCTACAGTTCATGGCATAGCTAAAGAGTCAGACACGACTGAGCGACTTAACAATTATTTGAGCTGTAAGGCTGACAAATTGCTTTAAGCAATACTGCCTGATGGATCTACTTCTGTTATGTGAACAATATGCTATACATAATTATTTCAAGTACTAGAATGGAGGACCAAAAAATTAACAAAGGCTTGATTGCTGGAGTAGAACCGTTATGAATTACTTTTTCTCTTGTATTCCCTTTTTTCTTATATGATGAAAATAAGAAAAATATAGTTCAAAATAAATAAAGCAAAATATTTGCTTGAGTTAATGTTTGCTATATTTTTATAGAATGTCACCAAAGTAGCAGAAATGTTTCATTTTAAATCAAAAATATAACTTATCTAAAAATATGTCCCAAAGTTCTTATTTATTAAATAATTTATCTGGAAGTGAAAGGCACTTGTAATATTGAGTATACTTAAGGAGCTAATTAAAGAATTATAAACATAACATATCTTATTTTGTTTTAATACCAGATTAGATAGATATCATCTGATATCTATCTGATAGATATCATGCTGATAGATATCATTTACTTCAAGGAAAACAAGAGAAGTATTTGGAATTGAAATGAAGACTAAATCCACATAAACAACATATACAAGAAGTGTAAAATTGTATTTTGAGTGCTATGTATGCAGCTAGTATACCATTTTTGAACATTTGAACATCCATTTTGTCCCCAGTATTTGTTGAATAGTTGACCAATAAATTCCATTAACTGACAAATTCAACTAATTCCAAGATCAGCACAACTAAAAGTTTCCCAGGTATGAAAACATAGAATATTCTCTTACATATAAGTGAGACTTAGCCCCAGAGTAGACTATCCTTAGAAGGTAAAACTGATGAAAACTATATGAACAGAGGAGCCTGGTGGGCTACAGTTCATGCAGTTGCAAAGAGTCACACAGGACAGAGCAACTAACATACTTTCTTAAATTAAAGTGAATCAAGAGGATATAGGGTTATAGTTATAATTATTGAAATTACAGAAAATACATGACTCAGCACAAGCTCACCTCTGTACTATTAGGAATGCTTTAATCAAATTTAAAATAGGTGGCAACTCTTAAATCTATTTTGTTTGTCTTTTAAAGAGAGATTATCATCTCTCTAAAACAACTCTAGGGATTAACTTGATACTCATTTATTCCTTCAGTTCAGTTCAGTTCAGCCACTCAGTTCTGTCTGACTCTGCAATCCCCTTAACTGCAGCACACCGGGCCTCCCTGTCTACCACCAACTCCCGGAATCCACCCAAACCCATGTCCATTGAGTTGGTGATGCCATCCAACCATCCCATCCTCTGTCGCCCCCTTCTCCCCCTGCCCTCAATCTTTCCCAGCATCAGGGTCTTTTCAAACGAGTCAGCTCTTCTCATCAGGTGGCCAAAGTATTGGAGTTTCAGTCTCAATATCAGTCCTTCCAGTGAATATTCAGGACTGATTTCCTTCAGGATGGATTGGTTGGATGTCCTTGCAGTCCAAGGGACTCTCAAGATTCTTCTCCAACACCACAGTTCAAAAGCATCAATTCTTCTGCACTCAACTTTCTTTATAGTCCAACTCTCACATCCATACATAACTACTGGAAAAACCATAGCCTTGACTAGACAGACCTTTGTTGGCAAAGTAATGTCTCTGCTTTTTAATATGCTGTCTAGCTTGTCTAAGTTCCTTCACTTAGATTTTTAAAATCTTTTTTTTTTTGTTTGTTTGTTTGTGTGTGTGTGTCATAGAAGCTTCAGATTAAAAAGTATGTACTAGTATCAGTTTTAGATTTCAAAGTAATAGTAATAAATTATTTGATAGAGTTGAAGGTATTCTATACTTTTCTCTGATCCCACTCACTCTCCTTTTTGCCCAGATGTAACCTCCACTCTGAATTTGGTCTTTATTATTTACATCATGTCTCTTATAACACTTCAACTTATATATACATGCTAAGTAGCTTCAGTCATGTCTGACTCTTTGTGACCCTATGGACTATAGCCCGCCAGTCTCATCTGTCTGTGGGATTTTTCCAGGCAAGAATACTGGAGTGGGTTGCCATTTCCTCCTCCAGGGTATCTTCCCAACCCAGGGATTGAACCCGAGTGTCCCACATTGCAGGCAGATTCTTTACCGTCTGAACCAATACATACACCCATAAAATATATATTACTGTCTGGATATTTTAAAACTTTAAATAAATAGTATTATAGTGTATGGTTATATATGCACCTTTTCCTCCTCTGTACACTCTTTTCAGTATCTTTTTCTTGATGACATCAATGATCATATTTCATGAATATTCATTACCATATAACATTCCTTTGTGAACATGCAAAATATTAACCATTTCCTATTGATTGCTACTTAGATTGCTTCCAATTTTTCTTTCTAAATAATGCTAAATAAATGTTCTAGTATGGCTCTTTTAGTGAAAATATGGGAGAGTATTATTAGGGTATGTACTTTGATAAGGAATTATTGGTAAATTGTCCTGCAGCAGTTAATGTTGACCTTCCTAGGAGCAGTGCCTGTGAAATTCAATTGCTTCAACATCAGATACTGTCAGAATTTTAAATTCTTACAAATTAGTAGGAGAGAAATGATGTTATATTTTTTCTTAATTTGCATCTTATGATTGCTAATGAATTTGAACATCTTTCTTATGGTCATTGGTAGTTTTAGTTTCTTCCTCTGTGTGTTGAGTATTCAAAACATTTACTAATTTGTTTATTTGATTGCCTTTTCTTAATGATCCATGGAAGTTATTTATAAATTTCACTTTCTCAATTATATGTGCATCAAGTATATTCTCTCAGCTTGCGGTTTCTCTTTCAATTTTATTTAGTGTCTTCTGTCATCTGGACGTTTCATCCAAGGTCTTAAAAATATTCTCATGTTGAGTCTTCTAAAATGTTAAGGTTATTCTTTTGAATTTAGATCATGAATCAATAGATTGTTGTGTACAATGTAATATATATATATATATATATATCTTTTCCACATACTCATTTGTCCCAGTACCTTATACTGAATGGAAAATGTCTCCAGTGATTTATAGCGTGGCCTCTGCTGTTTATCAGGATGCCTATGCCTGTGGATTGTTTTTGGCTCATTATGTCCCAGGCTGGGAGGTTCAGAAGCAGTGCTGAGATAGAGTTTGGTGTGCAGGGTATTTATTAGGGGTTGGCATCTATGAAGGGGAGAAGGATGTAGAATTGGGCAGATGAGAAGTCAACCTGTGATACATGGTGTGAAATAAAATCCATATTTTATGGCAAGAAAAGAAAAATCTAAGCATAAATATTTTTTCCTGCCCTTTGGCTTCCTCTCTCCCCTCCACTGTGCTTTGTGTATCTGCGTTATGCGTCAATCAAACCCGCCCATCCGTGGAAATACCTGCTCAACCACAACTGCATTCTCCTAATACCAACAAGACAACTCCTTAAAAAATATCATTCCTGCATAGTCTTGTAAGGGGCCACAATGATCCATGACCCACTCCTTGCTAGATAGTATGAACTACCAATAATACATTACTCGATGTAGAGCCTGCTGTCTGAAAAACCTATGTAACTGTGCTTTGACCTCTGATGTGGAACAGTTCTCAGAGCTTTCTTGAGAGGCTATCCCGGGTTGGAGTTCTCAATTTGGCTGGAATAAAATTTCCCATTTCTTTCTGAGATCAACTGCTTAACAGCTAGAAAGGACTCAGCCAGCCTTACAGAAAACTCTGGATATAACAAGCCCTAAAAATTGTACCCTGGTGGGCAAAAAGCTCTGGCCTTTATACCCCCTCCACAGTCGGTCCTCGGATTGGGGTTGCTCTGGGAGGGTGTGCCACAGGGAAGGCAGCCCTCTGCCCAGGCAAACCCTGAAGGATCTGATCCCAGAAGCCAGCTGCACACACTGTTAGCACCAGCTCAAAGAAGACGTTTCCAAAAGACATGGATCTGAAGAGCACCTTCTAGTCCATCACATCATTCTGTACTGTGTATTATTCTGTCTTTATGTTAAAAATTATTCTTTAGTAGTATATTTTACATCTCTATACCTGGCAAGTCTTCAAACCCTATTACCTTTCAAACCCTCAACACTTTCTTTTCTATTTTGAGGTTTGTATACAAAGTTCCAAGAAAAGCTATAGATTTTTATTGAAATTGTATAGAACAAATAACTCAGAATGAAATGAGGTCTTTATAATATTTTTTGTGATAAAATATATAGTACAGGATATATAATTAATTTATAGTTTATTTTATGATCTTTATAAAGTTTCACACTTTTTCATGAATTTTCACATTTTATATTAAAGCAGTCAATTCTTATTTATCTTAGGGTTTTTGTAGTTATTTTAAATGGGATTTTTTATCTTTTGCTGTTTCTAAAGATTTATTACTTAGATATAGGAAGACCCTTGGTTTTATTATGTTCATTCTGGAAACAGTGCTGAACTTTGTTCTAATGATTTGTCTACAGATTTTTTCATATTTTCTATGTAAACAATCATCATATTCAAGGTAAAAAGTGTTTTTTATCATCTTTCAGTGCTTACACTTTTAATTTCTTTTTATTGTGTCCTTGCAGTAGTAAAATTTGCAGTATAATGTTGAGTGAAAGTATTTGCAGTATAATGTTGAATGAATCATTTTTTTTTAATTTTTGTTTTTTAAATTAACTTATTTATTTTAATTGGGGGCTAATTACTTTACAATATTGTGGTGGTTTTGCCATACATTGACATGAATTACCCACGGGTGTACAGGTGTCCCCCCATCCTGAACCCCCCTCCCACCTCCCTCCCTATCCCATCCCTCTGGGTTGTCCCAGATCACCAGTTTTGAATGCCCTGTTTCATGCATCGAACTTGCACTAGTCATCTATTTTACATATGGTAATATACATGTTTCAATGCTATTCTCTCATATTATCCCACCCTCGCATTCTCCCACATAGTCCAAAAGTCTGTTCTTTACATCTGTGTCTCTTTTGCTGTCTTGAATATAGGGTTGTTGTTATTGTCTTTCTAAATTCCACATATATGCATTAATGTACTGTATTGGTGTTTTTCTTTTTGACTTACTTCACTCTGTATTATAGGTTCCAGTTTCATCCACCTCATTAGAACTGACTCAAAACAAATGAGTTCTTTTTTTTTTTTTATTTACAGCTGAATCATATTCCATTGTATATTTGCACCACAACCTCCTTATCCATTCATCTACCAGTGGACATCTGGGTTGCTTCCATGTCTTAGCTATTGTTAACAGTGCTGCAATGAACATTGGGGTACATGTGCCTCTTTCAATTCTGGTTTCCTTGTGTGTGTGCCCAGCAGTGGGATTACTGGGTCATATGGCAGTTCTATTTCCAGTTTTTTAAGGAATCTCCACACTGTTCTCCATAGTGGCTGTACTAGTTTGCATTCCCACTAGCAGTGTAGGAAGGTTCCCTTTTCTCCACATCCTCTCCAGGATTTATTGTTTGTAGACTTCTTGATAGCAGCTATTCTGAACTGTGTGAGATGGTACCTCACAGTGGTTTTGATCTGCATTTCTCTGATAATGAGTGACATTGAGCATCTTTTCATCTGCCTGTTAGCCATCTGTATGTCTTCTTTGGAGAAATGTGTGTTTAGTTCTTTGGCCCATATTTTGATTGGGTCATTTATTTTTCTGGTATTGAGCTACATAAACCACTTGTATATTTTGGAGATTAATTCTTTGTCAGTTCTTTCTTTTGCTATTATTTTTTCCCATTCCAAAGGCTGCCTTTTCATCTTACTTATAGTTTCCTTCATTGTGCAAAAGATTTTAAGTTTAACTAGATCTCATTTGTGTATTTTTGTTTTTAATTTCCAATACTCTGGGAGGTGAGTCATAGAGGATCTTGCTGTGATTTATGTCAGAGAGTGTTCTCCCTATGTTTTCCTCTAAGAGTTTCTGATCTTACATTTAGATCTTTAATCCATTTTGAGTTTATTTTTGTGTATGGTGTTAGAAAGTGATCTAATCTAGTTTCATTCTTTTACAGGTGGTTGACCAGTTTTCCCAGCACCACTTGTTAAAGAGATTGTCTTCTCCATTGTATATTTTTGCCTCCTTTATCAAAGATAAAGTGCCCATTCTATTCTGTCCCACTGATCTATATTTCTGTCTTTGTGTCAGTACCATACTGTCTTGATGACTGTAGTTTTGTAGTAGAGTCTGAAGTCAGGCAGGTTGATCCCTCCAGTTCCATTCTTCTATCTCAAGATTGCTATGGCTATTGGAGGTTTTTTGTGTTTCCATACAAATTGTGAAATTATTTGTTCTAGTTATGTGAAAAATGCCATTGGTAGTTTGATAGGGATTGCGTTGAATCTATAGATTGCTTTGGGTAGTATACTCATTTGCACTATATTGATTCTTCCAATTCATGAGCATGGTATATTTCTCCATCTATTTGTGTCATCTTTGATTTCTTTCTTCAGGGTTTTATAGTTTTCTGTTTTTAGGTCTTTTGTTTCTTTAGGTAAATTTAATCTTTAGGTAAATTCCTAAGTATCTTATTCTTTTCATTGCAGTGGTGAATAGGATTGTTTCCTTAATTTCTCTTTCTGTTTTTTCATTGTTAGTGTATAGGAATGCCAGGGATTTCTGTGTATTAATTTTATATCCTGCAACTTTACTATATTCATTGATTAGCTCTAGTAATTTTCTGATGATGTCTTTAGTATTTTCTATGTAGAGGATCATGTCATCTACAAACAGTGAGAGTTTCACTTCTTTTCCAATCTGGATTCCTTTTATTTCTTTTTCTTTTCTGATTACTGTGGCTAGGACTTCCACAACTATGTTAAATAGTAGTGGTGTGAGTGGGCACCCTTGCCTCATTCCTGATTTTAGGGGAAATGTTTTCAATTTTTTGCCAATGAGGATAGTGTTTGCTGTCCTTTTGTCATATATGGCTTTTATTATGTTGAGGTATGCTCCTTCTATGCCTGCTTTCTGGAGAGTTTTTATCATAAATGGGTGTTGAATTTTGTCAAAGATTTTCTCTGCATCTATTGAGATAATCATGTGGTTTTTATCTATCAATTTGTTAATATGGTGTATCATATGGATTGATTTGCAAATATTGAAGAATCTTTGTATTCCTGGGATAAAGCCCACTTGGTCATGGTGTATGCTCTTTTTAATTTGTTGATGGATTCTGTTTTCTACAATTTTGTTGAGGATTTTTGCTTTTATGCTCATCAATGACATTGGCCTGTAGTTTTCCTTTTTTGTGGTATTTGGTATGAGGGTGATTGTGGCCTCATAGAATGAGTTTGGGAGTTTACCCTCCTCTGCAATTTTCTGGAAGAGTTTGAGTAGGATTGGTGTTAGCTCTTCTCTAAATGTTTGTTAGAATTCACCTGTGAAGACTTCTGTTCCTGGGCTTTTTTTTGTTGGAAGATTTTTGATAACACTTTTGGTTTCCATGCTTGTGATGGGCCTGTTAAGATTCTTCTCTTTTGTTGTTTCTAAATTTCTATTACTAAGATATAGGAAGACCCTTGGTTTTATAATGTTCATTCTGGAAACAGTGTTGAATTTCATTCTAATGATTTATCTACAGATTCTTTCATATATTCTATGTAGACAATCATCATCTTCAAGGTAAAAAGCTTTTATTTTTTTTGCCTAATATCATCTTTCAATTCTTAGGCTTTTAATTTCTTTTTATTGTGTCCTTGTAGTAGCTAAAAATTGCAGTATAATGTTGAATGAAAGTATTGGTTGGTTTCTCATTTTAAAAGGAATGATTTTAAAACTTCTTCATTACATTTTACTTTGAATTTCCTGTCAGCTCAGCAGTTAGGACTTGGCACTTCACTGCCTAGGCTTATGTTCCATCCCTGTTCTGGGAACTAAGACCTGCAAACCAAAAGGCATGGCCCTTAGGCTTTACATAGGTAATTTTTATCTCCTCTAGTCTCAGCCTCTTCAGGTTTTTTCCATGAATGAAGGTTGAGTAGTATTGTAGACTTATAAACATTTTCTGAGATGGATTTTTTTTCTTTTCCCATTTTAATGCTATGTTCTATGTTATTAGATTTTTTTCAGGTTGCGTGTTCTTTTGTTCCTGGGTTAAAGCCAGGTTGCTTATGATTCATCTTTCCTTGTATATATTTTACATTACAGTTTAATGTAGTATTGTTCTGTATGCTCAGTTTCTCTTTACATGTGTTCAAAAGTGAGGTTGGTCTGTAAATTTTGCTTTATACTCTTTCTCTCTGATTTTAGTTTCAGGTTATTCTAGTCCTTTATATAAAATGAAGCACTTCACTCGTCTTCAACATTCTTTGAAACAATTTGTTGTGACAGGAAATATTTTTCTTTGCTAGTTTGTCAAAATAAATCCTTCGTAGAAACAGTGGGAGCCTGGGAATTTGGGGATGAGTGAGATCACTGAGGATAAGATTTGTAATGCTCAATTAATTATTTGATAATTAATAAAATTCATAATTAAACATATTAATGAAAATTCATGTTTTATTGTGTCATTTTTTATCAATATATGTAAATATTTATTTATTATAGATAGTTTTCTTTTTTATATAAACCAATTTTATTGAATCAATTATTTTCTTACTTATTAATTTTTACTCATTTTAATTTAGATCTTTTGCTTTGTTCTTTATGTTATCTCTATTGTTGTTTTACTAGCTGCTTGTCTGAAATACTTGAAACCATTTAAAATTTTTTACTTAGTTAAAAAATATTCAAAGCTATACTAGTTCTGTTAGGACTGCTTTCAGTATAATTATTAAGTTTACGGGTTGGCCTTTTAATTTCAATTTTAAATACTTTTCATGACAAATATGATTTGACCTTTATCAGACAAGTTATTTAGACTTGCATATTTAAGTTAGCAATCATATGTGATTTTAAAAAGAACTATCATAAGTTACTGATGTCATATACTGAGTTTAGTGGTTATTGAGAAGAAATATCAGTACAATCATGTACTTAATGACATAGAATTATGAATTAGGTAAAGATTTATATGTTAACTACATTACCCTCTTTATTAAGTGATAATATAACAGTCAGTTATGAACAGTGCTGTGCTTGATAAGATGATAGTTTTCCAGGAGGAAAGTCCTGTTAAGAATGTGAGGACTAGGGCATACACTCTCAGTGTTTCCAAAATATTAGAAACCTATTTGGTCTCAATTTTTTAAACATTTGAATTAGACAGTCAGTCCTGTTTAATTGTCTCATAGTTCAGTGTTTAATGATCTCAATACCTCCATGCAAAGAGGAAATATACATGTTTATCCATTGTAGGTAAGATGGAAAGGAAAAGTAAGTTTCTACAAATTATTATGACAAGTTCAGTAAGTTAATATCATTTATCAAAGAAATAATTTGCTGTCTGGATGCTGCACATCTGCAAAGATCTATTTCCAAACATCTACAAATTAGATACATTTTGTATATTTTCTAAACTTAAATTTCAGACTTTATCCAGATTTTATCAGTTTTTCTACCAACATCCTTTTTCTCTTCCAGGATCCAGTCCATGGAAGTTGCTGTGTCTCCTTAGTCTCCTCCAACTGGTGATAGTTTCTCAGTTTTGCCTTGCTTTTAATTCAAAATTAATTAATTAATTAATTATGATAATTTTAATAATTTTGAGAAACATTGCATAATCTTTTCTCAAGTTAGACTGGATTTATGCAGGAGATTGCTTTTCTTTTCTTCTTCTTTTTTTAAATCAAAAGAAATCCATGAATAGAAAAAAACATCATGGCATCAGAGTCCATTTTTTAAAATTAGAAAATAATTTAAATTAAATTATCCTTTTACTGTGTAAATTGTTAGATTGGATAGTAGTGAAGAATTGAAGATGAGATTTGAAAATTCAGTGTCATTTGCTTCATTTTGGATTAAAGCTAGAAAAAATCCTAAAATCTCTTGTGAATTTGATTTCTCTACTACTAATATTAAAACAAAACATGTGAAGCATTTTATAGGTATATTATTTTCTTTGAGGAATATTTTTTCCAATATGTTTTAAACTAGGTAAGTTAATATACAAGAAGCAAATCCATTTGTCACATCACAAACTTCAAATATTTATCTATATACATTGATATCATTCAAAATGTTTAAGGAGAAATCATGATTTCACTAGTAACTGTTTGCAGAATTTCAGAAAGTTACTAATGTAGCAGTGATTCTGTATTTTAATTGCCTATATGCAAACTTTCAAAGATGTATAATTTTTGAAATTATTTTATTTTTCTTATATTGTGTTCATTCTGATTATATTTATTAAAATGCAATTTTATGTTTATGCCATAAAATTTGCATGTATTTTGCATGTCTTTGGATGTTTTTCATTTACTTAATATTCATCATTTTTATTTTACTTTATAAAAGTATTAGATAGTGGAAAAAAATGATTCTTTACCAAAATTAGTTTGAGAAGCACCGGTCTAGACTGTATCTTATCTGTTGCATTTAAAAAATTTGAAGAGCTTTATTTTTACTTTCAAGATTTTTCATATCTACTTGTTCTTATTACATTTGCTTTTTACTAAAAATTTCAGCCCTACTTTAAAAGAGGTTTTAATTTTATTTTCTCTTTAAATATCTAATATATATTAATTTTAAGGTACTTTCCCAGACTTTTAATAAAGGTAATTTGAATTTGTAAATTCATGATCTGCTTGTTGATTTTTTAAAAAATTCTTAGCATTAGATATTTTGGAAAATTGTTTTCAAGTCTTATTTTGAGTAGAAAATTTCCTGTGTGCTTGTTTTTTATTTTGTATGTGTTTGTTCACTCTTTCTCAATGAATGCTTTTCTGTCTTAGAGTTTTGTAGTTGTATCCCTCCAGCTCCCCTAGCTACTGATCCAGAATCAGATCCTAGAAGTATATCTGGGATTCTCCACCATCATGGATAATGGGATTATGAAGATCTTATCAAACAAATACACAGCTTGGTTCAACTCCTGATTTTATGCTTTTTGTGTCTCCTTGGGTCAGCATCCTACTAAAACCACAGCAGATTATTTCCAGTGACACCAGTGGTCCTGACTTCAAGCAGATTTGGCTAACTTTTCTAGCCCTTCTATCTCCCATCCATGAAGAACACTTCTGAACTTTTCTGTCCCAGGGGAACCAAATGCCTGGCTCCAAACACCTACTCCTGAATGCGGGGCCAAAGTGACCTCTCTGCTTTCTGTTCTGCTCATCATTTTAGGTTTTGTTCTATTTTGGACATGGGCAATGTTGTGTGTCTGGAATTCCTACTTCATACCATCATCACTATGACAAGAACAAGCAAAATTCAACCAAATTCTGAATCAATAGATCCATTTTGACAAGAAGTCTTCATTGTTTTTCTCATTGCAAATGTTTTATTAGGAAAAGTAAAAGGTCAACTTTCATAGGCCAGTATTTAATATGTTTTTAATATTTCTTTAGTCATACAGATACCATCACTAGTACTGCCTGATTCAGAGTTTCATTATTTGGTCTGTGATGATTAATTTAAATATTAAAAAAACTTATACCAGACAATGAAATTAAATACACTAAAGCCTGACCCCAAATTCTATTTCACTACAGGCTCTCACACTCTCAATGACTAAAATAATGTAATATGAAAAAAGCCATGACATCATAGGAATTTGTTGTGTTAATTCCTCTTAGTCACATCAGAAAAATAGCAAAATACACCCTCCCTTTTTACGATTAAATTTGCTTTCAGTTGTTACTAATCTTTCTTTACTGACCTGTATTGTTATTTTTTCCCCAACATTTTTCTGCCTATTTTCATGCTGTGATATGAAGTTGGTGGTGCATGTCAAAACCTAAAGTTGCTAAAAATAGAGTTGGATAGCTAGAATTTTTCTGTGAATAAGTTATATTGCTACTAAAATGATATTTTCCTTTTTAAATATTAGCCAGTCTCAAGGTGCTACGTTCATTATCTATGTTTTATGATCTACAAGATAGCTTTGCCTGGTAAAGTCTCTCAAATATATTTCTTATCTACCTTTCAGTACACTTCAGAATACTTCAGTGATTCTGTGTATTAAGTATATTCAGAATACTTCAGTGGTTCTCCTTTTCACGTGGAGACCTCATAGCCCCTCCGCTTGCTGACCTCCTATTACCGCATTTCCCCACCCTTCCCTCCCCTCAACCAGTCTTCCAACTCTATCACCATTTCACCCTGGTTTTTCTTCACAAGCCTGTCTCAGCCTTGTCCCACTCCAGCAGGGGCTCTTTCAGGTTCTTACCCTTCTCTTTGCTCTTCTCTGAGTTTGTTCTTGTTACAATGTAATTTAACCTTGACTCTGATTCTATAGGGTGATTCACATCCTTGGACTTCCATTGTCCCTTTTTTCAATCATGCTGTTTCCCCCTTCTATGAGCTTTTAATTATATTTCCTTTTATATTCTTGTGTTAATTTCACCAGGATTAACTGCATGTATGCTTGACTTATTAGAACCAAATATTTTTAAAATTGCCTTTATCATTTGCTTTTATCATTAACTCCCTTTATTCTTCTACCTTTTCTGTTATCGTTTTCATGTATTTCATTTCTTCATTGATTATAATCTGCACAATAGAACATTATCATTGTTTTATGCTATAAATATTTGTTTGATTTGCACATGCATTTGAATTCTTTATTGATCTTATTCTTTGTAAATGTTTTACCTTTTCCTTTGGGATTGCTTAGCTTTGCCTGGAGAATTCTCTTTATTATTTATGTCTTAGGCTGTTGATTGGTGATGCTTTTTCTTAGTTTTTCTTTTTTTTTTGTATGACAAAATGTCACTATTTTATCTTTACTTTTGTAGGGTGTTTTTGCTAACTCTAGAATTCTAGACCATGAGCTAACTTTCTTTCAGAGCGTAAGAGAACCTGTTCATTGTGTTCTGCCTTCCAGTATTTCTGTTGAGAAAATGACTATCAGCATTATTGTTTCTCCTTTAACAGTAATGTGTCTCTATACTATGCCTACTTTTAAGATGTTCACCTTATCCGTTGATCAGTTTTTAAGGTGATGAACCACCAGCAGCTTTCCTGAATCTGTGACATAATTTTTTTTTAAACTGATTTTGGAAAATGCTTTGTCAGTATCTCTCCCCAAATTACTTCTTCCCCATTATCTCTATCCTCAACTTCTGGGCCCTCAATCACATGTATGTTAAACTTTTCTACTTTCTCCTCTATTGGGGTCACCAAAGTACAGTTCCAGGACTAAGATGTGTTCGCCACATCTCTTTCTAAATGAAGGTTGTTGGAAGACAGCCACACCCATGTGTTTATGTATTGTCTATGCTTTTATGCTACAACTGAGGAGCTGAGTAGTTGTGATACAATAAAACCTAAAAAGAAAAAGCTTGACAAATCCTGTCTCCTAATACTGTTTAGCATATTTGTGGATGTTTTCTACCTTTTTTTTTTTTGCTTTTGTGCCCTTCAGTCTGGATATATTGGCCTATCTTTCAGTACACTAATCCTCTGATCTTCTTTTCTGCTGTGTCTAATCTATTGCTGAATCCATCTATTGAGTTCTTAGATTCAGTTATTTTATTTTTCAGCTTGGGAATTTCCATGTAATTATTTTTTATATATTTTTGATTTCTGGTAAAATGTTCCATTTTGTAATTTTTGTTGAACATATTGATCACAATTATTTTAAATTTCATATATTGCAAGTCAATATCTGGTATTATAATATGTATGGAACTATTTCTATTTTCTGTTTTTTCTCTTGGCTTTCATTTATTCTGCTTTGACTCAAGGCAGTTTTTCTTCAAATGCAGATAATAGTAGTTGGGAAAGTGTAGAGATACTCAGACTGGTTAAAATGATCTTCATTGACAGAGAAGGTTCTGCTTGGTGGAAAAGATTACTTCAATCCAGAATGGCATTAAGCTGGTTGGAAACTGGTCTTCAGACTTCTGTTAGAGTTGGTCCATTTTTAGGTAATCCTTATCTTATAGTGTAGTTCTTCCAAATGTCCTAGTTTGGTGCCTAGGGAATATACCCCTTCCTTCTTTGTGTATACTGAAATGAATGTGTTGTCTCCTCAACTTCATGAAATTTCCAGTAGTACTGCTCAGCTTCGCAGTCTTTCAGCAGCCACTGTCTGATCAGGTTTTCAGTCTATCCAACTATTGACAAATTATCACAGAAGACAAGGCTGCATAATATTAGCTGTCTCCAATGAGCATCCTTTTCCTCTGTGATCCTTGTCTGCTTAAGTCCTATTTGACTTAGTAGGTTTCTGGTGGCTTCTAGTAGATTTTTTTCATGTATGTGTAAATATTGTGACCAGCTTTTCTAGACATTCTTGGAAGGGTGGAGAGACGGTCTGTAGCAAAGCCCTATTGCCCTCAATGAGCGAATTCCTATAATTTTTAATGCCGTTTTCCTCTGTCGCTTATTTCAGTGGATTTGGAACCTTATATTTCTGTCTTTGGCCACCTCTTCTGGAAGAAAATCACACTAGGGTAGGTTTTTTCCCTCCATGATTCTGTTTTGTATTGTTTGCCTGTGGGGGACATCTGTTCTGGAAAGAAGCCACACCACAGTTTGTTGATTTGTTTTAGCCTTAAAGGAATTCCTGTTGCCTGATTTTGTTTGTTTTGGCTACCTGCCCCACGGCCTGCCTTTACCTTGCCAAATTAGGGATTTTATATACAGTTCTTCTGAGATGCCTTCATTTATTTCTCCAACATCCCCCTTTCCATATTTGGGGGAGTTTCGAGTCATTTAGGTTTCCCTCCTTCTACATTGAACCATTTTCCCTAGATAAGAATCCTAAAAAAATGAAATGCTTTACTGAAAGCTGGGCAAAATAGCCAATAATGCATTAGGAGGGTGTGCTCCCCACCAGTAGACTCCAGAGTGTGTGTATGCTGTCCCCTGCAGGTGTAAATGTCAGGATCAGACCATCTTTGCAGTCTACATCTTCTCCTGCATCAGTGAGGGTCTTAGTTTCATGAAGAAAGTCCTCAGAGTTCATGGCACCCATATAACATTTTCCCCTACTTCCACTGGTCATACAGCTTTCTCTCTGATACCCGCATAGCTTTCTTCTCGACATACTGTAGATCCTTTGCTCAAATATTGGTTTCTAAGTGAAGCTCTGTCTGATAACTTCATTTAAAATAGCAAGTGTTCTTCCCACAGACAACCAATCCCCTACTCTATTTATGATAATACTTATGATCATCTGGCTTGCTATAAATTTATCTACCCATTTATTATCTATCTACTCCTCCTCTTCCCAATTGTTATATCACTAGTACCTGGAAGATTGTCAGGCACATAGTAGATGCTCATTAAGTATTTGCTGAATGAATGAAAGGTAACATCTGAAAAATTAAATGCATATATTTCAAACTACTGTATTTTAAACAATCAGTGAGAAAAATCAATTAATTTCAGGGATCACTGTCCTTCGTGGTCTGATGTTCAGTGTCTTGATCTCTGTTGTTTCATATATTTTTCCATTTTATGATTGTCCCAGGTGGGAGATTAAATTGATTGCCTATTACTTCATCTGGGTCATAAGAAGGATTTCATGCTTTATTATTTATTTATTATTTGTTTCTCTTCATACAAATATGAGCTCCATGAAGGCAGAGGATTTTTCTGTTTGATTTCATGCTGATTCCTTAGGACCTGGAACAGCGCCCACATATAGCAGAGACACCATAAATATTTGTTGGATGGTAAATGTTTATTTATTAAATAAACATTTCTTATTTCTTCCATGTCTGTGAAGTTAAATATAAGTTAATATTCAATATATTTCCGACTATATCACAAATATGACATTTTTATGACGTTTCTATAGTCTTATTCTTCCATCAAGATCTGTCACAATGACTTGTTTTCATATATATTCTCTGTAACCAATTTTGTATAATGTCCAGTTATTTGGCCACTGGTAAGATTTTTCTTTGGTACAGCCCTGAGCATATGACAGATTTATGTACTGAATCTAATTTGCATGTGAATATATTAATTTTATGTGACAGCAATGGCTTTAATCTTGTAACCCTCTTTCTCCTGGGCTAGGTGATTAGAAAGGGAATTAAGGAGACTTTATTTCCATCATATTGCCAGGACTAAATTGAATGGGACTTGCCAGTATCTTAGAGCCATCACTGTAAAATCTTTGCACGGAGGGATTTATGTTAAAAAACCTAAAATGGAAGAGAGAGCAATCTGTTATTTTGGTACTAAAAAACAGTGTGAAATTCCTTACTGCTACTGGATACTTAGTTTATATAGTTGAACCTGAAATATAAAATGTAACAGTCACCTCACTTATGAAGTCTGTAAGAGTCAGTTGTAATCTCTTCATTTGGAAACTTCATTCAACATGTTAGTACAAGTCCATTTAGACAGCATTATCATATCACCGTCCTGTAGCCACACTAGATGAGTAAGCGGCACTCCGATTGTCAAGGCTTCGGTTTTACTGCTAGAAACTATGTAAGTATAAAACTAAGAATCAGGAAACCTTCAACAAAGACCAAATTTATAGACATTTCCCACCTGAATGTTGATTTTGGAAAAAAAAAATCCAATAATTTAGGTAATTCATTAAATCAGCGCTTACCTACATACAAGAGTTATGTTTGCTGAAGGACTCTTCTGGATCCTGTGCAACACAAAATAGATCACTTTGAAAGGGAACACGCTACTTTGGAACATTAGACATATGCTTTGGGGTTTGGGAGACATGAAGTTTGGCAAGTTACTTCATAACTCAAGCCTGGAGCTGCCTCTTTAAATGCGTGGCTAGTCCTTATTTTTAGATAACATATTGCTTTTTCAGAAAATAAATTTTAGGTTTCATTCTTTTTTGGATGCTGAGCTCTGGTTTCATGATGTTGATTATGAAATGGGTGACCTTAAAATTGTCTTCGGCATGTTGCCTAAGCCAGAATGCCAGCTGGATACAGGAGGGTTGTGATTGCCTGGTGGTGAGGTGGTGAAGGTAGGCCTGGTGGTGCCTGGTGATGAAAAATGGGAAACTAAGACCCTCACTGATGCAGGAGAAGATGTAGACTGCAAAGATGGTCTGATCCTGACATTTACACCTGCAGGGGACAGCATACACACACTCTGGAGTCTACCGGTGGGGAGCACACCCTCCCGATGCATTATTGGCTATTTTGCCCAGCTTTCAGCAAAGCATTTCATTTTTTTTAGGATTCTCATCTAGGTAATGAAGGATTCTTAGGCATTTGATGATAGTATGTTAAGCATTTATACTACTTAAATTACTTCTAGATAACAAAAATCTTTGCTTAGAGAAGATAAGGTCTTAAGACATTGTCTGGAGTATATCCATTTTATATGAGAACAAGGTAAAATAAATTGCCCAAGACTATAGAGTTTATAAAGAACGTGGAGTTTATTCATGTACATTGTCCCACTTAGTATTCTTAGCATCTCTGTGAGGCAAACAGTGAAGTTGGCCTAATTAGCATTTTACTGGAGAGAATATTTTGTTTCACATATTTCATTGCCTAGCATGAGGGGCAACATCAGTTCTTGAATCCAGAGCTTTCAACTCTCCCTGCAGTATTCTGTGGCCTGGCTTGTACCCATATGCAGGATGTTAATAAACACTGGTCTATCTAAGCTTCCAACTGTTGTTACTAAGACATTACTTTCCTTTCCTTGAATGAAACTTGATGCATCAACTCACAAGATGTTTGTACTGTTGCCCCATATCTCTTGTTACTGTAATCAACAAACTTACTCTTATCAACAAGCCAAACCAACAAATAATTCTTGGAAAATTACTGTTTTCTTTCCTATCCTAATTTCTATTATCATTCTTTGTAAATTAAGTATCCATACAGATGGCACTACTGTCATCTCATTTGTTCTTGACCTTTAACCCTTCAACTTTTTAACCTGTTCTGACCACATATTGGATATTAGTTAACAGTCGGAAGTCTCTGAAATCTCATGATGAGATTGGGCGCATTCAAGGTGGTATTGCTGTAGACAGAAATCTCTGAAATCTTAGAGGGAGAGTGATGCCAGACAAGAATGGAAAGTGCAGGTGCAAGATGATCAAGGTCAGCATAGGTCATGTTACCGATTTTGGACTTATCCATAATGCAATAGAAAGTCATTAAACTGTTTTAAGTAGCAAAATTATAAAGTCAGATTTGCATTTAAAAAAAAATTGCTGTCTGGAGAAAAAATTGGAGAGATACAAGAGGGAATTCAGAAACCCAATTGGGGAGTTATTAAAACCGATGCTAGTAGTTTGGATTTGGGTGATGATGGTGGGACTGGAGAGATTTTTAGATGGTAGAATCAACAGGACATGGTCATTGGTTAAATACAGGTCTTGAGATAGAGAAAAGAATTAATAGAAACATGAGTATTAGGGCTTAAGATATCACAGTTGATTGTGGAACCATTTACTGAGATGAAGGGACTGGGAAGGGTTGTGTTGGGGTAAGGGCGAGGGACAGATGGAAAAGATAGTAAATTTAGGATTTGGTATATTGAGTTGTGGTAATTTGGAAAAATCTGAGTCCTGCAGTGGTTAAGGCACATGAGACTGTTGTTCAGAAGAGATGACGAGAGGAAAAGGAGAACCAAGAAGACACTGCATCTCAGATGCTGAGGGTGGAGCAAGTGGATGTGGTAGAATGAGCCCAGCTGTGAAGTACAGATCCATTGGGTGTTGCAACGTGGAAGACAGAGATGTTTTAGTTTGAGTTCTTTCAATAGACTGGTGGAGGTGGAATCGAGAATTAAGTGGGTTGAGGAATGAAGGTAATATGAGAAAATGGAGGTAGTGATTGCAAATATTTTTTTTAAGAAGTCAATAATGTAAGTATTAATACAAAATCTGAAGCCTTAAAACTGCTCCTTTCATTTCCTGGATAAAATCAGTCACCAAAAACTGGCTGTTTTAACTTTTTTCAGATATATCCCCACCATCTCCACCAGACTCCCTTCACCCAGGCTCTTAATTTTTACATGGGTCTCTTTACTTTGAGCCCTCCTTTAGTACATAGTTCAACAGCCACCAGAATGATCTTTATAAAATTCAGATACTACTCAAAACTCTTGTATGTCTCCACTAACCCTGACTGATGACTATTTATCTGTCTCTCTAGCCTGATCCCATGCCACCCCTGACATACCCCATGTTCTAGCTACAGCACACTACATAAGCTTTCTTACTTAGAGTATTCTGCTTGCTTGGCACATGCTGTTTATTTCTGAGAATGCCTTTTAATCCTTCCCTTTCCACATCACTGGGCAGATTCCCCCCTCATTCATCAAAATTCAGCTCAGATTTCACCTCCTCCAGGAAGCCTTCTTGGCTTAACCCCACAATCTACATTAGATGCTGCCAATGCACATGGTGTGCTCATCACTTTTAATAAGAACTGTTTGCTTATTTGGATTTCATGGGTTTACCTCCAGGACCTTGTTCAGAATTAAGACTCATTGGTATCAGCATACTGATTGATCAGCACATTGATATGTGCTGAAAGAATACACATATGCTTTGGAGACAAAGGTAAAGCAATGCAGATGACCTATCACACACCCTCCGCCCTGCTCATCTTATTAATTTATGCATTTACTTGTCTAGTTTTAAATTCAGGTGAATTGAAAGACAGGATAAGTGGTCTTTATGTATCAGATAAATAAGTTAGTGTTTCCAGGAATACTGATACATGCATTCCGAAGTAATTTTTATGAGGAGTGAAAATACAGGTTTCATCTTGGGCAGAGTTTATATATCAATTAAGGTAAGATCCAAAAATAAGTATGAGGATTTTTATTCTCTGCTGTCTTTTTTCATAAATGTTGAAGATTTTTCTAGACATTTATGTTTTAAAATCCTATTAAAACAATGAGGCTTGGCAATTAGTTCTGGAATAGATTAGATTAGATGCAGGAATATACATCTGTAGGTTTAATTTTATGGATATATACATACACACATACCTAGCTTAGTGGTTCCTTTGTAATTAAATAGATTATGTAGGCAATGTGAGGACTCGTGAATACGTCTCCAGTTGTTACCATGGAAACAGAATTTTTAGAGTTGCTCTGTAGAATGGTGTGATGCTGATTAAAGAGTTTAAGCTCTTCATTTTAAAATTAGTCGAAAGAGTCAGCTAGGAAGAAGCTTCATCTCGCTAGGTGGGTGGGGCCACCCATGCCAGGCTGCCACAGCCATGATCTAAGGAGGTCAGGAGGTGATTTATGACCTGGTGGCTCTGGTGATCCTTGCCAAAAGGTTACTAGTTATGAACTTAGCAGTTGAGAAATGCAATTATGTAGTGCTCTGCAGCTGTAAGTGCTCTGCTTAAAAGGCTCAAGGAGGATAATATCCTGGCATTTTACATCCTGACACGAGTTTCATAACCATTAAGAGCAAATGCTTGGGAAATTAATGACTGTTGGATCTTTATTAACTTGCAGTGAAATATAATATTGCTTTCATTAAACTGTATCAGTGAAAAATGATGGTGAAAAAAATGTAATCTGAATGACAGTAAAGCTGTGAGAAAGCCTAGGGCTGCTTATTTGATTACCATGGCAACTGTGATAATACACGTGTGCACATGCACACACACACACACACACACACACACGATCAGTGTTTTCTGGTTAGAAAATTCCAAAGTATAAATATATTTGCCAACTAATTTCAAATTCATACTTTTTAAAGGAAGGTGTTATTTTTAACCTTCCTCTAAAACTGAAATTTTAGACTTTTCTTACGAAGACAGCTGCAAAGTGACTGCAGGACAATTAGAATTCAAAATAGTCTGAAAAACTTTTCTGTAGCCGATTCCCACCTCCTTACCTCTGAAAACCTTCCCTTTGCTCTCTTCAGTTTCTTAAGAATATAGCTGTGTGTAATTTATGAAAATTGCCATATTTGTTGCTATGAATCAAAGAAGTGATACTTGACAAACCATTTGAAGAGAAGCTAATTCTTCATAGTTTTCATCTTCACAGTTTGTCATAGTTTTATTTTCATGGCTTTAAGGATCCTGAAAACCGTGTTTCACAGAACGTCCCAGGGTACAAGTGTATAATACCCATTTCTTCAAACATGGGTGGAAAGGTCAAATCAATCAGGACTTTTTTCTATCTAATATTTCACTGCTAAACCAAGCTGTCTGTCAAAAAGCAAACAAAATGATATACATATGAGTATTTATAAGTGAATATAGACAGAATACATTCATGCTGAGGCCTTTGCCAGCGGTAGAGTAGGTTGAACTGCATACAGCTGGAAATATACTGAGCTGAATTCATGCATTTATTTAAACTGTTTATGTAGACACTACTATT
This sequence comes from Muntiacus reevesi, assembly GCF_963930625.1. Taxonomy (NCBI): domain Eukaryota; kingdom Metazoa; phylum Chordata; class Mammalia; order Artiodactyla; family Cervidae; genus Muntiacus; species Muntiacus reevesi. The sequence continues at coordinate 35,672,325 of NC_089267.1, read as the reverse complement.
TCTGTGGTGCGTGGCAGTGATGCCAAGTGGAAGCAGTCTTGCATGCAGACACAATTCATATACACACACATTCCTTTACTCCATGACCCCATGAATGATGAAAACTATGGTTCTTGTGTTGAAATGAAAAATGCTTTGGTTCTAAGATCTTACAATCACATGAACTCTATGGTTGATTGATTAATTTTAATGATGAGAAAAAAAGTTAAAAAATCTATAGTTTCTCAGTTTTTGCCTAACTGCTCAAGAGCTTGATGTTTTCTAATTAGAGATCAATAAAAACATTGATTTTAATCTTTTTGGATAAATGAAAAAGAGCTACTCCTTATTTTTGTCCTACCTTTAATCTGCATTTATTGTCACTAGAAATTTTATTTTGCAAATCCTTTTCCAGTGGGAAGCACCTGCTTGTTTCAAGATAATTTGTTTCATTTTCTCCTCTTGTTCCTCTCCAGGTCTCCCTAACTCCCATTTCATCAACCTCAACAGCACATGGTTTCAAATATCAAGGTAGGGACATGCTTCCTGCAGGTGTCTCTGGCCACACCTTAGCTAGTATCTTTTCTTAGAGCAGAGGAGATTTCTATTATCTTCATGGGAACTTCACGTTTAAAAATATGTGAATACGACACGCTTATCAACTAGCTCTTTCCACTGAAAGCAGAACCAGGCTGCATTCTCAGTTTATTTTGTGCGGCTTTTACCAAAAAACTTATTTGAGCCTCAATTTAATGATTTAATATCTAGTAGTGATACTAATATTCATTGACCTGGGTTGTTGATACAGTTGGACACAGATGTATATGTGCCTGATTAAACAAATACTTGTTTCTATCTTTATAGTTTTTTGAGTTCTTTTTCTTTGTTTCTATAATCAAACAGTATAGCCCTTATTTTTTTCCCATGCTAAGATTCCAGTAAATGTAGGTACAGTAGACTTGGCATGGCAGCTCAAGCCAGATAGCATCTATTTTTTTATGCACTGCTCTGCTTCGTGGTTAGTATCTTGTCTCAAAGCCATATAGCCATTCTCTAATTCAAGACATCCCTGTCCTTTGAAGGGAGAGAGAGAAGGGAGATGCACAAAAGTAGCATCTAGTTGCATCTGTCCCCCATTATTTACATGTTTTATTTTGAGAGAAATTCAAGCCCACCAAAGAGTTGCAAGTACAGTACAAAAATCTTATTTTCCCTCAGAACCATTGTAGAGTAAGTTGCTAATATGATGCCCAACCACCCTTGAAAACTTTAGTATGTATTTCCTACAAAGAGGACTTTGTTCTACATACCCAGTACCTGACCATCATAATAAAAAAAATTAATGCTGATACATTACTATCATCTAATTGTCATACTCCATTAGAGTTTACCAGTTGTACCAACAGCATTCTTTATAGCTCAAGGGCCAGGTCCAACATCACATACTATATTGAGTTGTCATGCCTTGTAAGTCTCCTCCAGGGTGGAGCAGTTCCTCAGTCTGTCCTTGAGTTTTATGATGTTGGCATTTTTGAAGATTACAGGCCTGTTATTTTGTAGAAGAGCTCTCAGTTTGACTTTGATGTTTCCTTATGATTATATTCAGGTTATACATTTTTGATAGCAATACCCTGGAAGTGTTTTATGTATTTTTGATCCATTCCATTATAGTGACGGTAGTGATATTCAGGCTGATGAACTTGTTCAGAGTGGTATCTGCCAAGCTTCCCTGCCGTGAAGTTACTCTTTTTTCCTTGGCAGTTAGTTTGAGATCATGCACATATCCTACTTATTGTCAAATTTAAATGTATTTATTTATTTAAGTGTAGATTTCTATTTAATCCAATGGGCTGTTGTCCATTATTATTATTATTAGTCAAAGCTCAAAGCATCCTATATTTGACTAGTGGAAGCCCCTTCAGGTGGCTACTGTGTGTGACCCTCTGATATAACCCCATCGTTCTTTGAGCACTTCTCTACTTTTTCTACTTTCTGGAAAAAACAGATGTTCTTAAACTATCTTGTGCTTTTCTGCCCAAGCTGTGGCATCGACAGTTTCTCCAACAAACTGTGGTTCTTTTCAATATATATGTTGTTTAGAAACTTAGATGCGATCATTAAGTGTGCTTTGTTAGTTGGAAATGACTGTTCCCAGCATTTCTCAGGGACCAATTAGATAATTGTTGTAGAATGACTGTGTCCCCAACAAATTCATATTTTGAATACTATCTCCCAGCGTGATGATATTAAGAGGTTGGGTTTTGGGATGTAAGATTAAATTAGATGGTATCATGAAGATGGAACCTTCATGAAGGGAATTGAAGCCCATATAAAAGTCATGACAGGCTTCGCTGGTGGCTCAGACAGTAAAGAATCTGCCTGTAATGCAGGGGATGCAGGTTCACTCACTGGGTTGGGAAGATCCCATGGAGAAGGAAATGACAATCCACTCCAGTATTCTTGCTTGGGAAGTGCCAAGGACAGAGGAGCCTGGTGGGTTACAGTTCACAGGGTCACAAAGAGTCAGACATGACTGAGTGACTAACACGTTTCTTTCTGAAAAGGTTATGACAGAGTTGGCTTCGTCTCTGTGCTGTCTGCCCCATGAAGATACTGCAAGAAATCAACAGTCAGCAGCCTAGAAGAAGTTTCTAACCAGAACATAACCATTCTGGCATCCTGATCTTGAACTTCTGACTTCTAGAACTGTGAGGAATATGATTTCTGTTGTTTATAAGCCACTTGATCTGTGGTACTTTGTTGAAGCAGCCTGACTTGACTGAGATAATAGTACACATATATATGTGTACCTGTGGATATATACATTTACGCACATTTACACATATCTACCTGTGTGTGTGTGTGTGTGTATACACCTACACATTCACATCAATGCTTCCAGTTTCAAACCAAAGCCACAAGATTTATTCTAGTTTTCTTTCTTTCCAAAATTTTAGCCCCCATCTCCAACACTGAGACACTTGATTCCCATCACGCTTACCGTATTTTCTCATGGATCAACCTCCCTGTGTGTAACTAATCTTAGACCATACTGACCCCCCCTACACAGAAGCTCTCCTAACCCTGTTTGTCCTGGATACCCCACATAGGGCCACTCTCCCTCTGACACCCTGTGCCAGCTTGCCCCTCGGGGTGAGTTTCCATCTCCCTCCAAATCTGATATCCTGATCAGGGTCTCCCATGTTCTGCCCTATCTAATAAATTAAACTGTTTTGGAAGGGGAGGAAAGGGAAGCAAAGAGAGGAGAAGAAGAGAAAGGGAACGAGAGCAGGAAGAGGAAGAAGGTGCTTCACTATCTCCGCTGTTTTATTTCTCTGCTTCCCCTCTCAAGAGCTTGCCCTGCTTTGTATTCCTTGCCTATGTCACAGGCATCTTTTATCTTCATTAATCTTATGTTTTTACAAAATTGAAAGCCTCTGTTTCTCTGCCACTGTTTTTCTTTGATCATGTTTTTTTTTCTACTCAAATTCTATTCAAATTGTGGTTAGTTTGAGAAAATTAACCCTGATAAAGTTGGCTGATTCATAATATTCTTTCCCAAGTGCAGCTCATCCTTACCTTTATATTCATTCTCATAAACTTGATCAAATAAGTTAGCAGGCCAAAGACTTATAAATAGATTAATTGATTAAAATTATAAAGAGGCATTTTGACTACTCAGAACATGTTTGGGCTACTTAGACTCCTAAATAGAGCTGAGAGAACACTTCTTTACTCCCTTACAAGAAACTTTTTTGAGTGGGACATGGGCACTATTAGATAAGTTATTGTGTAGAGACAAATTATCATCACTTTTAGCATAGTCCTGTCTGTCAGTTCTGAATATGGTCTGTCTCTAAGACACATTGCATTCATTTAGAGGAAGATCCTCACTGGTAATTTCAAATCAGGGAAATGTGGAAATTTTTACAAGGAAAAATCATTGAATCTGTTGGTAACAAGACAGGCGAGCTTTAGATCAGATTTGAGACAAGGAGGAATAAACTTTGTCCAGAGGCAGCCTGGTTCAAGGAGATCAGCCACATTCCTTGGGGGTGATGTCGGCCTTCTAGGAACACTCATACCTAGTTGGCCTGTTCTGACAATATTAAAGGAACCAAAAACAAAACAAAACAAAAAGAGAGAGAAGGAAGAAACTTTGAGGTTGGACTGGGATTTAAACGTGATCAGCTAACCCTTGGGTGTTGCTTGTCTTGTGGCAGTGGGGACAAACACGCCCCAGGGCCCAACCTAGGGTAAGAATTGAGGCCACTTGTTCAATCCTTCAGGCTTTGGTAAAGGTGATCCCTCAGAAACTCTTTGTATACTTTAAGTCACAAAGTTGAGAATTTTGTTTTATAAATGAAGCCGCTTCTGTATTATTTCCACGATCATCCACAGATATTTAAATGCAGGAGACGAGCATGTGCACACATTAAAAATGTGAGAATTGAGGGGAAGGAAGACATCCTTCCTCTAGAAACCTGCCAAGCTGGGACCTACCCTAGGGTGTTTGCATGAGCAGCTCTTCAGCCCGAAAGCTGTTCCCCAGAGCTTCTTTCTCCTGACTGACTCCTTGCGGCTCACGCCTCAGATTAAAAGCCCCCTCTTCAGTGAAACCTCTCTGATTGCCTAAACTGAAGCCCTTTGCTGTCTCTCTAACAAAGCACATTTATATATTTCCACCTTAGCACTTATCACTTTATTATATACTCTTTCATAGTCATTTATTTTCTGTCTACTTCCACCCACTTGACTGTAAGTACCAAGAGAGAGAAGATCTTGACTGTCGTGTTCACTATTATGTTACCAGTATCTCAAATGTCTGGTGTGTCAATATATAATCAATAACTACATTTTTAAAGAACAAGTAACAGCAAAGCAAGTGACTAAATAGGTGTATCCTTTTGAGTTGAATCACACCAGACATAAGGGAAAATAGCTAGGATGTAAAATGAGCTAAAGTAGTTGCTTAAACACATTTTAGCAAACTGGTTGTTAGAATTTTTCACATTGACCATAACAGGCGGCTCTCTAATTGAACAGGGTTCAGTCAGGAAGGCTCTGTCTGAACAGGCCACCCAAGATGGCTGTTCTCCTGTTTTCTGTTCATCTGCAGCTCGACCAGCGCCAGCTTCATCTCCAGCCTACTCACATGACTGACCTTCCTACATACTTGCTGGTGACTGTTCTAACCCTTAGAATAGAACACCTCCACCTGACAGCTTTTCAAATGGGCGGTGAGGAGCGTCCCGGCTAGTTCCCCTGGTAACCCACGGGCCAACCGGTGGTCGATTCCCCTATAAATGGTAACCGTCCCCCTCCCCGCCCGCAAACGCCGCCGCCATGTTGGCTCTCTCCGCCATCTGCTGCGCGCAGTGGAGTGTCACTCCAGGATCTTGCTTCAGACGTGTAAGTTTCCCATCCATGAAGCCACTGATGTCTCTTTTGCTGTCTCTGGGATTTATTCCTGGTCTTGAAACTGTGGGGTGCAGCCCAGGGGACCCAGGAAACTCCCGTGAGCACCGAAATGTTGGGAAATAAGGATGAGGAATGGAAAGCTGCGGGGGCGTCCACTAGTGTTTGGGGCCTACAAGTTCCAGGGGTGATCCCTAAAGTTGTGGGGGAATCCCGGGGTGGCTGTCCACCAGAATGTGGGGCCCTGGGATGGCTGTCCTTGATGAGTGGGGGAACAAAGAGCTCATAGACACCCCTAGGGCTACTGAGGAGATGTTGGCCACTAGTACAGGGGGGAAAGTGGCTGCAGCTGTGGGTTGGCTGTTTTTGTATTAAGGCCATGGGGGCTGAGCTAATAGCTGAAGCAAATGTTGACATGAATGATTTTTGTTCTGAAAATGAGGCATGTGAATGTGAGTGAATGATAGCTATTATTACTGTCTATTATTGTTATTTGTTTACACTGAATATTTAGAAACTGAAAAAAAAATCCCTGAAAATTTCCTCAATGGGATTCTTCCTATTCTATAACTGGTTTTTGTATATGCTGTCTTAGGAAGTTAGCTTTCTAGAAGGAATTGGTATGTCTACTCTGCTGCCTTCAAGATGTAAGGGACCTACCTGGGCTCTCAGGAACTTTAACCCCTGAGAATGTAGGCAAAAAAGAGGTCTTTTTAAGCTTTAGTAGGACAACTGAGAGATCTCTGTCTATATAGGTAAATGTATGTCTATGTATATGATGCGTCTCTGCCTCCAGATGGTGTTGCCAAGATTAGTTTGCGGATGAGCTATAATTGGTGTAAAAGAAATTAAGCACTTATATAAATTCTCAGAAATACAACAGGGATTGGCCAGAGTTTTTAAGAGTTAAGATTATAACCACCCGTAATTCTAATCATTGTAACCAAGTTTCTTTATTGATTACATTGTGAGCAGGTGTTTACTCTGCCTTTTAAAGTCTTGGCATTCATAGACAATCGCTGTTGTACTCTGATGCTTTTGTAAAAAGTGCTTCATCGTTAAGGACATTCTTAGAAAGGACTTTTTTTTCAAGTATGGGTCTCTGATAAATTTCAGATCATACTGCTGAACTGGGTAAGAAATTAGAGAATCCTAATGAAAAACCTTCAGTTCAGTTCAGTCACTCAGTCGTGTCTGACTCTTTGTGACCCCATGGACTGCTGCACAGTCAGGCCTCCCTGTCCATCACCAACTCCCGGAGTTTACTCAAACTCATGTCGATTAAGTTGATATACCATCCAACCGTCTCATCCTCTGTCGTCCCCTTCTGCTCCCACCTTCAATTTCCCAGCATCAGGGTTTTTTCAAATGAGACAGCTCTTCGCATCAGGTGGCCAAAGTATTGGAGTTGCAGCTTCAATATAAGTCCTTCCAAAGAATATTCAGGACTGATCTCCTTTAGGATGGACTGGTTGGATCTCCTTGCAGTCCAAGGGACTCTTGAGTCTTCCCCAACACCACAGATCAAAAGCATCAATTTTTTGGCACTCAACTTTCTTTATAGTCCAACTCTCCCATCCATTCATGACCACTGGAAAAACTGTAGCCTTGACTAGATGGACCTTTGCTGGTAGGGTAATGTCTCTGCTTTTTAATATGCTGTCTAGGTTGGTCATAGCTTTCCTTCCAAGGAGTGAGCGTCTTTTAATTTCATGGCTGCAGTCACCATCTGCAGTGATTTTGGAGCTCCACAAAAATAAAGTCTGTCACTGTTTCCACTGTTTCCCATCTATTTGCCATCAAGTGATGGGACCAGATGCCATGATCTTAGTTTTCTGAATGTTGAGCTTTAAGCCAAGTTTTTTACTCTCCTCTCTCACTTTCCTCAGGAGGCTCTTTAGTTCTTCACTTTCTGCCATAAGGGTGGTATCATCTGCATATCTGAGGTTATTGATATTTCTCCTGGCAATCTTGATTCCAGCTTGTGCTTCAACCAGCCCAGCATTTCTCATGATGTACTCTGCAGAGAAGTTAAATAAGCAGGGTGACAATATACAGCCTTGACGTACTCCTTTCCCAATTTGGAACCAGTGTGTTGTTCCATGTCCAGTTCTAACTGTTGCTTCCTGACCTGCATACAGATTTCTCAGGAGGCAGGTCTGTGGGTCTGGTATTCCCATCTCTTGAAGAATTTTACACATTTTGTTGTGATCTACACAGTCAAAGGCTTTGGCATAGTCAATGAAGCAGAAATAGATATTTTTCTGGAACTCTTGCTTTTTTGATGATCCAGCAGATGTTGGCAATTTGATCTCTGGTTTCTCTGCCTTTTCTAAATCTAGCTTGAACATCTGGAATTTCACGGTTCACATACTGTTGAAACCTGGCTTGGAGAATTTTGAGCATTACTTTACTAGCGTGTGAGATGAGTGCAATTGTGTGGTAGTTTGAGCATTCTTAAGCATTGCCTTTCTTAGGGATTGGAATGAAAACTGACTTTTCCAGTCCTGTGTTCACTGCTGTGTTTCCAACTTTGCTTGCATACTGAGTGCAGCACTTTCACAGCATCATCTTTTAGCATTTGAAAGAGCTCAACTGGAATTCCATCTCTTCCACTAGCTTTGTTCTTCCTAAGGGCCACTTGACTTCACATTTCAGGCTCTAGGTGAGTGATCACACCATCGTGATTATCTGGGTTGTGAAGGTCTTTTTTGTATAGTTCTTCTGTGTATCCTTGCCACCTCTTCTTAATATCTTCTGCTTTTGTTAGGTTCATACCATTTCTGTCCTTTATTGAGCCCATCTTTGCATGAAATATTCCCTTGCTATCTCTAATTTTCTTGAAGAGATCTCTAGACATAGGAGAACCTTATCATGTTCTAAAAAGTTAACAAAAGCATTGTTTACTAAATGAACTGTGAAAATGGTTATAATTTTGTCTGGAGTATTACTGGCTTTGATCAGTGTTTGCCAGAATCAAGGGAACTCTTCCTATCAAGTTGGTTATGACTTAAAGCAATTTGGTAAACTACACCTGTGGGTAAAATTGAAACATCTTTCTTTTCTCTTTGCTTGGTCCCTCCAGAAATTGGAGACTCACATTCTGAGCAGCCTTAACAGCTAAATGCGAAAGACTATATCCTGGCAGGAGTTGGGATCTCAGTATTTTGGGGACTTCTAGGAGAAAGAAATCCACTGAAGGATGGCAAGCCTGTAACATGGATTTCCTGGCTTTGGGAATTCAGTCTGAGATTGCTTCTGAGGAGTTCCACTATAGCCAGTTTGGAGGAGCCTATATGATCAATTGACCAGACTTCTTTTGCAAACAGATTTGTCTCAATTTGGCTGTGTTCAGTGGAGGGTAATTTTCGAAAGAAAAATAATATGTTTTAGTGGATATTAAATTTGAGTTTTGCTAATTGAAGTCTGTATTTACGAACGTTCTTGTGTCAATCATACTTTTATCATGATGTTCAGGATGAAAGGAGAATTCTCTAGTGAAGTTGTCACAGAGCACAAATACTCATGATGTGTAACACTGCTTGCTTTAAGTCTACTGCTAAAAACACATCTATAATATTTGTGTAGCAATTCGGTGTAACTGATAAAATGTACAGCCTCTGAAATGTTTCCCAATCAGCATACCTCTGGACTTGTTCGTGTTATCTGATCACTTTCCCTGCAACATGTATACCTAGACAAATACAAAGAATGCCTCACATAAAGGGACATGATCTGCACCTAGGGCTGGAAGGGTGCATTTACCCTGGCTTCAAGGGACATGTACTTTGGCCTATCAAAAGGTTTACAATCAAAAAGAGAAATTATGGGAAATTTTTCACATGTGGAGGTATGGGAAAATAATTCTGGTTTACCCAGGGTTTAACTTAAACTCTACTGACCAGAGTAGCCTGCTTTGTGGCCTACTGAACATGCACTATACATCTCCTTTGGCTATTGAGGAGGGGAATTCTAGAAAGTTCAACTGGAGTAGCTGTGGTTTAGATTATTAACATGATTTTAGACACATTCCTTTATTACTGAAAACTTGAGTTTTCTGAACTATGTTGCAGACAGACAGGTGTCGTATTATCTTGGGATGGTGTTACTGCTTGTATTTTGCTTAATAGTCATGATCTCCCCTGTGTTGTGCCTGTTAGATGTCTTACATTTCATCCCTAGCCTGAGCAGAGGAAATCTGTTCGAGGACTGAGTGGCAGCAATGGCCTCACTGTGAAATGAGTCTAATTTCTGGGTCTATAGCAAGATGAAATTAAGACGCTTACTCCTTAAAAGGAAAGTTATGACCAACCTAGACAACATATTAAAAAGCAGAGACAATACTTTGTCAACAAAGGTCCATCCAGTCAAGGCTATGGTTTTTCCAGTAGTCATGTATGGATGTGAGAGTAGGACTATAAAGAAAGCTGAGCACCAAAAAATTGATGCTTTTGAACTGTGGTGTTGGAGAAGACTCTTGAGAGTCCCTTGGACTGCAAGGAGATCCAACCAGTCCATCCTAAAGGAGATCAGTCCTGGGTGTCCATTGGAGAGACTTATATTTAAGCTGAAACTCCAATATTTTGGCCACCTGATGTAAAGAGTTGACTCATTTGAAAAGACCCCGATGTTAGGAAAGATTGAAGGCAGGAGGAGAAGGAGACAACAGAGGATGAGATGGTTAGATGGCATCACTGACTCAGTGGACATGAGTTTGGGTAAACTCCGGGAGTTGGTGGTGGACAGGGAGGCCTGGCGTGCTGCAGTTTATGGGGTCACAAAGAGTTGGACATGACTGAGTGACTGAACTGAAATGATAGCAAGATGACACGGTTTTCCTCCTCTGGACTTCCATGAAAAATTGACTTGGTTAATGTGACTGTGTGGAGGCAACTGATAACAAGGGGAGAGAACTCTCACCATTTCCTGTCCCACATGCCAGTACTCCAGATAGGCCCATGCTGGTGAATGTTTCTGTCCAACTGATTGCCCATGAGTCCCTGGGTTATGCTGTGTGGAACGGAATAGGTCAGCTTCTGGACACATATGTTCACCTAGTGGTATTAACTCTTTTTTTTTTTTTTTGGGAAAGATCTAATGGGTCCACCCCTAGTGGAACTCACTATAACATGGTGTTGCAGACAGGTACTGTGACTGCTGACTCCTGGCTAGGCCACCAGGATGTTTTAAAGCTGGAACCTCCCTCTTCTCATGGTCGTGGCTCTGTGAAAACAAGGACTGGCCTTACCTTCTTTATAACTGGACAAGACACTGCTGCACTGACTCCCTCTCCACGGCCCTAGTAAGTGCTTGACTCCAAAATTTCCTGACATCCTGGTTAGTGTCTGTGCTTAGTCGATGAGTTATCTTACTTTTGATACACTTTGGCTGCTGCTGTCTGTATTATATTTGTGGTATCTAGTTGTAGTGATCCCTCCCTACATATCTGACCCCAGGGATACCACAGAAGAGAGTTGAACTCAGATTATGACGGTGGTGCAGGGGGTATGTAGGGGTGGAGTGAATGATCAGGCCATCCAGGATGGCTGTTATCTTGCTTTCTGTACATACCCTGCTCAGCCAGCACCTGCTTCACTTCTGTCTACTCACATGGTTGACCTTTCTATATACTTCCCCGAACTCAACTGGTAATTGTTCTTACCTTTAGATCAGAACATCTCCACTTTGATAGCTTTTCAAAGGGGCAGTGAGGAGCGTGCCCCTCGCTAGTTTCCCTGGTAACCCTTCAGCCAATCTGTTCTCAATTCTCCCTGTAACCTCTCCCCCAACTCTCCCGGGAGCAAAAGCTGCTGCCATATCCTGCCTTCTGTCTACTGCAGTTAGTGGGATGTTGCTCTGGGACCTAGTTGTAGACATGTAAGCTCCCCTATTTATGAAGCAATTAATGTCTCTGTCTCTGGCCTTTTTGGTCTTGAAGCTGGGCCAGTGGGGTATGTATGGCCCAAGAGGCTCATTGGAGCTAAATAATTTTCAGTTTTGTTAAATGTCCTGTAGACATTTAGTATGTCTAAGATGCTCTCTACATGATGCATTGTGGTTGTTCTCTCAGCACTTGTGAAAAACTATTTGCTAGGCCCCACTAAGACACAGGGGATACATTGGTGAACTAGAGAGCATTTACTGCCCTCCAAGAAAACAGTCCAATGTCTGGAGTCAAGAGGTGGATGAGTGCTGAGATACTGCCAAATAGAGAGTGCTGTGGGGTTGTACTGGAAGGGCTTAAAAGGTCATGAAGTCTTTGGTGAGAATGTAAAATCTAAGACAAATAAATTTGTAGGAAGGCTACCAGTTAGCTAATCAAACAGGATGATGATGAAAAAGGCCTGTGATCCAAATTTGTACAAAAGGAGGTGAAAGATTCCAAAGTCACTTAGAGACACTTAAGAGATTTGTAAATTTGAGCAGAAGACCATGAGAGAATGCAATGAGCAAACTTTACTTATCCCAGTGATTATCCTGGGGCTCTGTTACACAGGCTTTTGTGCATCACTGCATTTTCCAAGGGTTAGTGAGTCGACTTTTCTTACTGCAATGAAAAATAAATTCTTGGTGTCACATAACCTATAAAGAAAGACCAAGTAAGTTCACTTGAGAATACTGTTCAGTTCAGCTCAGTCGCTCAGTTGTGTCTGATTATTTGTGACCCCATGGACTGCAGCACGCCAGGCCTCCTGTCCATCACCAACTCCCGGAGTTTACTCAAACTCGTGTCCATTGAGTCAGTGATGCCATCCAACTATCTTATCCTCTGTTATCCCCTTCTCCTCCTGCCTTCAAACTTTCCCAGCATCAGAGTCTTTTCAAAGAAGTCAGTTCTTCATATCAGGTGGCCAAAGTATTGGAGTTTCAGTTCAGCATCAGTCCTTCCAATGAATATTCAGGACTGATTTCCTTTAGGATGGACTGGTTGGATCTCCTTGCAGTCCAAGGGACTCTCAGGAGTCTTCTCCAACACCACACTTCAAAAGGATCAATTTTTTGGCGCTCAGCTTTCCTTATAGTTCAACTCTCATGTCCATACATGACAACTGGAAAAACCATAGCCTTGACTAGACAGACTTTTGTTGGCAAAGTAACGTCTCTGCTTTTTAATATGCTGTCTAGGTTGGTCATAATTTTTCTTCCAAGGAGTAAGCATCTTTTAATTTCATGGCTGCAGTCACCATCTGCAGTGATTTTGGAGCCCCCCAAAATAAAGTCTATCACTGTTTCCACTGTTTCCCCATCTATTTGCCATCAAGTGATGGGACCAGATGCCATAATCTTCATTTTCTGAATGTTGAGTTGTAAGCCAACTTTTTCACTCTCCACTTTCATTTTCATCAAGAGGCTCTTTAGTTCTTCTTCACTTTCTGCCTTAAGGGTGGTGTCATCTGCATATCTGAGGTTATTGATATTTCTCCTGGCAATCTTGATTCCAGCTTGTGCTTCCTCCAGCCCAGCGTTTCTCATGATGTACTCTGTATAGAAGTTAAGTTAGCAGGGTGACAATATACAGCCTTTCCTGATTTGGAATCAGTGTGTTGTCCCATGTCCCCAGTTCTAACTTGCTTCCTGACCTGCATATAGATTTCTCAGAAGGCAGGTCAGTGGGTCTGGTATTCCCATCTCTTGAAGAATTTTCCAGTTTGTTGTGATCCACACAGTCAAAGGCTTTGGCATAGTCAGTAAAGTAGAAATAGATGTTTTTTCTGTAACTCTTGCTTTTTCAATGATCCAGCGGATGTTAGCAATTTGATCTCTAGTTTCTCTGCCTTTTCTTAATCCAGCTTGAACATTTGGAAGTTCACAGTTTACGTACTGTTGAAGCCTGACTTGGAGAATTTTGAGCATTACTTTACTAGCATGTAAGATGAATGAAAATTATGTGGTAGTTTGAGTATTCTTAGGCATTGCCTTTCTTAGGGATTGGAATGAAAACTGACCTTTTCCAGTCCTGTGTCCACTGCTGTGTTTTCCAAATTTGCTTGCATATTGAGTGCAGCACTTTAACAGCATCATCTCTTAGGATTTGAAATAGCTCAGTTGGAATTCTATCACCTCCACTAGCTTTGTTCATAGTAATGCTTCCTAAAGCTCGTGACTTCACTTGACTTCAAATTTCAGGATGTCTGGCTCTAGGTGAGTGATCATATCATCATGATTATCTGGGTTGTGAAGATCATTTTTGCATAGTTCTTCTGTATATCGTTGCCACCTCTTCTTAATATCTTCTGCTTCTGTTAGGTGCATACCATTTCTCTCCTTTATTGAGCCCATCTTTGCATGAAATGTTCCCTTGGTATCTCCAATTTTCTTGAAGAGTTCTCTAGTGTTTCCCATTCTATTGTTTTCCTCTATTTCTTTGCACTGATCACTGAGGAAGGCTTTCTTATTTCTCCTTGCTGTTCTTTGAAACTCTGCATTCACGTGGGTATATCTTTCCTTTTCTCCTTTGCTTTTTGCTTCTCTTCTTTTCACAGCTATTTGTAAGGCCTCCTCAGGCAGCCATTTTGCTTTTTTGCATTTCTTTTCCTTGTGGATGATCTTGATCCCCATCTTCTATACAATGTCACCAGCCTCTGTCCATAGTTCTTCAGGCACGCTGTCTATCAGAAATAATCCCTTGAATTTTTCACTTCCACTGTATAATCATAAGGGATTTGATTTAGGTCATATCTGAATGGTCTAGTGGTGTTTTCTACTTTCTTCAATTTAAGTCTGAATTTGGCAATAAGGAGTTCATGATCTGAGCCACAGTCAGCTACCAATCTTGTTTTTGCTGACTGTATAGAGCTTCTCCATCTTTGTCTGCAAAGAATATAATTGATCTGATTTGATGTTGACCATCTGGTGATGTCCATGTGTAAAGCCTTCTCTTGTGTTGTTGGAAGAGGGTGTTTGCTATGACCAGTGCGTTCTCTTGGCAGAACTCTGTTAGCCTTTGCCTTGCTTCGTTCTGTACTCCAAGGCCAGTGTGATTTAGGAAAACACCTCATTTAGAAAATCTTCCTATTTTAATCATTGGGTGTTGTCTGCTTTCTGCCAGGCACTGTGGTTGATACTGAATGTAGGGTGGAGTACAAAACAGGATACACACAGCTGTGGTTTTGAAAGACAGCGCTACTGGAAGCATCTTTGACAAGGACTGTGGCATTGTTCTGAGGAGCATTGACTGCAATAGCAGGGCTTCATGGGCAGTAACCAATCAACAAGAATTAGGCGAAAGAGACGTTGTAGATGCCAAACAGAGGCTGTGGCACAAAGCCTGGGGACCACATATGATGCCCCTTAAGTGCTTCTCAGAAATATTTGATTTTGTTGTAGGTGACTTTGTAATGGAAATGGTTGAGGTTCTTTGTAGGGAGAAACAAGAATAGATCCATTACTATTGATGTTAAGGTGACTTCATATCCGTAGGTTGGTAAGGCCAGGTGGTCCATGGATTATTCTTGTGACCAGGTTGTGATGAATCCTGTCAGTTTTGTGTACCATGACACCACAGGTGAGGATAGCACTGGTGTCAGGCTTTCCATCACAGGCACACTTGCTGGGACCTGCTGAAGGTTACCAGTGCAGTAATTTTCCTTGGTGGAGTTGAGTGTTCATACTCTGGGTTGCAGTAGGTAGACAGCTCTCCTCTAGGGTAGCAAAGAAAGTGAAGTGTGGATGACTCAGCTGATCCATTCATGATTGTGAAGTTTTTCATGAGACATTAAAGGTTCATATGCACAATTTTGAAACATTAAAGTGAAATAAGAGTGAACCAGAGTTTGTAAAACATGCAAATGCTCATGATAGTATCTTCCTTTTTCTTGAAAGTCTAGAAGGAAAGACTGTTTCTAATCTAGAATTTAAAACTTGAAACATATTGAAGCCTGCTGGAGCAGCCCCAGGGGGTATTTTACAAGTTTTACTTTACAAACTTTTAAGAAAAATTATATGGCAGGATAGAAAACTTCTGATGAAGAGAGCTATTAGCTTTATTTTACTTGATTGTTTAAATTAAAATCAATTTACTTAGGGGTCTATTATTTAAAGCCTGTCAGTTTGAGCTTACTTGTCATACATCTTTCTCTCTTTTGCTGAAAAGTTCATTGAAAATAAGTTAATTAATTTTAACAAGTGTTGTATGCTTTTAGGAATTGGGGAAAAAAACCTACTTTAATTAAATGAAAATACTATTATTATTGCACCTGTAATTATTTCAGTAATGGGAAAATGGTGTTTCTTCAAACTCCTGCTGAGATTTGTGCAGGTGTTTTTGTATTTGCTATAAATCTGTGCCCACACAAAGTTCACTCTGTTGCAGAAAAATAAATCATCTCATTCAGGTGGCAGTGAACTTTGACTCAGGAATATTTCTCGTTTTTTTTCCAAAATCAAAGCAATGCCTGCGTTTCCATTGCCATATGCTGTCTTTCTCAGCTGTTGAAGTGCTTATTATATATATTGAGTCCTATTCCTCCTGTTATCTCAGAGACCCGATGTGATCTGGAGCATGGCAATGTTCTCGACCTTATGTAAAACCACAGATAGGTTGCTTTAGATAGCCAGTGGGGGATGGCTTATTCTGAAGTCAAGATGAGCCATCAAGCAGGCCTCTGGCAGATCTTGCTTTCATAGAATATTTTCATTGAAATAAACTTGGAATTTTCTTGTCTAAGGCTTATAATCACTTTGGCCTTTGATTAAAGTCTTCTCCAGTGGGGGGAAATGTTTCTATTTTATGCATATTTATGTAGATATTTTTTCTTTACCTATATCTCTATTGTTTCTTTCTCACAAATTTAGCATTCTAAGGATAGGAACACTTGCTTTTCTAACTTGGTGGAGGGGGAGGGGCAGTAAGTGAATGTCTATGATTGTTGTCTCTAAATATTTGGATTTCAGGGTGTGAGAACTGAATTCTAGTTTCTGCTTGGCCAGTTGTTTGCTTGCAACTTGAGGAAAGCCCTTTGATTTCCTTGAGAAGTCCAAGCTCCTGCTTATAAATTGATGGGATTGGAAAGATACTAAAGGAAAGTACAAATATACTTTGAAGTATATTTGAAAGTGTAAAGTGAAAGTATAAAATAATTTACTGAGCTATGAAAACTTGGAACTATCAAGACTGAGAAACCAGGTAATAAGTAGATAAAATCATTTCCTTTATACCTGGGTATCTGATTACAAAGAATCAAAGCCTTAACTGAGCAACAACACCTATTTCAGCCTCCCCATGAGCAACACCAAGGAGGGCCATTCTGTCTATTCTGAAAACAACACACTGTACTCTTCTGCTACTGGAATGTTCAAGGGAAACTGTGTAACTGGATCTATAAACATGGTGAGGTAAAAATGTTAAAAATTAGATATTTAAACATTTTCTTTATCCATTTTCCTGTTGATGGATACTTATGTTGCTCTTTATCTTGGCTATTGTGAATAATGCTGCTGTGAGCTATGGGGTACATGCAGCTTTTTAAATTAGTGTTAAATATATTATTAATTTTTAATTTTATTGTGGAATAACCAGGTGATTTTTTTTATTGAGGTACAATTGACAAACAATATTGAATCACTATGATATACACCTTAAACTAATTATTTATACAAATTTCAAAATTGTTACCACAGTATCTCTAGTTACCACTTGTCATCTTACAAAGTTACTACAATATCATTGACTATATTATCTATATTGTACATTATATCCCTATGACTTGTTTATTTAGTAACTAGAAGTTTTTGCTTCTTAATTTCCTTCACATTGCCTGTATCTTAACTTGCCTCCCCTCTGGCAAGCACCAAGTTGTTTTCTGTATCTCTGAGTCTTTTTTTGTTTTAATTTGTTCATTTGTTTTGCTTTTTAGATTCCATATATACATGACCTCACATAGTAATTGTCTTTCTCTTCTGACTTATTTCACTGGTTAATACCTTCTACGTCCAACCATATTGTCTCCCATGGCATGATTTCATTTTTTGTGACTCAGTAATATTCCATTATATATATATATATATATATATAAAACTTCTCTTTATCCATTCATCTATCGATGGACACAGGTTGATTTTGAATTTTGGCTATTGTAAATGCTACTCTGAACATTGGGGCGCAGGTATGTTTTCAAATTAGTGTTTTCGTTTTCTTTTGATAAACACCCAGAGATGGAATCACTAGATCTTATGGTAGTCCTATTTTTAATTTTTTTGAAGAAGCTCCATACTGTTTTCTATAATGAATCCACCAATTTACTTCCCGACAAACAGTACATGAGAGTTATCTTTTCTCCACATTCTCGCCAGCACTTATTTCTTGTCTTTTTGATAAGTTATTTTTGACAGGTGCCAGGTGATATCTCACTGTGGTTTTGATTTGCATTTCCCTGATGATTAGTGATGTTGAGCACCTTTTTCATGTAATTTTTGGCCATCTGCATATTTTCCTTGGAAAAATGTCTATTCAAGTTTTCCGCCCAATTTTTTTCATAGGTTTGCTTTTTTGAAATTAAGCTATGTAGTTTATATATTTTTAATATTAAGCCTGTATCAGATATATAATTTACAAATACTCTTCCATTCAGTAGGTTATCTTTTTGTTTTCTTGATAGTTTCTTTCACTGTGCAAAAGCTTTTCAGTTTGATGTAGTTCCATTTAATTTATTTTTGCATTTGTTGCTTTGCCTAAGGATACAGGTCTAAAATATATTGCTAAGATTGAAGTCAAAGAACTTACTGCCTTTATATTCTTCTAAGAGTTTTATGGTTTCAAGTCTTACATTCAACTCTTTAATCAATTTTCAATGTTTTTTGTATATAGTGTATGATAGTGGTCCAGTTTCATTCTTTTTCATGTAGCTGTCCAGCTTTCCCAGTACTATCTGTTGAAGAGACTACCTTTTTATCACTGTATATTCTTTCATCCTTTGTTGTAAATTGACTATATATGCAATATATGCATGGATTTATTTCTAGGCTGTCTATTTTGTTCCACTGACCTATGTGTCTGTTTTCATGCCAGTGCCATACTATTTTGATTACTATGTGTTATTTGCTTAGTTGTGTCCAGCTCTTTGCAACCCCATGGACTATAGCCTGCCAGGCTCCTCTGTCTTTGGATTTCTCCAGGCAAGAATACTGGAGTGGGTTGTCATTCCCTTCTCCAGGGAATCCTCCCAACCCAGGGATCTAACCCAGGTCTCTTGCATTGCAGGCAGATTCTTTACCATCTGAGCTTCTAGAGAAACCCATTTGACTACTGTAGCTTTGTGATAGAGTTTGAAATCAGGGCACATGATACCTCCAGCTTTGTTTTTCTTTCTCAAGATTTTAGATATTTGGGATCTTTTGTGGTTCCACACAAATTCTAAGATTCTTTGTAGTTCTGTGAAAAATGCCATTGGTATTTTAATAGGAATTGCATTGAATCTCTAGATTGCTTGAATAGTATGGTCATTATAACAATATTCTTCCAATCTGTGAGGGTGATATTTCTTTCCATTTGTTTGTATCAACTTCAATTTCTTTCATCAATGTCTAGATTTCAGTGTACAGTTCTTTTGCTTCCTTGGTTAAATTTATTCCTAGGTATCTTATTCTTTTTGATATAATTGTAAATGGGATTGTTTTGTTAATACCTCTTTCTACAGAAATGTAATAGATTTCTGGATATTGATTTTGTGTCCTGTAACTTTACTGAATTAATTTATTGGTTTTAATGGTTTTTTTTTTTTTTTTTTGGTGTGTGTGTGTGTGTGTGTGTGTGTGAAGGGTCTTTCAGTTCAGTCGCTCAGCCATGTCCAACTCTTTGCGACCCCATGAATCGCAGCACACCAGGCATCCCTGTTCATCACCAACTCCCGGAGTTCACTCAAACCCATGTCCATCGAGTTGGTGATGCCATCCAGCCATCTCATCCTCTGTCATCCTCTTCTCCTCCTGCCCTCTGTCTTTCCCAGCATCAGGGTCTTTTCCAATGAGTCAGCTCTTCACATCAGGTGGCCAAAGTATAGGTTTTTTTATATATAGTATCATATTGTCTGCAATTTGGATGCCTTTTAATTCTTGTCTCATTTCTGTGACTAGAACTTTTAACACCACATTGGGTTGAAAATAATGAGAGTGAGCATCCTTGTTTTGTTTGTGGTCTTAAGAGGAAAAACTTTCAGCCTTTCATCATTGAGTATGATGTTAGCTGTAGGTTTGTCATAGGTGGCTTTTATTTTGTTGAGGAATGTTCCCTTTTTACACACTTTAAAGTTTTTATCAAATAAATGTTGAATTTTGTCAAATAGTGTTTCATTGGGATGATTATACGATTTTTACCTTTCATTTTGTTAATGTCATGTACCACATTGATTGATTTGAAAGTGTTGAATCATCCCAGAATCCCTAGAATAAATACTTGATGATATTATTTGTGAGTTCTATGTCCCCTTTAGAAAGAAATTGTCACTTGTCTTTTTAAGATGCTAGATTTGAGGTATGTCCTTTAGATCTACTTTAAAAGCCATCATCATATTTATGTCTTCTGTTTCTTACTAATTTGTATCCACTTGAACCATTGTTGACTGTGAGAAGTGAATTCAAATTTCCTATTGTTAGTGTATTTCTGTTTCTCCTTGTATTTTTCCCTTTTTCCCCTTCATGTATACTAATGCAGTGTTATTTGGTACAGATGTATTCATGCTCTTAGATTTTCCTGTGGTTTGAAACTCAAGTCTTATCTTCTTCATCTTGTTTAATGCCTTCTGCCTCAGAAATCAATCTAATCTAATACTAAAATCACAACCTCTGATATTTACTTACATTTGTCTAGTATGTCTTTTTGATTTCTTATTTTTCAATCTTTCTAAGTAATTTACTTCATTTGCTCTATAATGACATAAGAAATTCTTTTCTAAGTAACATTGCTTTGGCTAACTATTTATGTATAACACATAGTTGAGCTTTTTCTTTTACTATCTATCATTTTTTATATAAACAAGTGGCTTGGTTTTAGCTCTGTTATCATAGCTTATGTTATGCTGTTTTCCTAGCTTGTATGTGTGGTGGGGGGAATAAATGAAAAAAATAACTTTGGAACTTATGTTTTTGTCTGATGATTATAATGATTTAATTTTTGTTTTTAGTCATGAATATTGATTTCCTACTGAAATGCTGCTGAACAATAATAAACTTGATATATTTAAAGTTTCTTTCTCTTCTCCTATCCTTTACCCAGACATTTTCATTAATTCATATATTTAAAATTTATTTCCTATTTTAAATATAACTATTGCTTTTTAATAATTCAAATCTATTGATCTTTAATGTACAAAAGTAGGAAATCACCATACTTATTACCTCCTATCTTCTTATTCCTTCCCTTTCTGACTTTTGTCAGCTGTTTTATTTCTACTCTGTCAGGGCTTATACTATTTATGTTCTATCATCATAATCACCATATTTATTAGGGGAACTTCCCTGGTGGCTCAGATGGTAAAACGTCTACCCGCAACGCGGGAGACCTGGGTTCAATCCCTGGGTCAGGAAGATCCCCTGGAGAAGGAAATGGCAACCCACTCCAGTACTCTTGCCTGGAAAATCCCATAGATGTTGGAGCCAGGTAGGCTACAGTCCATGGGGTCGCAAAGAATCAGACACGACTGAGTGACTTCACTAATCCTAGAGTTAAGTGATTTCAGCATTCAGTATCACTCCTCTTTACAGTTGTTTATCAAATAGTTTTTCATTGATTGAAGTGTGTTTTCCAGTACTTTCTTAAAGAGGGTTCGTGGAATCTATAATCCATAAAAGTGAAAGTCATTTACTTATGTCCTACTCTTTGCAACCCCATGGACTCTACAGTCCATGGAATTCTCCAGGACAGAATACTGCAGTAAGTAGCTGTTCCCTTCTCCAGGAGATCTTCCCAACCCAGAGATGGAACCCAGGTCTCCTACATTGCAGGCAGATTTTTTTTCCAACTGAGCCATCAGAAGCAATAATCCATGAGCACTTACTTATTTAAATATGCTTTCTTTTGTCTTTATTTTTAAACAATTTTTCTGGGCATAAAATTATTGGGTTTTATTTTCTTGTTGACTTTGCAAGACTTTACTCAACTTTCTTTAAAGTTTACTCTGTGTCGGAGAAACTGGACACCAGTCATTCTGGCAGTGTTTTCCCCATACCGTAATCTTATGCCTATTCAACCAAAAGATTCTTTTATTATCTGTGACATATAGTAAATATACTAAGATATGTCCTGGTCCTGATCATTCTAAATTCCTGGGATATAGTGCACACTTTCAGCCTTTAGATTTAACTTCTTTTATTATTTTTGGAATGTTTTCTTAAAATATATATTTAAATTATTTTGTTCCATTATTTATTTTAGGACTCCAGTTATTAGATTTTTTCTTTTTTGTACTTCTTTGATCTGTAGTTCATGTTTAACATTTTAACTGTATTCCATTTTAAAACTTGACTTCATTTCCTTTTCTTCATTTTACTCAAATCCTGGCCTCTATCTTTTTCTGTGTTGTCAGTAATAACTCTCTTTTTGGTGTAGATTCCAGTGGGGCCTCTTTTCTCTGATGGATTTGTTGTTCTCCTCAAGTTTTTAATGAGTTCAGCCAGGTTACACATTATAGTTCTACATAGTCTCATCGTATTTGCCTGATATCTGATAGTTCTATGTTTCTTTCATTATAGAAGTGACTGTTTCAGTAACTTTTTAAAATTTAATTTTATAGTTACATGCTTATGAACAATTTTTTAATTTCTATATTAACATTAGTAACTTTTAAAAGTTAATATCCATTATTTGCTATAAGTATTTTCCTGTTTCTTTTTCTTCCTTTTGATTTTAGCATTCAGCTTTGGTTCTTATTGATGAACCAATTTGAAATAAGGTTTATACTTCTGTATAGCTATTTACAAGAATAGGGCCATCTCATGGGTTAAAGAAGTTTTATTTACAACAAGAGTTATTAGTGCACTGTTTTTCAGTTTATTCCTCACAATTCAAGTAAAAGCAGCAGCTATAGGGTTACTAACATTACTGTATTTTCCTCTCCAATTGTTTTTGCAATGTGGACTTTTAGTGTTTTCCTCTTAGTCTCTTAACTCATAATCTTTTCATAATCAAACCAGATGTTTGGAGGCTCTCAACAGTAGCTTGCACACTTGTTTTCCATGTGGCCCAAAAAATGTTAATTGGTTTTGCATATAATAGTTTTAGAACATGGTTGCACATTCTTTGACACTTCTCTCATCACGTCTTTAGAGTTTAGGGTTCCAAAAGTTAAGTCTAGTTAGGCTTATGACTGTTTCAACTAATAGAGTACAGTGATAAATGATGCTCTGTGACTTTTGGGAGTAGGTCATAAAAGGTCACTTCTGCCTTGTTTACTAGGACACTTACTCTGAGAACGTTGAAATAAAATGTAAGAAGTCCAAGTATTCTGTGGTTACCAGTGGAGGGACCACATGAGACAGAAGTGTGGACAGTTCCAGTTGACCTCAGTATTTCAGTCCTTCCCACAGGGGCACCAGACAGAAGAGTGAATTTATTTCAGACACTTCAGTCAGCTGATCCACCTGGTGGTTACAACCAAATGACCTCTGTGAAGGCCAGATGGAACAGAAGTGTGATTCAGCTGAAGACTTGTTCAAATTGTTGCCACAGTTTCATGAGATACAGTAAAATGGTTGTGGCTTTAAGCTGCTGATCTTATCTGGAGTGAATATCTTTGTGCTGTTGACTTGGAGACGTGCAGTGGGCCTGATTTTTATTAGATATGTAACTCTAGGTCTCCTTGAATTGTGTTTTTTTATACTACTATAGACATTCAGAGCTTTTGGAAGCCACTTTCCTATTTTTGTAGTGAGGTTTTAGCAATCCCATAGTTTTAATAAAAGTGGAGTTTCTTTTTTTTATTCTCATTTTTTCTTTTGGGTAATTGTCAAAGAAGGGAAAATCTACATTTACTCTATGAGATTGAAACTGAAAGTCTCAACCAACCTATTTTATAGGAAACAGAATTGTGACTAAGAGTTCTAAATAATATGAGATTTCTAATAGAATATTTCTATATACCAGAGCTAATAATGAGAAATCTCAAGTCCAGAGTGTGAAGTGACTTTTCTAAAGACATAAAATTAATATTAAATTTAATAAAATGTCCAAATTTCTGATCCTTGTTTCTTTGCTTTTGTTCATTATGCTTTAGACGCTATAAAATGTCCTAGTTGGAAGATATAGTATCTGGAATTTATAAAAATAATTTGCTTTCTCAAGTATGAAGCCAAAATACAATAGGAAAGGAAACCCATAGCTCCTGGGAGAGAATAACTTTGCACAGCATATTTATTTTCTCATTTAAGGCAGAGAGGAAGAGGTAAAAGTAGGTACAGCAGTGACTAAATCTAAAAGTGATACAGAGAGAAGCAGAGAGAAGCTGGTCTTGATGGCTTCCTCGTCTTTGAAATAAGATCAAAATTGTCCATTGGGAGTGGGAGTAAGGAGTGAGACATGAAATAGGGATTTGAAGAGAAGAGTGAATTTAGTGAAGCAGTAGTCCTGGGGTCTGGGAGGGTGATCTGACCAGGAATCTGTGATGAGCCCCTGGACGCAACCAACGGTTTGGGTGAAACTGAGGATGGATGGTGTTGACTAAAAATGTAGTCACAACCTGAAAGTAGAGAGTTATTTTATTCAGTGGTAATATTTAAGACTCTGAGCCTGGGAGACAATGTCTCAGTAGCTCAGAGAAAACTGCTCGGAAGACGTGCGAGTGGGAGTCAGGCTATATACAAGTTTGCAACAAAGGTAGCAGGTGGTCTGGATATCAAAGATCAGATATCGAGTTAAGAAATTTAGTGTTCTATTTATGGGAAGATCAAGCCTCTGGGCTCACTGAATTCATTCCTTTCATTTGCACCTCAGCTATCTGGGGCCAAATCCTGTTTCCTTGTTCACCTTAAGGAGTGGCAGGTGTGGCAGATGGCTGCTGCTTGCATTCTTCCTAGCTCCTCAGCAATCATTGTAGGAGGCACAGGCAGCTGCTGGATTGCAGTTTTGGGAGCCCTCACTGACATTTGGAGGCCAGAAATCGATGATGACTGTGACATTTGTTTATTGATATGGCAGGATATATTTTCATTTCACAGTGGTTACCTGCATTCTACATCAGCTTTCATATAACTTGAGATCCTGAATTTGCCTTTGAATCATGATATATTTAGATATAACCCATTTGTCACTGAGTCCTGTCAGTTTTACAAATTATTTCTCAAACATTCCTTTGTCATCCTTTTCCAAGGATCTCAAAATAAGAATCCATGTTTGTAGGAATCATTCCGATTATTCAATATACATACTGAAAAATGCTTAAGTGTATTCACAGATTATATACCAGTTCAATTTATAATCATACATAAAAGAACAGAAGGACACTCAAATATGCTAAGGCTCAAAGCTATATGCCCAATTTTAGTATTTGAGAAGAAAAATTTGAAGTTAGAATTTGAGCAGATCTGTCTGAGGTCCTCTTCTTTCAGAGCTGCTTGTTCCATAGACTATAGTTTAGGGCAAATTACTTAACCTCTCTAGTTACTTAGTCTGCAAAATGAATTGACTCATCTCTTTGTTGTAAAGATGAAATAAAAAATGCATCTAAAATATCTGACAAGATGCTGAGACGGTAAGATACATATATATGTATATATCATATATATGAATCTACATATTTCTTTATATATGTATTTTCTCTCTCTCTCTCTATATATATATATATATATCAGTTCAGTTCAGTTGCTCAGTCGTGTCCGACTCTTTGTGACCCCATGGACTGCAGCACCAGGCTTCCCTGTCCATCACCAGCTCCTGGAGCTTACTCAAACTCATGTCCATTGAGGCAGTGATGCCATCCAACCATCGCATCCTCTGTTGTCCTCTTCTCCTCCTGCTTTCAATCTTTCCAAGCATCAGGGTCTTTTCAAATGAGTCAGTTCTTTGCATCAGGTGGCCAAAGTATTGGAGTTTCAGCTTCAACATCAGTCCTTCCAATGAATATTCAGGACTGATTTCCTTTAGGATGGACTGGTTGAATCTCCTTGCCATCCAAGGGACTCTCAGGAGTCTTCTCCAACACCAGAGTTCAAAATCATCAATTCTTCTGTGCTCAGCTTACTTTAATTTAAGCAAAATTATTTTAAATATGACTAAATTCTTCAGTTAACTGAGACATGAAACAAAATTACCAGCTAAAAGAAAGGAAAATTATGGTGTAAAAAGACTTGCAGTGAGTATTGAAATCATAAACAAGGAATGAAGGGTAAAAAAGTTAAAATGCAGCTACAAGATAGAAAGCAAACCTTTCTCTGAAGTCACAGATGCAGACATTAGTCTTTCATTGCAACCTTTCATCGTTTTTTTCTGAAAGGTGCAATTATTCCTGCTATTCAACCCTTCTGTCTTACCAAAACAATTTCATTTTCTCCCTGTATATTATCATTGAATCATTGAGGGCTCACTCAGGTGTGTCCAACTCTGTGACCCAGTTAGACTACAGCCTGCAAGGCTCCTCTGTCCACAGAACTTTCCAGAAAGAATTCTGGATTGAGTTGCCATTGCCTACTCCAAGGGGTCTTCCTGACCCAGGGATCAAACTTGTGTCTCCGGCATTGGCAGGCAAATTATTTATCACTGAACCATCTGGGTCCATGTATTATCTCCATTAGGTATTTGCTATCTTGTCTTGTCTTTTCTATGTCGTTACTTTCATTATCCCCCCTTTTTTTTTTAATTACCGCCTTCTTGGGACTATGTAAAACTGTTTTATTCTACTGTCTTTCTATTTTGGCCCCTTGACAAAAACACCAACCTGGATTGATGAAGATAGTTATTAATTTCCATTGGTATTTCCAGGAGTTGTAGCTGCATGCTACTGGAGAAAATGTATAAACAAACCAATTGATTCCTCTCTTAATCTAATTTTGTTTAGGTCTTAATGTCTACAAGATACTCTTGTGATACTACTTTAGTCAGCTTCTTTTCCCTTTCGGCACAGAAAGGCACATTTAAACATTTCTCCTCAAGCCTTTGGTTTCGTTCCTTTCTTAATCTCTCTCAAAAACTTTCTCTCTTACTTTACTTAGAAAATAGATGAGAACATCCTCTTTACACCATAAATGTAAATCTTTTGACTTCCACAATTATCCTTTCCTTCTTTGGCCAAACCTCAGGGGGGTTCTAATCATCTACTTCAGGGTCTGTCTCCTTTCTAGTCTCTCATCTAAATTCCTTTCATATCCTTTGAGCGTAAATGTGCCCAAGGCTCCCATCTTAAAAGAAACAAACAAAATCTCCACCTTTCCTTGGTAGTCTTTTATTGATTCCATTTCTGAAGTTCACCTTCCTCCCACTCTTCAGTCTGGATGCTGAGTCCACCATTTTACAGAGACAGCTTTAGACACTGTAACCCCTAAATCCATGTCACCATATCCCCAGGAGAATGGTTGAGCATTTTTCACACTAAGTTTCTCAGCAAGATTTAACACAGATAAACAAATATGACCTCAGTCGCCTCTCCCCTTGTAATTCATGTTAGCAAGTTCTGCTGATTTTCCCCTTGCTGACTCGTTTTTGATTTATCCTCATTCCTTCAATATTGTCATTTCTCCAGGCTGGGTCCTAAGCTTTCTGTACTTCTCCATAGGTGATATAATCCATACTCATGGGTTCAGTGATTGATTTTATGCCAACCACTCTCATTTCTTATTTTCTAGTCCAGGCCTTTCCAATAATGCACTTCATTTGAGTTTTCACTGGTTTCTCAGTCCAACTTTTCCAAAGTGAAATTCAGTTTTTTCTTTTGCCTTTTCCTATTCCAGTACCTATCATCTCATTTGTGTCACTACTGGGGCAGGAGGGAGAACTTGAAGATGTCCCCACTCAGGTGTAATGCCTTGTATAATCCCTGGGATCGTGAGCATGAGGGGTTGTACTCCCATGGTTGAGTTATGTTATATGGCACGGTTGACTTTAAGTAAGGCAGATTATCCAGATGGACCTAACCTCACTGCATAAGCCGCTTAAAAGCAGAGAAGAAAGCATGAGAGGGATTTGACACATCATTACTGACTTGAACATAGGATTCATGACAAGGATTGTGGATGTCCTCTAGGAGCTGAGAGCTGCACACAGAACAATGACCAGCCAGGATAAAAGACTTCAGTCTTACAACCTCCAGGAACTGATTTACCAGTAAGAATGAGCTTAGAAGAGTATAGCCATATGTAAACAAGAATTCAGCTTAGCCATTACCTTGATTTCAGCCTTGCGATGTTTTAAGAAGAGATTACAGCCATGACATGCCTGGTTTCTAATCTACAGAACCGTGAATGAATATGTGTATATTGTTTTAAGCCAATAAATTTTTGATGATTTGTTGTGCAGCAGTAGAAAAGCAAAACAGACAAACAAAACAACAACAGAAAAACTGTTTGAGTCTTGAGGGTCAAAGAATTCCAGAAATAATTTTTATTTTATTTCCTCTAACTTGACATGGATTTGATCCCTGGCTCTAGAAGATCCCCTGGAGGAGGGTATGGGAACCCACTCCAGTATTCTTGCCTGAAGAATCCCATGGACAGAGGAGCCTGGTAGGCTACAGTCCATAGTGTTGCACAGAGTCAGACATGACTGAATTGACTTAGCATGCGTGAATCCTCAAGCTCAGTTCATGAGTCTTGTAGATGGTTTATAATTTGAATCCACTCACTTTTGTTTATCCCCCTGCTACCATCCTAGTCTGTCATTACTTTCTCTTGAATGGATGCCTGAAACACACTCCTTATTTGTTGCTCCCAGTTCATATCTGCCTCAACTTAATCCATTCTTCACAAACCACTGATCACATTATGCTCTGCTCACTGTCTTCATCTCACTGCTAGCAAGATAGTGTTGGTTACATTCTAAACATTTCACTGAGAGGCACTGTATATTACATCCCCTGTTGTTCCATCTAGTATTACCTTTTATCGCCTTGTTCTTTCACTGCCTGCACTGCTGCCTCGAATGCTTTATTCCAACTTCTAACTCCTGGTGCTGTTTTCACCGTCAAGCTCAGACAGTGAGCTGCTTTCTTCTATGAACCTTCTCCCACCTCTACCCTTGTCTAGCTAATTCAGGGTCATTCCCACGTCTTAGGTTACATATCTCCTCTTCAGGACAGCTTTCCTAATGTCCCAGGATTAACGAACCTTCTGAATTTATTGTTTAGCATTTGTGCTATTAAGTACACTAAATACTGTTTTCTTTTCAGTTCACCAGAACTCAGTAAAAGGCATTGTTAGTGAATATTTCTATATGTTACTTTAAGAAAAATAATTAAAATAAGTTGATAGATAACTGTAACCCATTTCAGAAGGAACCATATACTTCTCATATCTATTATTTTAGGATGAGAATTGGACTACATAGATTTTTCTCATCACAGCTCCTTGAGTCATAGGAATGCACTCCAACCATGTTATATTCATCTATGTATTTCATAACAATTTAATATTTTAAATGATCTATTACTTCTGTTTGAGGTAATCATCCTTTATATTTTCTTCAGAGCCATATTCTTTATCTGTTACTTCACAGGCCCTGCAATATTACAAAAATCTGCTGGAAGTCTTCTTTAGTTCCAAATGTGTACTTCATAATCCACATGGGAAACATTCAAAATGTGAACTTGGTTGTTCACCAGAAACAATAGTCAGTGGTGCCAAATTGAAATAGAAACAAACAATACATCCTATGTCAGTATTGCATGTGGAAAGAGCAGAGGGAAATTATATACCTCTCAAAGTTAATAACAAACCTTATATTTTTGGAAGTAACAAGACCACTAATAATCATACCATTGCACAGAGCGCAACTGAGAAACAGATGTTTTTAAGTGAACATGCCTTATAGCTAAATTTACTAATAATATGTATATTAAAACATACCCTTGCTCCTCATTTTTTGCTTTTCCAGACTGCGTAGATCCTGTTTTTATAGCTGTCATTATGATTCAGAGAATAAATATGCAAATGCCCTAATGCTTATTATGATCATTTGATGCTGACTTTTTGGAGTTACCTGAAATGCACCTTGGTATACAATTAACACAGTGTGCATGGAGATAAATTTGACACCAGTTATGCTGTTGCTCAGTTGTGTCCAACTCTGTGACCCTGTGGACTGCAGCACGTCAGGCTTCCATGCTCTTCACCATTTCCTGGAGTTTGCTCAAACTCATATCCATTGAGTAAGTGACACCACCCAGCCATCTTATCTGCCTGTCGCCCCCTTCTCCTCCTGCCTTCAATCTTTCCCATCATCAGGGTCTCTTTTAATTATGAAAATTTTTGTATTTTTAGTAGATCTTCAACCATGTTTTATCTGTATCTCATAGTTTTTGTAAAAGTTAGTAATATTTCTATTTTACTTAACTTTATTTTTTGCACTCATTTTTTTAAAGCACACTGCTCTCACAGATAACAGAAAGCTCTTTGGCTCTGAATACTATGTAAAAATTTGAACATGCATATGGGAAATAACTAAATTAAAATATTATATTATAATTCAATTAAGAAACATGGAGAACTTTCTAATGTATTTTTAAGTCATTATCCTTTGGTCATGCCAGAGAAAATGTTTAAAGATTGGTATAAATTAGGAAGTAGTACAGTCAGCCTGCACCCTGGAAACATCTGCTGAACTTATTCCAAGAAGTTAGGGATGCCACGTCTGTACTCCTTTCAACATCTGAATTGTTAAAATTTCTGTGGAGTAAGAGTCACTGGACTAATTGAAAGTTTATTAAAGACTGCTGCTTTATTTGGATGAACTCCTACTCAGTTGTTTCATTTGAAAATGTTGAATGAGGTCAAATAGAGGAACACTGCTATTGGAAGAAACATAAGTCAATCTATTCTTTGACAAATATTCTTTGTAAAGTTTTTTATAAATGTAAATGTGATGGTCAAAGTATGTGCTTTTACATAGGCAATTGGGAATACTTTCCACATTTCTTGAAAGAAGTTTTGAAAGTTGAGGGACAGGTTTTAAATCTAACCAAAAGATTA
Organism: Muntiacus reevesi; assembly: GCF_963930625.1. Lineage (NCBI taxonomy): Eukaryota > Metazoa > Chordata > Mammalia > Artiodactyla > Cervidae > Muntiacus > Muntiacus reevesi. The sequence continues at coordinate 35,641,830 of NC_089267.1, read as the reverse complement.
TAATGAGATTAATCATCTGCCGAGGGCTGTGAAGTTCACTGAGTGTGTCTCACCAGGGGATGACTGGAATGTAAGCCCACATTTGCAGATGGTCTTGTGGTTACATGAATCTCATTTGGGCAGCTAGATCAGGAAGGCAGTGGTAAATCAGATTCAAAACCTGCAAATATGCTTGTCCTGGTTATGCATGGATTATCAAAGCCCTGGAAAGAGCAGAACAAGACTTTTTCATTATCATCTTGTGCAGTTTTTCTGTGCAGACTGGTCATGCTGACATACTCTATCACTCACTGATTTTTTTTTTTACTATCTCACAACTAATTTGAGAAGGCTGACAAAGTTTTGAGAAAACCCTATAGTCTATTTCTATCCTGTGTTTTGCTAGCAGTAATTTTATGTTGTTTATATTTATCTGAACTCAGAAGTGTATAAAGTTGTACTTCAACCCAAATTTTAATTTTCACAATTAAAGTTAGCAGTGTTTTCTGCAGTAAAGCATTATATTTCTACTTATACCTAAATTTCTGGGCTTCTACTTTAAAACAGTAAGTAGTTTAGTTTATTGAAGTTTCAAACTACATTTTTATGTCTTTATAATTTAATTTTCTAAGTTTTATTTATTTGGTTCTGATCATGTAGTACAAAATAAAGAAATGTAAAGGAATGAAATGAATTACTTTGCCAACAAAGGTTCATCTAGTCAAAGCTATGATTTTTCCAGTGGTTTTGTATGGATGTGAAAGTTGGACTATAAAGAAAGTTGAGCACTGAAGAATTGATGGTTTTGAACTGTGGTGTTGGAGAAGACTCTTGAGAGTCCCTTGGACTGCAAGGAGATCCAACCAGTCCATCCTAAAGGAAAGCAGTCCTGAATATTCATTGGAAGAACTGATGCTGAAGCTGAAACTCCAATTCTTTGGCCACCTGATGCAAAGAACTGACTCATTGGAAAAGACCCTAATGCTGGGAAAGATTGAAGGCAGGAGGAGAAGAGGATGACAAAAGACACGATGGTTGGATGGCATCACTGCCTCAATGGACATGAGTTTGAGTAAGCTCCAGGAGTTGGTGATGGACAGGGAAGCCTGGTGTGCTGCAGTCCATGGGGTCACAAAGAGTTGGACATGACTGAGTGACTGAGTTGAAGTACCTGTTAATACTTAACACTAAGTACCTCACACACCTCACAATTCAGTTCGCACAACTGAGCGATTGAACTGAAAGGAATGAAATGGATAATGACTGTCAGCAATTAATGGAGGCTCAGCACTAACCCTGAATATTTTCAAGTGGATATATTAACAGATTTCAGATCCTTAAAAATTAAGTGGCAAATGGCTAAATAGTCCTCAAATTAGAACTTATAATAGCTTTGATAGCCTCTGTTAATTCTTTATTTAATCAGTGTGGGGTTAGATGGCTATGAACTAATTTTTTATAAGTTTATTGGTCACTTGTACAATTTGTTACAAAACAGACTAACACTATTCCTTTTGCTTCTTTGTCATGAAAGAAGTGGCCACAGGACCCAGTTAGTCAACTAAAAAAAAGCTAATGTACATGTTGATGAATTATAAGAGCAGTTGTACATTTCATTTAATTACATTTAACTTAATTAATTACATTTAATTTAATTTAATAGATAAATGTAGTTTAATTAATTATATTTACATTTAATTGCTTTAGATAAAGAATGGATAGTATTCTCCCTTTGAAGACTTTAAATTTTAGTCAAATTGAAATAAGTAGTTGTATAGATTTTGGAGTATACCATTTGTGCTGTGAGATGATCCTGGCACACTAACAGCATTTATTTTCAAACGATATTAACAGTTTCATGGTGCAGAACACTTAATAGATTTTTTATAAGTCAGGTTTGTGGAGGTATAGTTTACCTAGTAAAATTCACTTCTTTAGATTCATGGTAGTGTTCATTTTGACAAATGCACAGAGTCCATGTACCATCATCACAATCAGGATGCAGATCTTTGCCATAAATCCAGAGGGTTCACACCTGCCCTGTAGTAGAGTCACCTTCCCCTGTGTCTGCTGGCAACCACTGGACTTTTGTCTCTTCCAACAGTTTCCCCTTGTGAGAATGCCGTGTAAAATGGAACTATAGAACATGGAGCATTTTGAGTCTGGTTGCTTTCATTTAACATAATACATTAAAGATTTATCCATGTTATTCATGTATCTGTGGCTTATTCACTTTTTTTGATGAGTAGTATTGCATTATAAAGATGTATCACAAAACATTTATCTATTTACTACTTGATGGACATACAGACTGTTTCCAGTTTATGGCAATTCTGAATAAAATTTATAAATATTAATATACAAGGTTTTTTGTGATTATGTTTTTATTTCTCTTGCAGAATACCTAGGAGAGGGAATGTTGGGTTGTATGGAGTGATCGCTTAACTTTATAAAAATCTCTCAAACTGTTTTAAAAAATACCTGTGCCATCTTGTGTTTCCATCAGCAGTGTAAGAGTGATCTAGTTCCTCTCCTTTATCAAGATTTAATGTCATTTAAAAAATTTTTGTCATTCTAGTAGGTTTGTGTATCTAGTTGTGATTTTATTTGTCATTTCTCAAATGACTAGTGATGTCAAGTATCAATGTGTGTAATTGTCATCTTTGTATCTTTTTTGGTGACAAGTTTGGTCAGAGTTTCGGCTAAAATTTCTATAAGGAAAGAGTTGCTTACCTTAATGTTATTGAGGTTTAAGAGTTCTTCATTTAACCTGGATTCTAGTCCTCTATCAGATGTATTTTCTGCAAATACTTTATCTTAGTCTATCTTTATCTTATCATTTTCCAAAAAAATGTCTGAAAGAATGGACATTTTAAATTTCGATGAAAACAGTTTTAAAATTTCTTTGTGACTCATGCTTTGGTGTTGTAGCTAAGAAATCTTTGCTTAATTCAAAGCCACAAAGATTTTTCTCCTGTGCTTTCCTTTAGAAGAGTCTTAGTTTTAGAGTCTGTATTTAGCATTAAGAGTTAATAATACAGCTTAAGATACATCACATTTCTTTTCTTGAAAAAAAAAAAAAAAAGAGACCATTTGTTGAAATCAATTGGTATCCTTCTCCATGAAATAACCTTGACATTTTTGTCAAAAATTAATTGTTCATATATGTGGGTCTGTTTCTGGGCCATCTGCTCTCTTCAGTTGATCTGCCTGTCCTTTTACAAATTCCATTTTCCTTTGATTTCTGTAGTTTCATAGTAAATGCTGAAATCAGGGGCAATGAATCCTCTAACCTTATATTTTTTTCAGAAATCATTTGGTTATTCAAACTCCTTTGCTTTTTCAAGTTCCTTTGCTTTTTCTATAAACATTATAATTAGCTTGTCATTTTCTATAAAATTATGCAGAATTTTTATTATAATTACATTAAATGTCTAATTTTGTAAGAGTTGATAATATTGAGTCTTCTACTCGTGAACACGGTACAGATCTCCATTTAGTTACTGTGTTTGATTTCTCTAATGTCAAGTATATACTTTTTAGAATTGTATTTTTTAAGGCCTTGATGATTTTGGTGCCAACGTAACTATGTTTATTAAATTTCCAAGTATTTTTTGCTGGTATGTTAAAGTGCAGTTGATCTTCCTATATTGACATTAAAGCCTGCAACCATGCTGGCTAATAACTTTTTGGAGGATTTTTCAAGATTCTCTATGCACGCAATCAGATCACTCAATAAAGCGCTTTCATTTCTTCTTTCCTGTCTGTATGCTTTTTATTTCTTTTTCTTCTCTTCTTGCATTGGGCAGAACCTCTAGTATGCTGAATAGAAGAGGTAAGAAAAAATGCTGGTCTTGTTATTCTTTCACCTTTAAACATAGGTTAGCTATAGGTTTGCATAGATGCAATTTGTTGATAATTATATTGTGGAAGTGGCATTTAATGTCTAGTTTGCTTATTCTTTTCCCTTTTTTAATGAAAAGTATTGGATTTTGTCAAATACTTTATCTGTTGAGATCATTATATGGTTTTCTTTGAAAGTCTGTTGGTATGGTGAGGCATATTTCTTGATTTTTTTTGATTTTAGAACCTAGTTTGTATTTTCAGGATAAATCTAAAGTTATGAGGTGTATATCCTCTTTACATGTTTCTATATATTTCTGTATTCAATTTGTTAATATTGAAAATTCTGCTACTATATTCAAGAGAGACACATTTTTTTTTTACCATTTTTGTTTTGAATTTAATTTTTTTCTGTTCTCATTTTATTTATTTTCTTCTGCTTTTAATTTGCTCTTCTGTTTGTAGTTTCTGCCACACACCTTGATTCGGTGCTCAATATATCTTTGCTTTGGCCAGTGTGATACTAGAAAATGAAGTGAAAGTCGCTTAGTTGTGTCTGCCTCTGTGACTCCATGGACTATAGCCACCAGGCTCCTTTGTCCATGGAATTCTCCAGGCAAGAGAAAACCCACTGGAGTGGGTTTCCATTTCCTTCTCCACAGGCTCTTCCAGACCCAGGGATTGAACCTGGATCTCCTGCATTGCAGTCTGATTCTTTACTGTCTGAGCCACAAGGGAAGCAAATTATTTTTTGGCCATGCCATGCAGCATGCAGAAGCTTAGTTCCCTGACCACATATTGAACCTGCACTCCCTGCAGTAGAAGCTCAGAGTTTTAACCACTGGACCACCAGGGAAATGTGATGAAAGCATAGCCTGGAAAAAAATGTTTCCATGTTTTTGCTTTTATATTTTCCTCTGTAATCACCATGAAACCATGTCTGGGGAAGATGAGATGGATAGAACACATTGCTGAGGCCCCGTTACCTAGTCTGCTGCTGCTGATGCTAAGTCGCTTCAGTCGTGTCCGACTCTGTGCGACCCCATAGACGGCAGCCCGCCAGGCTCCCCTGTCCCTGGGATTCTCCAGGCAAGAACACTGGAGTGGGTTGCCATTTCCTTCTCCAATGCATGAAAGGGAAAAGTGAAAGTGAAGTCGCTCAGCCATGTCCGACTCTTAGCGACTCCATGGACTGCAGCCCACCAGGCTACTCCGTCCATGGGATTTTCCAGGCAAGAGGACTGGAGTGGCGTGCCATTGCCTTCTCCATTACCTAGTCTACATCTGACTAAACTCTCATGTCAAACACATTTCAGTAGAACTACCCAGCAGACTGGTAAACTTAACAAATAATGACAAACAAGTGTTATTTTAAGCCATTGTTTTTAAGTGGTTTCCTCTTGCTTATATAGTTTTTCTTGTGCTTGCATCTCTGAAATCCCCACAAAAACATAGCTAGAGTTACATGCTGAGAATATCCCCAGGTTAGCCTGCAGAGCAGAAAGTTAAAGGAATAGCACAGTTGCCACAACCAAAATCATCGTATCCCAGCTGACCTACAGTTGATCTGAGATGCAGGAGTGAGTGAGCTCAGCCTAGACTAGAAGAACTTCCCGGCCGACCCCAGCCTCAAATGTTGACCTGAGATCTGTGAGCTACTTAAATTGCTACTGTTTTAACCCCACAAAACCATAGCTTTTGGGAGTGTTTTGTTATTTAGCATTATTGTAGCAACAGATTGCTGATGATACAAGCTAATTGTTATTTGTTCTGTGTTAAAATATGAGAGCTATTGCAAAGAAAATGGTAAAGGATTGTCCTACATTTTACATGATTTCTATAGAGCAGTAAAGAAAAAAAGGAAACAGCAGGGATGGTTGAGTTGGTCTAATCATATCTTTCTTCTCACTCTGCTTCCAAACTGAAAGAAGCTACAATGCAGATTTTAATGACATAAAGGTTACAAAATGTAGTGTTCATATTTTATTAAATCTTGTAGCATCTCTAACTCATCATTTCTGGTATTTGTCATTTCAGTGTTTTTAGTATTTTATTAATAATAACTGTAATTCTTTTTCATGCCTTTTTGGATACAAATTTTAGTCTCCTGGAGGAACACATACTTTCCATGGAAATACATTTGCAGTTTGATAATGAGAACCACTGGAAAAACAGGCCAGGCATGCAGTAATTTACCTGTAGGCAATTATTCTGGGACATAGTTTAACAGAAATTGAGAAATTCTTGCAATACAAAATGAATGCCATCTCCCTACATTTGCATAGAAAGCATAAGGTTGAGCTTTCCTTCTGATTAGATCCTTTGCAAAAAAGCTCTTTCTCCAAAAATCTTAGCAAATGTCATAATACAAAAAGGTGGTTAGAATGTAGGAACTCAGTTGTAGAGTTTAACTACTGCGTCTCATTTTTATATAGTGATATTATTATTAATAATTGCAAGAACTTTTAACTTATTTGCATAAGAGAAAAATCTTATTTGCATAAGGGAAAATGTAAGTTTAGAGTTTTTTTTAAAAGAAGCTCAAATTGTATATTTGCTTCTTTTTCTATTTATTGTATGAGCCAAAAATAAACTGAAAAAAGGATCAGTTTCTTAAGTTTATCTTTGGTGTCAAACAGCTATGTTTTGACAGATTAAATTAATTCTATATATTTGTATTAGACCTGGCCTTTCTAAACTTTGTTCCTTATGCAAAGTTATTTCTATTTTACTTAGGCAAATTTTTGGTAAAACCCTAGTTTCCTTTTCCTCATACTATTTTATGTGGATCATTATTCTCTGAAAAAAATCTTTGCAGGCTTACTGGATAAGCATAGCAAAAGCATTGGGGTGGTATGTTCAGTGCTGCTGATATTAAAAGCACAGGCTTATATTGTAAAGGAATTTGACTTCAAAGAAAAAGTGCAGTTAAGACTAAGTTGAAAGATCTGGATTTGAATCACAGCTAAAAATTTTACTAGCTGTGTAATAGTTGGAGATTGACTTAATTTCTCTCATTCCTCAATTTTCTGATATGAATATGGGTATAATGGAGATATCCTTTTCAAAGGATTGGTTTAAAGGTTTAATAAGGAAGGATTTAAGCTCTTCTGTTAGATTCAAGGTGGGTGGCTGGGGTAATGGTAAGATGCGGGAACTTTAGGAGCCTGGGAAGGCAAGAGAGCTGCATTGATCATAGAGCAGGGAATAACCAGAGGAGTCAAGAGTAGTCACAATTAGGGACAGGAAACAGAAAGCCTTTGTGAAATATTCAGTAGCAGCAATAATAAAAGAAATAATGCCATTGTGCCAAAATTTAAATAAATATATTTTCCTATTTAATCCTCACAAAAATCTCATGAGGTGGATAGGACTATGCAAATGAGAAAATTGAGTAAGAAAAAATGAAGTTTATCTCACAGCTATCAAGTGGTGGATATGAAATTTAACCCAAGAAAAACCCAATTTTACAATGGCCCCAGAGTGAGTGCTTTCAGCCACAATGCTATCCTGACTTCATACGAATACAGAGAGGTTCAGGCAGAGAAGAAAACCTGAGCCCAGTCAAAAGTGAACAAGTAGGATTAGCATTTTAAGTAGGTAGGATGAAGTGCCCATCCATTTATTGACTCAATTATGGATTCGACACATATTTACTATGTATTAAAGGCTAGGAATAAAGCTGGGAGCGAAAAACAAAAAATGGAAAATGTCCATGGCTTTATGGAACTGCATTCAAGTGGAGGAAACAGACGCTAACCAGGGAGGTAGTTTCATTTCAGAGCGTAGTTAAGTATTAAGCATAAAATAGAGGAGAGGAAGGGGTTGGAGAGGGGCTATACTATAGAGTGATCAAGGAAGGCTTCTCTGAGGAGATTCACGTTTGTTCTGCGTCTGAATTGTGAGACAGACCCTTGTATTTAAAGGGTATTGAGGAGACCTTTAGCAGAGGGAGCATCAAGTGTGAATCCCTGGTGTGAGAACAAGGCAATACATGTGAAGCACTGGGGCTGAGGAAAGGGCTGAAGATGAGCAGGGCCAGGGTGTGGTGTGCTTATGGGAGTCCGACAGAGAGTCCTGGGGATACCTGAGGGGACAAAGAGCCGGGCCCTTTGTTATAATGGCCGTGAGGGGGAGTTTCTGCCATGGGTGGGAGGGACTGTTAAAGGTGCTCAAGCATTTAGAAGGTTGTAAGAGTTGCACTGACATAAGAAGTATGTTATCCAAGTCGTAAGAAGTATGTTATCAAAAATCACTTGTTTGCTTCTCATGCCTTATTTATATTTTTGACAAACATTTATTACCTAAGTAAAATGAAGTGGACATTGTCTGTAGATGCCACTACCAATTAGGTGCCTGATGCTGGGCGGGTAATAGAATTTCTTTCCATCTTAGTCTTCTCATCTGGAAAACGGAGGCAGGGTTTGGATTACTTGTTATCTAAAGTGCCTTCACAACCAAACTTCTGTTTTCCAAGTTTCTGAGATCAAGACAGACAACTGAATTTACCTCTAGAAAATTCACTTATTTTTTCTTTACTGAATTAAAAAAAAAAAGTTAATGCTTACAGCTCTCAAGACAGCATTGCCACAAAGTACAATGGATACACAAACAGTGTACATATTCTATTAATTGTAAACTTCTTCCACATCTTATGTTTTGGTTTACCAAATACTCCCTTTTATTCCAGAAAGCAAGGTGTGCACAAATTTATCTGGGAGCCTCTGATACATCCACTTTGGTTTCTTCCTCAACGTGATGCCATGCAGGTTTACTGGCCTTCCACTCTGCTTCGTTCCACTTACCTGTCATCCAGTTGTTGGTTTGTTATTAACAGGCCCTTGATGACAAGGAGCCCTACCTTTGCCAGGGACATAAAATTGAACAATGTCTATCACAGGGAATTAAACCTCTGAAAACCTGCCACCTTCACCAAATGGAGGATTAAAAAGAGCTTTAAAAGTGAGTTTCCATTGATTAGATAGAGGATTTATATTAGTTAGACTTTTATTTAAAAAGTCACCTTTGACAGAGTGTCAGAATATATTTGGTTAAACTTCAGGTATGCCCATCAGATACTAATTTGAAGCTTTTTTTTTTTTTTTTTAAAGAAGAGGGCTTTGGTTTGTTAGCTGTTGACAAACACAGTGGCATCTGCAATGTCATACACTTCTCCCAGAAGAATCTCCTTTGGAGTGAATTGCATTTCTGAAAAGCTACCTCTTGGAATTGATTTAGCTCGGTAGGAGACCTGTTAGTATCCTTGGTAGTTGCTTAGCACTGTGGTGTTTTGTGAGGACTGGTCCTTCAGCAAATTTTCTACTGAAAGTGGGTTCCAGTGTTTATATAGCTGGAGTGTATCATCCGTTTACTTCCAACTGGAGCACTAAACATTGAAAGATAGCAGTGTTCCTGAATTTTATTTTGGTTGTATTATCAGTGTATATCATAGTCAGCTATATTTGTTAGCAAATCAGCTTGGTGGGTTCTTGGGAAATTAAATCCAATTTGGAATTTGAATAAGTCTTCTTTTTAGCACTTTTAAAAACTTCTTCCCAAGAATTAGCCACACTGATTTAGTGCACACCACCCCCCTTCTTTACCACTCCCTTCCCTGGGAAGCCCAGGTGGTGCTCATGGTAAAGAGCCCACCTGCAAATGGAGGAGATATACAAGAGACATGGGTTCGATCCCTGGGCTGGAAAGATCCCCTGGAGGAGGGTGTGACAACCCACTCCAGTATTCTTGCCTGGAGAATCTCATGGATAAAGGAGCCTGGTGGGCTACAGTCCATGGGGTTGCAGAGTCGGACACGACTGAGCACACACACCCCGTCCCCATTCTGAGCTTTGTTCTGGATGGACACAGAGTTTGGAAACTTGAGTTAAAAAAATAGGAAATGTGCTGGATCTTAGTTGCAGCATATTGGATCTAGTTCTCTGAGCAGGGATAGAACCTGGGCCTCCTGCCTTGGAAGCAGGAAGTGTTACTGGATCACCAGGGAAGTCCCTAAAGGAATGTTTTCTACCAAACAGATGCTCTAAGACTTAAGGGGTACCTATTTTGTTATGCATTTTCCTTTGATACCTTATCCATCTTCTTTTCTTTTTTTTTTTTTTTTCTACAAAAGATTATGCGATTATTGTCAAATAAAACTACACATAAGCTCCCAGAAAAGAAAATTTAAAATATCCCAATGTCATTTTAATTTAACAAAGCACCTAGTCCCTGGTGGGTCAGATGGTAAAGAATCCACCTGCAATGCAGAGACCTGGGTTTGACCCCTGGGTTGGGAAGATCCCCTAGTTAAGGGAGTGGCTTCTCATTTCAAAATTTTGCCTGGAGAATCCGATGGACAGAGGAGCCTGGTAGGCTACAGCCCATGGGATCGCAAAGAGTTGGACATGACCGAGTGACTAAGCAAACAATTAAAAAAAGATAGCATCATCTGAAGCTCCCTGGGTACCTACCCCTTCTCAACTCGAGCAGTCTCACTTTTATCTGTTTTATCAGTCAGGTGCTGTGAAAATAATTTTTAAACCCACTGTACTGGAAGTAACTTAATAGACTGATAGCACAACACCTAAATTCAGGAATCACACAAACCCTGCTGTTCTTTGATGGTGTCCATGTTCCCACTTCATTCTCCCTTGGAGTAGTCTGATCCCATAAACTGCTTGCTTTTGTGACCTCATTCAATTTTTGTGAAAATAAAATACAGGGAGGTTTGGTTGCTAGGCAACTTTATTTCACTCTACAGTTTTCCTTGATGAAAACTTTAAGACCAGTTAACTTTCTTCCTAATGTTTGAAAACATCTAGTGCTTCTGTCACCTGATTTCCATAAATATACAATCAGATTTAATTTCTGTTATGTTTTATATATACTAGCTGGCACTAAACTGCTCTTTTTTTGTACTATTTGTGCTTTAGTTTCTGTTTTCTTTATTCAAATCTTTTTCCCCTCAAATATACTTATTCCTAAGGTACCATTTGAATTTGAAGGCACCAATATATCATATTCACATTTTTCCCTCATCATTTCACTCTCCAGGGTATTTTTTGTGGTCTCACTCTTCTGTTCAGGGTCCTCTCTTCTTCACGTCTGTTTCTTCTGTAGGTTCACTGCTCTCAAGTCTGTGCTGTCCGTCCGGCTCAGACTCTCCATAGCAGACTCAGTTTCTGCAGCACTCCAGATGTACTTATACTGTACCTGAGCTCTTGGAACTCGGTTAAGACCTTGCTAACGATTGTGGAGATTTTGTACTGAATGCCACCTGGCAAAAGCAGATCTCCAGGCCTGTTCACTGGTTTGACCTGCAGGGCCTCTGGCTTTCCTACCATCTTCATTGAGAACACAGATGTTGTACTCAAAAGTGCAGAGGGGTAATATGCTGCCTTGATAAGAGGACTTTGACTGATGGAAGCCAAGGACCATAGAGAGCCGGCAGATAAATATTTTCTCCTGGCTGGTCTGTTCTGAGTGCAATAGTTCTTATGGCCTCTCTAGAGACATCTGCAAGCAATCAGCTCTTCAGCTTCATAATATCTCCCCAACATTTACTTTTGCTTTCCCTGTTTCATCTCCCTTTCCTGTTTATTCCTACTTTTCTTGCATTTTATTCCGCAGTAAAATGTAAGGACCATATGCTTTTGTTTCAGGCTTATTTTCTAGGGAACCTAGCCTAAGATACGCCCACATTTGTATTTCTGTCTTACTCCTCTGTGTTGCAAAGCCATATATCCAAGTGTCTGTGGTTTCTTCATTTGGACCTCTTATTGCAACTCAAAGCCTAGGATCCAAAACACTGCCTTCAACCTTCCAACAACTATAACATTTCTTTTTTCAGTGTTCCTATCTTAATAAATGATGTTCTCAAACATCCAATTGCTGGAAGCTGGGAATCATTATTATTTTGCTGCTTAATTTCATATATATGCTCAGTCGTGTCTAATTCTTTGTGACTCCATGGACTGAGCTCACCAGGCTCCTCTGTCCATGGAATTCTACAGGCAAGAACACTAAAGTGGGTTGCCATTTCCTTCTCTAGAGGATCTTCCAGACCCAGGAATCAAACCTTGGTCTCCTGCATTGCAGACAGATTCTTTACTGCCTGTGCCACCAGGGATGCCCATAACTAGTCCTTAATCACTATTAAATGTATTTCTTAAATATCTCTAATCTGTTCATGCATATTTATCTCTACTGCTGCCACAGTAATTCAAGTACCATCAGCTTCTACCCCGACTAGTGTAGTAGTTTCTCAATTTGTCTTCCTGAATCCATGCTTGTGTCCTTCAATTTATTCTCCAAATGGTAGCCCGAGTGCTTTTATAAATAGGATGTACTAGATGATATTCCTATCTACAAGCCGTCATTAGCTTCCTCTTGCCTTGGAATAAAATCTTAAGTCCTTATTATGCTGTCGAGGGCCTGACATGGATATGGACTCAACACATAAGTAACATTGTCTCACCTTTTCTTCCTTTCCTTCTTGCTCTCCATACTCCAATCACACCAACTTCTTTTGGTTTCTCAATCAAATATGCTTTTCCTCGTCAATATCTTCATAATACCTTCATACATACCTTTACCCTGAAATGTTTATCCCCATCACGTTTATCTGGATAATTCTTTTAGTTCTTTCAGATCTCAGATTAAGTGCTAATTTATTTGGAAAGAGTTTACGAGCTTCCAATTTGTATTCTCTGTGTTCACGTTCAGTCACTCAGTTGTGTCTGACTCTTTGCAACCTCATAGACTGTAGCCTGCCAGGCTCCTCTGTCCATGGGATTTCCCAGGCAAAAATACTCAAGCGGGTTGCTGTTTCCTCTTCCAGGGGATCTTCCTGACCCAGGGGTCAAACCTGCAGCTCCTGCATTGACAGGTGGATTCTTTACCACTGAGCCACCTGGAAAGCCCTTTTAAAGGGGATGTGAGACAGAATTTTTATGAGAGTCTCAGGAATGTATGTATGTTATCATGTCTGCAATCGTCGTCATAAAGCTTTTATATTTTATGTCTGAGGAAATGCTTCTTTTTTAGGGTGTTTCTGTTAGAGATTTTTAACTCCCATATCATACCAAACTTGTTACTTGTATCACTTATCATACTTTGGATCATTTGCCTAGTTTCTCCATTTGCAGCTAGCATGTAAAGTTCGTATAATCAAAGACTGTATTTTGTTCATTGCTATATTCAGGCTGGCTAAAAGTTGTTCTCCATCCTGTTCCCTCTGGCCATGCTGCCACTCTTTGGTGGGGGCAAATAAAAGAAAAGATTGAGTGCTAGGCCAGGCACTAAAAGTTCAAGAAATTTAAGTACTCATAATAGCTACCACCAGAATTAGATCTGACATTACCTAGGACATCTTTTGATTTGCTTTGTTTTACTTCATTTCATTTTTTATTTCATTTTTGATGGGCTGAAGAGACACTTGGGATAGATGAGTTCATCTCGAGGTCAGAAGAATCAGAGCAGAAGAAAAAACCAAGATAAACTCCAGCTTGCCAGCTCAATGCACTCTTTTAAAATTTTAACTCAAAGCATTCTCCCATCTGATTTTAGCATCTCAGCCATCATCCTTCTTGCAAACTCTTCCTTACTTCCACTCCAGTTCCTCCGTCTTGCTGTGTTTCATAAATGTTAAAGCTATACTGTCTCTTTTTCTGTATCATTCTTACATCTCTGTCTTGCTCAGTGAGATAAGCTCCTCTGGTTTTATTGTTCAAATAAAACCATTTCTCTAGGATTTTATTCCTCAGTAAAGTAAAAGGACATAGGCTTTTGTTTCAGGCCTTTTTTTCCCCCCAGGGAACCTAGCCTAAGGCATTCCTAAATTTATATTTCTGTTTACTCCTTTATACTCCAAAGCTATATATCCAATATCAAACTGTGTTCTTGGTTTTCTCCACTTGGACCTGTAGCTGCAACTTAAGCTGATCCAGAACACCTTCACTCTATCTTTAACCACAGAACAAAAGATACAGAACGTTAAAAATATCTGACTTTAAACAGTACCTTTTAAATGGTCCTTTTTCCATTCATATTAAATATATTATTTATTTTAATTCCTATATTATTAGTGCTAATAACCATTTTGCATATTGTCTTACTGTAAATAGTATTTGAGGATAAATACATGTATATAATATTCAGTGATGATGAAGTAATAGAATCCCTATCAGAATGAAATAGCCCCTTGTCCCCTTCCTCTCTTCAATTCAGTTATCTATTACTAACTGCAGATATTCTTGGGTTTTATGAAGTTAAATCAAGTTATGTAGTAATGTAGAGGAAAATTGTTGAGATATTTTCCACATTGATAACTTGGTTTGATAGTGAATTTTATTGTCTTAGTATACTTTCTCTTTTTTCCTTGGAATTTCACATGTGCTCCTCTCAAAGTAATCTATTAAGTCAAAGATGACAATCCTCAAGGATATAAGGGAAATATTCTTTAATACGTAGTATGCTCAAATGGTAAAGAATCTACCCACAGTACAGAAGACCTGGGTTCACCCCCTGGGTGGGGAAGATCCACTGGAGAAGGGAATGGCAACCCACTCTAGTGTTCTTGCCCAGGGAAACCCATGTACAGAAGAACCTGGCGGGCTGCAGTCCATGTGGTCACAGACAGTCAGACATAATTATGCGACTAACACTTTTCTATAATATAAATCCTCATAAGAATCTTAGTGATATATAGTGGATCAATTTGTGAATAGTCAGGACATCAGTAAGATGGGGAAAACTGAAAGGGAGCAGATCTTGATGGAGTATAGAGAAAAAAGAAATCTGGTTTGTACATTTTAAGATTGAGAAACCAATTCTATGGAGAAATATCACATAAGCAGTTAGATAATTGAGATGGATGTTCTTGGGAAAGCTGAGAGCTAAAAGTATACATTAGGGAATTGTTGACCTATAAAATTGGCTTTTGAAGTCATAGGATTTAATGTTTCCCTTTAGAGCATGAATGTAGTTAGAGGAAAGTCTAAGATATGAACCCTAGAGCCTCCCAACACCTAGACATCAGGGAGAGAAGGAATATCCAGAAAAGGATACAAGGAAGAAGTGATCAGTGAGGTGGAAGGAAAACCAAAAGTAACCAAAAAAAATGTCCTGGAAGTAAATATAAGTAATCTGCTATGTCACATGCAAGCTGATGGATCAAGTGAAGGGAGGAATGAGAACTGCCTCTTGGATTTTTTCAGCTGGAGGTTGTGGGTGATCTGGGAAAGTTTCAATGGAGTGAGTGATGGAGGTGTTAGTATGATTGAACAGTGTTCATGAGATAACAGGAGAGGAAGAGTTGAGGACAGAAAGAATAGAAAACTCTCTCAGTTTTCATCTAAAGGGGTTTAAAGAAAGAGATGGTAGCTGGAGGGGGAAATATGACTAAGAGAGGGTTTTGTTCATAGTTTCAAAAACAAGGAAGTAATGTGAAATTTACAGATCTTAAAAGTACAGTCCACTTAATTTTGATCAGTGCATACATTCATGTGACACACACTCCTATCAAGGTATAAACTTGTTCCTATCAGCTCAGATATTTCTTTGTGCCTATTTCTGTCAGGGATAATTACTATTCCACTCACCCTCATCAACTACACATGAAGCAACAGTTACTCTGATTCTGTCACCACAGAATACTGTTGCCAAGTTCGAGAGTTATTAGGAATGAAATCACGTGGTATGTCCTATTTTATATCTGTCTTATTTCAGAATGCTTTTGAGATTCATGTTGCTGTATGTACCAATAGATCATTTCCTTTTAATTATTGAGCAGAATTCAGAATATGTTGTATGTATCATAAATATTGATGGCCATATCATGCATTGTTTCTTCATTCTCCTACTCATAAATACTTACATAGAAGTGGGGTTTTCTGTGGTCATGAGAAACTTATCCCATTACTCTAATAGCTCTTATTGGTAAATGGTTCTGTCTTGCATAGAGGAAAAAAATGCATTTCACTACAACTTCTTACCCACTCATCCTAGTTACATGCCCTGAACCCAAATGGAAAAAATTATTTTCCTCATGTTTCCTCATCCAGTATTAGCTTCCTCAGTTCTTTCAAATGTTTCTGATATAGCATTCTGCTGTTGCTTCATCACTTCAGTTGTGTCCGACTCTGTGCAACACTATAGACTGCAGCCTGGCAGGCTCCTCTGTCTGGGATTCTCTAGGCAAGAGTACTGGCAAGATCCTCCTTTAGGGAGTCTTCCTGACCCAGGGATCGAACCCGGGTCTCCTGCATTATGGCTGAGCCACAAGGGCAGACCCTAATATAGCATATGACCCTTCCAGTCATCTAGCTTTTGTTCCTGAAAACGTGATGATGTATGTCCTTTGAAGTGGTAGTGCTAAGACTAATCAATATTAGTTGTTAAATAAACCAGATATAATTTGGTCAGTAAAAAGATTGGAACTATCACCGCCTCTTCTACCTAGTATATTTTTAACATAGCCTAGAATCACAGTAGGTTTCTCTTGGCCACATAATTTCTTTTAAAAATTTGAGATTATTTTAAATAATTATATATGAATGCATATTCTCTTGTTGTATTTCATAAGTTACAAATTTTTAAGTTAGTTTCTTTGAGCAAATAGTGACCCTTTACCTTTATCCCTGTTAAACTTATTTAGATTGATCAAATTTTTCTAATGGGTTGAGTCTTTTTCAGAATCGTAATTATCTTACACAATGTGTTTTTTGTATTGTTTGATGTTATATATGTAATTGGTACTCCATGAATATACTTATCAAAATCATTGATAAAAATATTGTATAGGCTGCATGATACACTTAAATGATCTTCTCAATATTCAATTCAATCTCTATTCAGTTCAGTTCAGTTGCTCAATTGTGTCTGACTCTTTGCAACCCCATGAACTGCAGCACGCCAGGCCTCCCTGGTCATCACCAACTCCTGGAGTTTACCCAAACTCATGTCCATTGAGTTGGTGATGCCATCTAACCATCTCATCCTCCATTGCGCCCTTCTCCTTCTGCCTTCAATCTTTCCCAATATCAGGGTCTTTTCAAATAAGTCAGTTCTTCACATCAGGTGGCCAAAGTATTGGAGTTTCAGCTTCAACATCAGTCCTTCCAATGAACACCCAGGACTGATCTCCTTTAGGATGGACTCGTTGGATCTCCTTGCAGTCCAAGGGACTCTCAAGAGTCTTTTCCAACACCACAGTTCAAGAGCATCAATTCTTCGGCACTCAGTTTTCTTTATAGTCCAACTCTCACATCCATACATACTACCGGCAAAACCATAGCCTTGACTAGGTGGACCTTTGTTGACAAAGTAATGTCTCTGCTTTTTAATATGCTATCTAGGTTGGTCATAACTTTCCTTCCAAGGAGTGAGCGTCTTTTAATTTCATGGCTGCAATCACCATCTGCACTGATTTTGGAGCCCCTAAAAATAAAGTCAGCCACTGTTTCCACTATTTCCCCACCTATTTCCCATGAAGTGATGGGGCCGGATGCCATGATCTTAGTTTTCTGAATGCTGAGCTTTAAGCCAACTTGTTCACTCTCCTCTTTCACTTTCATCAAGAGGCTCTTTAGTTCTTCTTCACTTTCTGCCATAAGGGTGGTGTCATCTGCATATCTGAGGTTATTGATATTCCTCCCAGCAATCTTGATTCCAGCTTGTGCTTCATCTAGCCCAGTGCAATCTCTGTTAAACACACTTTATTTTTAGCCTTCAGCAATTTCAAATTCAGTCTTTTATACTATTAGTTTACACACAGTTCTTTAGTGTATCCAGTGAAAGATTATGCCTTTTTTGTGTCCAGGTTCATGATTTCTGAGTGTCCCTCTATGCTACCTCTTGAGCATCCTTGAAAAGTAAACAAGAAGAATTGTTTGGAATTACTTAGAATCAGCAAACTGTCTCCTACTGATCAGTAGTTACTTATTCCAAATGTTAAGGAATGCTTTAAAAAAGTATATGTTTTAGAATCTAACCAAGCAACATGGTATCTAAACAGCCTTCATGTTGTAGTGAAGATAAGGGAGAGGCTTTTAGTAAAACCAGACCTGATTTCAAATTCCAGCTATATGACCTTGAGCAAATAATTTGAGTTTTCTTTTATCTTCAGCTCTAGAATTAGGATAATTATTTGTACCTGTCAGTATTCCATTCAGAATTAAGTAGTAATGGGATGCAGAGTGAATGTCTGACACATGTGTGGTGGTGTTATCTGTGTCTGTCCCCATGTCCCTGGTTATGCGCATACGTCAGGGACCACCAAGGGAACATAGAGTCTGTGAGGCTGCTTAGGATTTGTAGTTGGATTTATTTAGGACTCAGGAGCTAAACCTTTTAAAAGCAATTTCCTAGACTCTACATTTTACCACCTTCACTTAATTTTTGAACTTCTGTTTCCTTATGCCAATACTTGTTCTATGGTTTTCAAACTTACTTGTTTCTAATGTTTTTAATGCTTTTGTCTAGTGATTGTCATTTATTGTTATATGTACCATGAGCCAAACTTAGTAGCCCACATTTTATTACAAATAGGATGTATTTCAGACAGCATACCATATGCTTAGTTGTTTATGGTGGAAAGAAAAATGCAGAGTTCCTACACCACTAGACACATCTTGTCACCTTAACAGAAAGTAATTATTTCAATAGTTTTAAACCATTAGGCCCATGGGAAATGATGAAAACTTTTGGTAGAATTTCTCATGAAATTACTTAGAATTGCATGCCTCTTTCGCTTATGGATTCTCTGCTTAATTTGTACTAAAATCTTTACAGTATTGATCAGATTTGAGACCTTGTTTAAATGTTAACAATAGCTATTAATTATTGAGAGACAAATTCTAATAATTTCTCATAATTTACCGGATTTAATTTCATTAGAAAACCTATGAGGTGATTACTCATTTATTCTCATTTTACAAAATAGAAAATTGAAGCACAAACTGTTAAAGTAACTTTCCCATGTTCACATAGCTTGGAAGTGGTGAAGTTGAGTTATGAATTCAGACTCTGAAGGTTAGCCTTATTTGATGCTGTTAAAAGTAGTGAAAGAAAAAGTTTTCCAAAATAAGATATAATTAGGAAGAAAAATTGTGGTTGGTAGCAGGTGTAACAGCTATGGAGTACATTTGTGTGGATCTCTGTTTCCATGAAGAACTGGCTCCCAAAGCTGACTCACGTGGTCTGGAATTTTAGCACACATGCATCCATACACCGTGGTTTATACACTGGCTATGGTTCTGTCCTGGTAAAGGAGGAGTGCTCCCTGGCTTCTCCTAACATCCATGGATGGAGCCAAGATCCTCACATGCTAATTGTGGATGAAGCTATCGACCAACCCTTCCTAGTGACAGGAAGGTGGAGAGCAAAGACAGTATCACACACCCTTTTGGGACACCCTTACAAAGTATAAAATCCATGTACGGTTTATTTCACAAGACTGCCCAGAACTTTTGTGAAATTAATCCAAAGTAGTTCAAGGGTGGGCTGCTTATTTGTGGCGATGGTTGAGGACCTTGGGAGCCCAGATCCAGTACTGCAAATGTTACCCATCAGCCATGGGTATAAAGGAGACATGCCTTTTCCATGATTTACCTTTCTGTCTTCAGATTAAAGTCTCTATGAACTTGAATTGCAGACATGTGACCTGATTAATGTGGGTCTTACCTTGCCAGCATAGGTGGCCGCTTGACGTAGGCCCGTTATGATTGTCTACTTGAATATTTTTATCATATATTCACAACTGCTTATGTGGTGTTGCTCTTGTGGGCTTTTTACCCCTCCCTAACACACACACACACCCTCCCCCAACACACACACACGTGGCAGAGTAAATGTAGTCATGTAGGCTCTCAGTTGAAACCATAACATTTATGGTAGAGTCAACTTGCTTTATTCCAAATAAAAAGAAATCAGTAAGGCAAGAGGTTCCTTTGTTTCCATTCAGTCAGGTAAGTTTTGCAGGGATTTTAAAGGCTGTTTATCTTGCTAAGCATTCCTTTATGACACATTTCTGAGTGAATTAAATTACATAAAGGGAAGGATTTATTTCTCATACAGATCACTGTTTGAGTGAAATGTTCAGTGCAGCCCTACTGCATGCACATCAGATATGTGTATATTTTCACAAGGTTAAGTTTTTATAGCAATCTTAGTATGAAATGCAAGATGAGGCTTTCTGCTTTACTAGAAATGTATACTTATTTCCTTTTACTTGGTAATTTGTCAAGATAGAGAAAGAAAGGATCAAGTATTTTGAGGACAAAATTGAACCTTTAATAACAGGCAGTGCAATGACTCACCATTTTACAGATAGTAATAGCTTATCCTATGCTTTGATGGATGGATTAATCACGAAATACTAAATGTCAAGGCACATTAAAGAAAAATAATCTATTTGGCTTGATGTGATGATGAAAATTCTATTTAATTCAGTTAATCCAGTGAAAAGTTGTCAATCTTATTAAAAAAAATTTTGCTAGTTTGCTATTGGGTGGTTGTGATTTTATTGAAATCATGTGTTCCCTGTACACTGAGTGATGGTCTTTTGTGTCATTTGTGAGTGATGTTCAGGTAGTCTAAATTATCCACCTGCATTAGATTAGGTTTTATGTGTAAAATGCCTCAGAAATAGGGAAATATTAAATTTCATGAGGCAATATATGAAGATTCTAGATTTTCAACCATAAAGATATGGAAATAGATTTCCATTAAAAGGGAAAAAAAGAAAATGCTACAATTTACCGTAATTAGAGAAATTAGATGTCTCTTGCACTTAGCCAGTAGTTAGCAAGATCAGGAGTCAATTTGAAAAATGATGTGACGATAAGGAAAAAAATGTCTCTCTTGCTATGGCTTATGCAAGGATTCTTTTCTCCTTTTTTCTCTCTGCTACTCTCAGTATGCCACCCTGAAGCCTCCATAATACTCACATTCTCTGATCTGTGCAGATTCAGTACAGAATGATTTGGCTGCTTTGAATGGGTCTTCTAGAAAGGAGACAGCATCAGAGTGGGTAAAAGTGGGTGA
Source organism: Muntiacus reevesi (assembly GCF_963930625.1). Lineage (NCBI taxonomy): Eukaryota > Metazoa > Chordata > Mammalia > Artiodactyla > Cervidae > Muntiacus > Muntiacus reevesi. Next base: position 35,620,965 of record NC_089267.1, on the reverse strand, counting down.
AAGGAGATTCTGGGTCCTATGGAAAGCGTTTATTTTAGCAGGCAGTAACCGTGTTCAGGCTTAACATGTGGGGCTTGATGTACTTTTGTGGACTGTGGTTCAGTGGTTTAATTTTCAGGGCCTTTATGGGGTTGTTTGGTCTGCTGCTCCCACTGGTCCTCACTGGCATGCCGAGGAGGAGGAAGAAGTTCCCCAGGCCTGGCTGTTAGGAGCCTCCAGTTGGGGGATGGTGTCCCCAGACTAGGGGGACAGACCACATGTTCTAGCCCACCCCTTCCGTGGCGGGCTCCCTCTTGCTATTGCCATCCAGCATCTCTGGGTTTGGATGGAGGGCCTCAGGGGAAGGATAGCATTGCCCCTGGCTCTTCTTATCTGCAGGGCCCAGTGTACCCCGCTCACTTGTTCTGCCCGGCTTGCCTGCTGTTTCTAGCAGGAGAGGAGTGGGCCTGCTTGGCCTATCTCCTATTGCTGTGCTGAGGGTCTGGGTACACCAGGCCTGGATAGCCTTCCTTTGAGGGTGAGGGGTCACAGGATGACCTATTGTTACCTTTTCCCCCCAGTCTTGAAGTCCCTGTCCAGATCACTGCCTTCTTTCCCTTTCAGACTTTTCCTTTGATTGTCTCTTGCATTGTTTGCAGGGCTTCTAGTTGTTCTTGCCAGCATAGAGCAGGTAGAAATGACCCCCTGCCATCTTATGTAGACTGAAAGCTTACTATAATTACTTTTTGAGTGAGATAATAGTATGTCAATATAAGATTACAGGATTTTAGTTTAATGAATTTTTAAATAGGAAAAATTCTCATCTAGAATTTCTAATCAAAAACTAAAAAAAAAAAAAAAAAAAAGAAACACCTCTTTTTTTTTCTTTTTGTGTCCAAACAGGTTCTTAATGCTTTAAGAGTTTTCTAAGGTCGAATCAATAAAAATTGACTGGCAATATACAGACTCTACTGATGCTTGTCATTTGTGCATGGAACACATCCTTTTGTGAAACTGGATTAAATGAACAGAATGATTTTAAGTTGTATGAATTAATCATCTAGACAGTTGTTTTTTTCCACACATCTAGTTCTATCTCAAGCCCCTTTATTCAATCTTGACCCCATTCCAAAATGCATATACATAATTCACTGACATTGTATCACAGTAGCAAAAATTACCTGGGAAAACTTTGAAAAGGAAGCTCTTCTGTTATTTTTATTTTTAAGCAGGAAGAAATAAACTAATTTTAGTCTTTCTCATTAAATATTTAGCCGTGTAACTTTTCCCTTGAATCATAAGAATTTGACAGACACTATCAAAGCTTGTGTTAATTTACTGAATGTCAGAAGTTTATGCGGGACTTTGTGAAAGGAAAAGGTGAAAATACTAATAAGTTTTCATTGCTAGATTCTCCTATGATTTCAGTGTTTCACTATTTGGGATTAGCTTGTAAGAGCAGAATGTCACCTGACCTGTCATTTTCATGGTGTTGCTTTATTTCCATGATGGGATTGTGGATATGATGGCAGGGAAGCTTCTGTATCCAAAATCTTTGGCCAGTGATAAGGCAGATCATCAGGACCTACAGGCTGGAACTTCTTCAATCTATAGTGTTTCTTCTTTAAAAATTTCAAATTAAAATTTTATATATATAAATAGTATGTATAATATATACTTTAGAAAGCTTATGAATTTTTGCCTCACTAAAAAATTTATGGCCTTTTGATTCCACTTGTTTGACTAAGTATGAATAGAATGATAAATTTCTAATTTATGTTCACTTAAAATTGATACAATCTGGCATCTAGTATTACAGCTAAAAGCCTGGAAAGCTTTTTATCTTAGTGATTTAAAAAAAAATGTGAATTAGGCTTCAGACTTCTAATCCAATTCTGAGAATAGAAAGAAATACTATGTTGTAAAACAAAAAAAAAAAAAAAAAAAGGAAATTAACACATGATACAGTATTATTAACTAAAGTACATATTTTGTTCAAATTGCACAAAATTTTATGCTAGTGTCCATTATTTGTTTTCATACCTTATTCAAGATCCCATGTTGTTTTTAGTTGCATTGAGCAACTTCTGCAGAATGCAACAAATTCTGGTAAATTCTCTTTTCACGCTATTCTATTACAGATAGTTTCTAATTTTCCTTGTATTGGCTTATTAGACACACCCATCATTTAAAAGTAGACATTTAATTTCCAAAGTCTTGGGGTTTTAAAAGTATTTTTGATACTAATTTCTCATGTTGATATTAACTTCTCATTTAAATGCTTGCTTCTCTGCAATCACCCTCTGTATTTTTTTCAGTCTTTTAACTTTATCGAGATTTTCAACGGCCAAGTCAAAGATCTCTCTTGGTAAATATCACATTGCACTTGAAAATGTGTGGGTTGTTTTCAAATATCTTTTGATACTGATTTCTAACATAATTCCATAGTGATGAGAACAAACTGTATGAATTCAATACCTTTAGACCATGAAATTCTTGCATCTTTTATGTCCCTGGATATGTTCCAGTGTCTCCTGGTTTATAGTATGTGGGAACTTGAATAGAATTTGTATCCTGCTGTTGTGTGAAAAAGGATATGAACCATATCCTTCTACTTTTCTGTCTATGCATTGTATTAATTTTTGAGAGTTTGATATTGTAGCTCCAACTAAAAATTTTAATTTATCTACTTAATAAATAGTTGTAACATATAGTAGAACTGTATGTAACTTTGTCCTGTATTTTCCAAGACTCTTGTAAATGTGTTATACTTTTGTAATTTAAAAATTAAAAATTCAAATTAAATCAAAACATTATGTAAAATATTTATGATGGCTATAAAAATGTTATGACAATACTTTTATCAAATGAAGTATAGTGGATAAAATTTGTATGAACTATATACCACTATTAAACCATGTACACACAAATAATTAGAGTGAATGCATCAAATTTTAAGTGATTTCTGTATAGGATGTGCTTAATAATTCTGTCCTGCTGGATGAAAATTTAGGAATAATCCCAACAATGTTTATGGTTGTAGAAGACTTGCAAAAAGTTGTAACACACAGAGGTTTCACACGTGTGATTATTTAAAAAATGTGTGTGAATCTATTTTTAAAGATGTTTCAGATAATTAAAATTCAAGAGTGACATTTGAAATAACTCTTCATACTGTATATATGTTATTTGTGGTTCTGTGAAAAATAACTTTGTTTGAATTGACTTCAGATTAGTTTGACAAAAATAAATTAGCCTATTTTGGCCTTTTGAAAATTAAGCAGAATACTGATCATTTATATTTTCACAGGCACTTTTTATTCACTGTCATTTTTCTGAAAGAATGAAACAAAGTTTAGTTTTAGAACTCTACCCATTATAAGGAGTAGAAGAAATGATAATGACCTTATTGGTCTTAGAACATCAGTGTTTCCCAGAAGTTTCCCAGCAAAGCAGAAGATAGTGCATGAGGACTGTATGGAGAAACTAATAGGGAGATATTTATTAATATTCTTTGGAAGCTTAAAAGTTTACTGAGGATCTGAAAAGCTGTTAGCATGTCTCTTAGAGACATCTGACCCTTATTCTCATTCTGAAACTCTTCAGTAAAGTGTGGGATCTAGGATATGTTATCCTGGAGAGGACGAGCATGGTAAATGAGACTTGATTCATGCTGAACTATTGCATTGCATCCAGGTGTACTGTAAAATCCTGAGATTTATGAGGTCTGCCTGGCTCAGGTGAAGCAGCCTCTGATCTACATCTGGTCTGTCTTCCATGCAGAATTACTAGAATTACTATTTATTAAAAAATGTAATCCTGGGCTTCAGTGCGGCCATGGAGCTTCCAGCGGAACTTGCAAAAGTTCTTATATGATCCTTATTTAGATGCTATACTCTATAACCATATACCTACCTGGTGAGGACTGGGTGGTAGAGTGTTAACCTCTATTTTCTGTTGTAACTTCCTTTAGATAAGAAAACCCTATTTAACAAAGTGGGCTTCCCTGGTAGCTCAGATGGTAAAGAATCTGCCTGCAATGTAGGAGACCTGAGTTCAGTCTCTGGCTTGGGAAGATCCTCTGGAGGAGGGCATGGCAACCTACTCCAGTATTCTTGCCTGGACAATCCCGAGGGACAGAGGAGCCTGGTGGGCTGTATCCCATGGGGTTGCAAAGAGCGAGATACAACCAAGTGATTAAGCACTGCACAGCATTTAACAAAATGGGGTCTCTATCTACTCTTTCCAACAGGCGGCATCTTCTACAGTACAGTAGTGCTGCATAAATCATACTGTCTGTTCTAGAGTAAAGACTTCACTCTTTTTTACCTACGTGATTTGCCATCGGATCCAGCTCTGCTTGGTGTTATGTCACAGTGAGATTAAGATTTATTGATTGACAACCCTTTGAGCAAGCAATTAGCAGAATATTACTCAAAGGACTAGAAATGCAAAGTAAGACCAGACTTTAATTAAAAGATGATTAAAATTATTATATACTCCTGAGATAATTAATATAAGAGATAGAACTTGTTCATAATATATTTAAATGAGTGAGCCTTAAAATATAGGGTATGAAAAGATGCCTACTTTTCTAGTTTTTAAAATATTTTTTAGACTTAGTTATTTAAGAATTTAAATTATACTCTCTTAAGTACATAAGTATCAAAGCTATTGGAGGAAATAAGGTGATTTATAATGCATTTTTATTCATTTTCACTTGCAAAACTATGTAAAAACAATTACTTCATGATATAAAAAGATATTTTATCAGTTACTTATTTCCAATTTCTAGCTAAATTATAACTTTTTCTCTTAAATTTCGTCTTTCAAATTAGTGAAATTATCTATGACCCATACTCATTTGATTTGACTCAAGTTCTGCAGCATGTTTATTCAAAATGTCTAATGAGGTTTAGGAGAAAACCAATATAACTTTCCTGAAAACTTCAAAATTCTTGGCAGGGAGTAATACTCAAAGATGGTGATTTCAAGTGCTCTGATTGAACTTACATTTCACTTACTTATATTAATATGTTACATGCAGTGATCTATATCTTGTAGCAGCATATATTCATTTATAATCTCAAGCAGAAAGAGTAAATCTCATATTTTGGGAGTTGTGACTTATGTATCTTATAATATGTATCAGATGCTTTAAGTCCTTATTTAATTATCCATTAGTTATGTTTAATGTTACCATTTAGACAAATACTTTGAGCCAATCAGAAGAATTGTAAAGACTGCCAAGGATAGGATAATAATAGTTAATATTTACTGACTACTAGCTGTGTCCAGCACAGTTCAAGTGCGTAACATGTTTGTCTCTTGGCTGCTGCTCCTTCTCTAGATACCACTGAATGACCATAGGCAACCCCGGGGTCTCTGAGAACAGAAATTCAAATGCTGACTCTTTGGGGGGCACATAACGGAGATCTTCAGCGGGTGTGAACTGGGGTGGAGGTAGTGGTTGTGGCTGTGGAGTGCTCCCACGGGAGATCTCTTTCAACTCTGTCTCTATATGCCTTTGCCATACGTACACCCACTGTTCTCCCGCCCAGCCTTTCTCTGCTGGGCTCACTGCCCAGAAGCCTGCCTCCTTGGATGAGATACCAACAGGCTGGCTCAAATCCAGACAGTGGTATCAGGCACAAGGGACAGACAAACACATCCTCTGCTTTAGTAGAAATCCCACAGAAGAATGAGATGCCAATGCCAGCTTCTAGAGGGCATTCTCAGTCTCTCGGTGTGGTTCTTTGGGTATGCTCTTTCCATTGACTTGAAGTGTGGAAGGAAAATTCACTAGATGGCCTGCAAAGTTGGGGATTCATAGAGCTGACGATTCCTTCTTTTCCTTCTGCAATTTGCTGCTTAAGTGGATTTATGGGTGGGTGTGGGTGTGTGTGTAGGGTGTGTATGTGTAGGGTGTGCAGAGAGGCTGGGAGGTTCACGTCTGAATTGCCTTTATAAAGGGAAGTGCTTGGTGGCCCTTGTTTCCGGCTCTCAGCCCTAGTCATCAATTCCATGGCAACAGGAAAAGGTCACTCACTGTCCTTATGCACTCTTATAAGGATAAATTAGCGAGCTCATGAAGAGGGCTGGTGGGAAAGTTTATAAATTAGATTGAATTTAGATCACAATCCAATCTTGAAACTAGTTCAGACTCCATGATATAAACAAATGAAAGAATAATATTATATTTTGTTATGTTAAACTCTGAAGTCTGGATATTTTGCTCATTTTTGTGATGGTGATGTCAAAAGAGAGTTATCTCTTTTCTGTTCTGTAGTGGGTCTGACTTCTCAGTATACTGCTAGTTTTGAAAAGATAAAGTGTGTCCTCCCACAGAAGTGTGATTTCTCTAAATGTTATAGTTGTAGTTCAGATATACAACTAGCTTATTGAAGGACTATTACTGACTAGAATTTGTGTCTCCTGAAGTTATTTTGTACAAGTAGTTAGAGAATGGTACTTAAAAGACCACCAAATTAGTGGCAGGCATGATGAATCACTGCATTCTTCTGGGTGCAGTACACATTGAGAAATTCATTTGCTGTCATTAGAAGGCAGAATCAAGCTTTAGGACCTCAGGCTTGTTTGTTTCTGTTTAATCGCGTGGTCCAGGTAGTTCAAAAGGTGATATTTGTAATGTTAATTAAAATTGCAATGGTTTGTCTGAATTTGTTTGTTCCCAAATCATTTTTTTCCATGTAGTTGCTTGGGAAGATCCAGAGGCTTTAAACATGAGGGAATGTAGATTTCAAATATGGATAGCTTGCTTCTATGTAGCAGATAATATCTTTCAGGATAGTTACACAGAGTTTTGCACTTGCTGCCCAGACTATAGTACTTCCAGCTGGGACTTGCCACCATGACAGAATCTCATTCACAGTCAGAGAAAACCTTGATTTGGCTTCTGGACTCATGTCATTCTGAAATCACACCATTCTGAAATCATTTCTTAATACCTCTTCCAGGTGTTTTTCTTTTTAACTTCTGGCCTGTTTATAATTCCTGTTAATGGGGTGTCATGAAATTCCTGGTTCAGATCTTTTAAAATTTCTAACCTCACAAATTAAACAAATTAAATGTAAAAGAACATGGGACATAAAAGGAAAGTAAAAATGCTCATCAGAGGAGCCTGGCGGGCTACAGTCCATGGGGTAGCAAAAGAGTCAGACGTGCCTTAGCGATTGAACGACAACAAAGCATAGTTTAATGCATTCCTTGTAGTCAAGACAAAGCAAGCATGTACTAGTGCTCAGAAAAATAGTATGTCAAACATATAACACTAGTTATCAATTTAAAATCTCATCTTTTTATTATAAAAATGCAAACATTAAATGTGACACCCAAGTGGAAGCTCTGCATTCTCACCTCCTCTTTTAGTTTTCTTCTAAGACAGGAAAGTAAATCCAATTGGCAAAATTTCAGGGCACTGCAGCCCTTTTCTTGAAAGTAAGTGGTCTGTGTCTCTCTCTCTCTCCACCATTTTCTCTCCCTCCCTTTCTCCCTTCTGCTCCTACTTTCTAACACTTCTCTTCTCTGATCTTTATCCAAGTAGGAGAAATAACCTGTTCTGCATGGGAAATTTTTGAATAGATGAATAGAGCTATTCTATTTCTCCTTAGCCTTCTTAAAAATAATTTCTTTTAATTTCTTTCTTTTGTCACTGGCTGTAAACCTTTTACAAACATGAATTCTTTATTTATACACATTCAGAACTATTAAATGTTTCTTAGAAACAACTGAGACTCTAACACACTGTATTGGACTTCACTATCAAAGTGAGTAAAGGAACTCTAATCTAGAGTTGTAAAATCTCTAATACTAGCATTATATGAGCTTTTTTTTATCTGCTATGAAGATTGATTGACATTAAATGTGTAAACTGAAAACTAGATATCTGATCAGCCAATTTTTCTTCATTTTCTCTTTTTGCACTGGGCCTTAGAATTACTTGTGGGCTATTTCTATGATTCCTCTGCTTTCACATTACCTTGGCAGGGTGTGCTCCTTTTTAGTTTGCCAGAAACTTTCTTCTCTTTTACAGTTTCTCAGTATTACTGACAATTCCTTTGAGATAAAACCTGTCCTACTAAATTACTACTGTAACGTGAGATAGTTTTCCCAGAGATGGAAACTTAAACTCATTTAATATACTTCTATATTCACTGACATTCTTTTCACTTTTGAATTTCAATTCCCTCTTTATGCTTTTTATCTTATCCTTCAACTTCAAAACCACTCTTTCTCAGGAAGATGTATACAAACTATTGAGTGATTTTTCATTTTCCAAATTACTTCGCATTATTTTTTTTTTCTTTTTATTGGTATAAACATAGCTAAGAAATCTTTCTCTGACTTTTAGAATTTCCAAGATTTCTGGGAATTTTCCTTTTGTTGGCCCCCTTTTCATTCACTTTTGTAATATTTTCCTTTTTGAACTTTCATCAGTATTTCTCATTTTAATGTACATGTGTTAAATATTTTAGGCTTACTATAAAAGGGAAGGGGACACCTTCTCACTGAACATGGAAGACTGGTCAGCAGAGGAGTGGGTGTGATCACAGTGGTGCTCCAGGGAGATGAATCTTAGATGCGGGGCTGCAGGGTGTCAGTACATCCTCTGGGAGATTGACTGATGGGGTAGACTATGGTCTGTGTCATACATTTTCCCACACTTTGAGAACTGTCATGGAAGTATAGACAGGTGTTTGTAGTGCAGCTTGTAATTGGACACAGTGGCTAGTAAAGCACTTGACTAAATACTGCTAAAAAGAAATGTATGAAGAAACCTAACCAATCAAATTTCCAGGAAAATGTAGATCAGATGTCAATACAGCACCTAGTTTTCAGCATTGTATCACTAGGACTTGAAATCCAGCTTTTTAAAATTTTCATGTGTGTGCATGCTCAGTCACTTCAGTTGTGTCAGATGCTTTGCAACGCTATGGACTGTAGCTCACCAGGCTCCTCTGTCCATGGGATTCTCCAGGCAAGAATACTGGAGTGGGTTGCCTTGCCCTCCTCCAGGGGATCTTCCCGACCCAGGGATCAAACCCACTCTCCGGCATCTCCTGTATTACAGGTGGAGTTTTTACCACTGAGCCACTGGGGAAGCCTCTTAAATTGTCAAGTGTCATTTAAAGAAAATTGGGAAATCACAAGCTTTAGGATTCCTCAGAGGCACTTTTACTTGTGAGAGCTTTCTTAAAGCAGTATTAAATTTTCTTCTGAAGAGGTCACAGCTTTCTGTACATGTACATTATCAACATTTATCTACATTTGGGTATGAAGAGAAAGTTGACAGTACTGCTTTAGAATAAATATATTTTAATAAATATATTTATTTTTTATCTTTCTCCAAAAATATTTTTTATCACTAGTTGATTGGATAATTAAGAGTGATTAATTTCAGACAGTGACCATTTTACTAAATTAGCACACTCTTGTTGAGTAACATGTAAATGATGAAATGGCTTTTTGATTTAAAATGTAGGAATGTCACATTAGCAAGTAATGCACAACACAAAAATACTTGGCTTCAGCTTAATGTTAACTTTCCTTTGGATGTTGTCCACTTCAATAGGTAATAAATGATAAAAGGAGTACTAAAAATTTATTTGTTTATTTACTTAAATATTGAGTGTCTGTTGTATACACTAGAAATTGTACTAACTACCAGAAATGATACAAAATAAACAATTTCTCTTACTTTGCAGTTTGTAATATCCTAAGGAACAAGTGGACAGTTGTAATAAATTATAAATTACTTAGAAGATTAGCAAATCAGAAAAGCACCTAACTGTACTTTGACTATTAAAATACTTCCTAAAATAAGTGACACCAACCTGATCCCTTGAGGAAGGTAAAGAACAGATTTGATGGCATATACCAGGCATAAGTCACTGAAGGATTTAAAGCATGCATGATCAGATTTGCATTTTATAATTCTCATCTTGGTTTAAGAGTAGGAAATGAATGGTGATGCTAGTAGAAATTGGAAAGGAGACTGCAGGACTAGTCAAAAGGTTCTTCCAGTAGTCCATGAAAGAAATGGTAGTGACCTGGACTAGGGCAGTCCCAATGAAAAGGATGAGTTATTGGCCAGGAAGATATTTTGAAGTTAGAGCTATAGAGCTTGATTCTTGATTTAGTGAGGGCACTGAGGTGGTAAAGGAGAACTCCAAAATACTGCTCTGATTTCTGACTTGAGAAAATAAATTGGGATTGTGTCTTTTGTTTGATGATAGCAAATGTCAGAGGAGAAACTGAATCTAACCATATAAATCCTCCCCTCTCCTCGCCTCCCTCCTTTACTCTCCTCCCTTCTCTTCCTTCCTTCCTTCCGCCTCTCCCTCCCTGTTTTCATCCATCCTCTAACACTGAATCTTTAGTTTAAAATTTGCTACCCCTTGAAGTCACTGTCTTCTATGAAGCCCCAAATTATTTTGACAAGGAAAAGTCACTTTAACTTCTGTACTTAGAGCTAATCCTTGGGTAAAAATAACAGCAACCTATCACCTTGCCAAGTCATTTCAGATAGACTTAAGTGCTTAATCAAAGGCGACAGAACATTGATGTATTTAAGGAAAATTGCCAAGAGTATTTTTTGACCTTATTTAAAGTTTGAAAATGGAGCTAAGCAAATTATTAAGTGCAAAATAAAAGTAACCAAGGAATATGTTTCAAAGGGAAATTATAAGCTGCCGAGTAAATATATTTTTTATAGATTTTTTTACCTTTAGTAATGAAATTAAGAAAGGAGTTTTTATGCTTTTGTAATGCAGCACTGCAAATGGAAGAAATATGACTTAAAATTGTGTCTACAATGAAAACAGCTGAATTTATTGTCTTTTTAAAAATCTGAGGTGACAGAGTTAAATTTATCTAATGTGGAACTCCATTCAGCAGCTCAAATGGTGCTCCTGGTCTCTTCCTCACCCCATCTTTCTCAGACATCAGCTCTGGTTCTTATTGACTCTGGTTTGTGTTGGCTCTTTTCTCTTGCTACAGATGGCTGTCTCTGGGAGGGGACAAAAGGGTGATGGTGATGGTTAACATTACCTCAGCTAGTGTCCACAGAGGCATGAGAGAATGCTTTGCTGCCAGCAATCACATCTGAAACCCCAGAAGATTCTAATTGGTCTGGCTTGGGTCATGACTCCAATGCTTATTTGGCAGTTGTAGTCAGGAGTGTAAGGAACCGTGGCAACCTACCAGAATTATCTAGTGTCAAGTAGTTCTCCCAAAGGAATGAGGACAGGATGTCTGCTGTTTCCAGTGAAGGAGATGCAGAATACTGGGCAGACTAAAACAGCTGTGTCTCCTATTTTCACCATACAAATCTTTGCCCTAAGCAGTTTGCCCCACAACCAATTGGCTATAAGGCCATTTTACCATAAAATATGAAATAGCTATAATTCACAACAGTCTTCAAGAGTGTTCGTTATTGATTCTTTAGCTAATTTAGATACAGCAGCAGCTTTTTGTCTAAGGCCATCTTTATTAAACTTAGTACATTCCGGCAATGCTAGATTATGGAGGCAAAAGAAGAATCAGGCTCCTCCTATTCCTCAAAGAATGGCAACTTGATTCCTGTTAAGTACAAGTTTTTTTGAAAATGGTAAACAGTTTTTGTTTTTTAATGGTGTAGAAATTTGGTATTTGGCACAGAATCTGGCTTAGTGGAGTTGGTGAAATATAAGGACTAGGCATGTGACGGAAGATTTAAATGTAGTCTGTGCTGTGCACAGTCAGTTCAGTCACGTCCAACTCTTTGTGACCCCTTGGAACATACCTTGTCAGGTTCCTCTGTCCTTTGCATTTCCCAGGCAAGAATACTGGAGTGGGTTGCCATGCCATCCTCTGGGGATCTTGCCAACTCAGAGATTGAACCCACGTTTCCTACATCTCCGTATTGTAGGTGGGTTCTTTACCTCCTGAACCAATGGGGAAGCCCAAATTATAGTCTAGAAATGTACTGCTAATTATGTGTGTTTACATGTATTGATAAGAAATAGCAGTATCCCTTCCAAAGAAATCTGAAGAGACTTGCTGCAGGTTTTTTTTTCATCATAAGGAACTTATATCAGACATTAGATCCTGTATCCCTAATGATCAGCTTTTAGAAAGGAAGTATCATTGCTTCTCTAAGATACACCTGAATGCAGCTATAACCATAAATCTACACACATTTTAAATGTATTCAAATAATTTTTATATTTTCACTTTTCACAATAAAATTGTTAAAGAATTTTGTTATTATCCATGTTTCATTATCCCCTTTTCATTTTTCTTGTTCTTTTTATCTTTTGGGGCAAAATTGTCTTACGGCCAGTTGTGTGACAAAAGTGCTTGTGGCAAAAATTCTTATGGAAAAAATACCTTGACTACAACAACAATGACCATTACATTGCTATGAAATGTTTTGAAAATTGGCTCCATTTTTCACTGCAAATTGTTAGCTGATTTCATTGTGTCAATGGCTTAAGTAGACAACTAAAAGAAATTGAACATAAAGAATTATTTAACTCACTTGACATTATTAAATAAAAATGTTTAGAAAAGGCTTCAAACTTTAAGTTTAGAACTTTCCTTATAATCTGAAGAAGGGTTCTAATTATTGTAGTCATTTAAGGCTGTCCCTGGCATTTTCCTTTTGTAAATTTCATTAGCAGGTGTCTTGATGCTTTAGTTTTAGGTGGACAGTGTTTTGCTGCCTGTTTCATAACCTGTAGTTGGATAATCTTCTTACTCTGTAGTACACAGGAGCAAGGATATAATAGACATCTTCTTATTGACATTGACATTGACATTTACAAGTCGCTCAGTCCTGTCTGACTCTTTGTGACCCTATGGACTGTAGCCTACCAGGCTCCTCTGTCCATGGGATTGTCCAGGCAAGAATACTCTTACAATACTTGTTTTAAAATGTGACTTATCTTTCTTCCCTCATGTTCAGCCAGGAGTAAGTTGCTATATATTTTTTATATCTGAGAAAAAATTCTTGCTTTTTCTAACCTGATAGTTTCAGTTTGTCTATTAGTGAATAGACATTAGAAAAACTCAAGATGTGTTTATATTGTGATTATAGTTTGTTGTTGTTGTTTTTTAATATTAGGTCCCAACTATCCTGGTAGTTTTAGAACAGGCATCTGTGTGCCAAGAAATACAAAGCTGAATTGTGCATTATTTATTTTTTACTTCTATCAAGAAAGAGAGACAAGCAAGGTATTTGCTTTTTTCAACGATTTCCCTGCCACAAGTCACCCAAGGAATCATTTTCCTAAATTTATTTTCATAGTTAAGGGTTCTGTTGATTTCAAAAATCTCCTTGAACATACCAAATTTGTTGGTGAACCTTTCACTTTTGCCAACTAAACCTCAGAAAATTCTGACCCCTTTTCTGTAATAAAAACTTGGCTGTTCTGGGGGAAAAATCTCACCATTCATATAAAGATAATTTGGCTACCTGGATGTGCACAGTATATCTTCTGCTTTCTTATTATGGCTTCACATTTATTTCATGAAAAAAAATGATCCTAGTATGTCATTAAAACTAAAATGCTCACATTCTGAGATTCATGGCTCTATTTATAGCTAGATCATCTTTATTGGATTATCCTGACTTTTCTTAAACCTGTTACTTGACAAATAGGTCCTATGCTTGTCCAATTTGCTAGGCTACTGCACATTGCCTTGACAACTCAAGGAAAGACTCTTCCATCACTATGGAAACAAGTCAATATAAACATCTTCACATTTTATTTATAGACTAGGTAATGTAAAGGGCATCATGAACATTTGCTGTGATCTGAAATGAAATATGGTAGATGTTTCTTGTTTTTAATTAATAGGATTAATGGTTGACACTGATGTACAGCATCTTCTCACAACTAGGGGGATGAAACTGCAATTGTCACTTTATTTTATGTGTTACTTAGGTTTTTTTTTTTTTTCATTGTTCAAGGTTAACATCTAAACTTGTGATAGAAAGCCTAGCAGATAACGCTAATACATAAAGGGCACTTATGGTCACTTCTACCAGTGAGAGAAGTACTTAGAAATACCTGTAAGCTATTACAGCAGTTTCATACTTAATATTGTCTACATTGGAATGAGGAATGAGTAATTCCTCATTAGATTAAAGACTCCCCTGTAGATTTTACTGTGTAGTAGAAGGAACACAGGATTTGAGTTGGACACTAAGCAGTCAAGGTTTGGGGAAGTCACCTCATTTTGTTTTAGCTTTCCGGTCTATAAAATGGATATAGTAACATTTCTCTGCTGGATTATTGTAAGGATTAAAAGTGTTCTGAAAAGACGGGTGGTTCACTAACCAAAGTATGGGAGGTTTATTGTTATTATATGTGACTTTTAAAACGCTTAAATGATTTACCAATCTTCCCTAACTATGCATTTCTCATTGGCCATATGGGTAGATTTTTGTAGCCATCTTACTAAAATTACTGATTTGGTGAAGATGGAAGGTAAAATGTTCTATTTGTTATTTTTTAAATTTCAAATATAAATTCAAATGGTATACTCTAAGTAAAAGGAGAAATAATACCATTTGAACAATTATTAGTTACTTATTTATGCACTTATTTTTAATTATAGAATCTATCATATAATCTTGCCACTTCAAGTAAGGAGTGCCTGAGTGTATAACTTCATTGGTGTCTGGAAAATAATATTCATCATGATTATTATCATTTAAGAATTTTGTTCCCTGTGAGTTTGGCAAAATCTAGAGGACCTAAATATCTTTCCAGTGTGTATATGTGTATTTGTTCTTAAATATGACTTAAGTATTTCTTGCTATTAAATTAATTTTGAGTAAAAGTTCTTTTTCTCTTTTAACAATTAAGAGACCAAAAAGATCAACTCTTTGATATCAGAAGAATATACTAAGGTATACCATTTATTGTGGGAAGTTAGATGATAACCATTCCACAGAGCAATTACTGGTTTAATTTTCATCCTGCATGAAGCTTCTCTTGGCTTTAATTCAGTTTCAAAGGCTTGAGATTATAAATATTTGTAGCTTTAGATAAATATATTTTCCTTATTCATCAAGTATTTTTCTGGAATAACTGTTTCTAGTTAAAGTACTCTGGTAAGTGTGAAAATACCTGAATTTATACAAATGTACTGAAGTCTTCATCCTTTGCTTTTAAAAAAGATTCTCAACCAACAGCTAGATTACATAAAAACAAAAAAGCCTGCTAGCTACATAGACATGTGTTTTTGTTTAAAATAAGAATTTCCTTTTATGTTTCTCTGTTTTATGTAAAAAAGCAAGAATTAAATGTTGGCAGATTGGAAAATATCTCCACTACCATAAAGAATATAAATGCTATCTCGGGAAAAGAGATAATAATAATTAATTGTGCGAAGGGGACCGTGATATCAATTTGGTCAGCTCTTAAGGTTCTTGTGGGTTCTACTTCTATGAATGTGCATGAAATTGTTCATTAATAAACATTTCTCCCTAACTCCCACTAGCATATGAAAAGAATTAGGCCAAAAAATGCAAAGGGGCTTCATCTTGGTGCAAATTGCTAAAAGGTCAATATCCTAGAATTAAGCTTAGTTTTTAACAAAGGAATTTAGTTAAAAATAAATGAACGGGAGAGAAAGTGGCATGTTATTAATAAAAAATAAAACCATAAAATATCCCAGTAATGTTTACCTTTCTACATTGACCCTTCTGTATTAAAGAAATGCCTACGAAACAGTGATACAAGTGGTTGACACGTAATGCAGTAGACTAAGGAGGAACTTTAAAAATACTAAAATACACACAAAGACACACACACAAATAAGCACTTGTATCACTATTTCATTAATACAGGCTACAATTTCAGTGTTGTGTTCATATTCAACAAATTCCTGTGGAAGGATCCAACATGGAAAATGAATGGGTGTCTCCCATTTAAGCTTATATTCAGACTATTTGAAAAAGTGAAGATTGACCGTGTTCAAAGCAGAACATTCTAATATTACATTAATAGATCACCCTCTTGTTTTAGAAAACTCAGCTGGCTTTCATGTGGGGTGGTAGGCTGTGCTGTGTGTGTGCATTAGGCTATACAGTCCATGGAATTCTCCAAGCCAGAATAGTGAAGTGAGTAGCCTTTGCCTTCCCCAGGGGATCTTCCCAATCCAGGGATCGAACCCTGTTCTCCAGCATTGCAGGAGGATTCTTTTCCAGCTGAGCCAAAACAGAAGCCCAAGAATACTGGAGTGGGTAGCCTATCCCTTCTCCAGCAGATCCTCCCAGCCCAAGAATTGAATCTGGATCTCCTACATTGCACGTGGATTCTTTACCAACCAAGCTATCAAGGAAGCCCAAAAGTTCAATAGAGACCTACATTGTAGAACATACAGTTTACCTTGAAGTGGGGCTGAGATCCTGCTTTCAAGGTCTTAGCACCAAGAAGAGCTGACAGCAGGTGGTGGAGCTCCCACCACCCTGAAAAGTACAAGGACTGGGTGCTTATTCTTGCAAGGGCCATAGCATGGAGTTTGGAAGCCTAGGAGGAAGAATTAGGAATTTGAGCAGATTATCAGGGCTAGAGTTTTAACAGAACAGAGAAGACAAGGAAGCAGTGACTACAAATGAAGTGGAGGATGAGGAAAAAACCAGCAGCAAGAAAAACATGGTTTGCTGTAGTCCTGAGTGGTTGAGCTGTTTCTTCCTTCCAGTTTACCTTGTAGTGAGACTTGATTATAATAACAAGTCAAGTGGTCCCAGATATTGGAATAGGATGAGTCAGGGGAACAAGTCATGGTCTGGCAACAGAGACCTGGATCCCTTCAATGTGAATTATCCTCATAAGAAACTGACAAAATCTGAAAGGGTCTTTTCAGGATGGGGTTTGAGGGAGTGATAAACACCTGCATGGTACTTATAAGAAAAAAACAAAAAGCTGATTTAAAGTGAAATAAATGTGCCTCCAGCTTTCCAAGATAGACAATAGAATAAGTAGGTGGTCACTTGTGTTAGGTAGTCATTGTGTTGGTACATGTTTACCAAACATGAGTTTTTTTGAAAGAATTATTGTGAAAATTCGTTTTCCTTTCCTCAGGGCTACATTTGGGTCTCATGATATTCTAAGACAGGCCTCCCTGTCTCCCGCAGCAGCCCGCTTCAGGTCCGTTTCCCCATCTCTCTAGAAGGGATGTGTCACTCCCTTGCTCGGGGATGGTCAGTTGTCTCCCCTTCCCTGTAGCATGAACTGGAGCTTTTTATAATCTGACCCAAACCTTATTACCTTTCCAACACCCTTTTCATATTACTCCTCTTTTTGAAGCCACCCTTTCAACAGAACTTGTCTTATTTAGTATAATGGACTTTATGACCAGCAGTGCTGGGCTTAAATCATCCTCTCTTTCTAGCTGTGTGGCCTGGGCCAATCTTTGTTCTATCTGAGCACTAGTTTCTCTGTGAATATATGTATTGTTTGAAAATTTAAATGAGATGCTTAAAAGAAAGGAATATTCAGAAATAAGACCAGCGTATTTTAGTTCTGCTTATTCTTGATAAATGCTGTGCATGCTCTAGCCTCCCACTGCCTGACTCTTCTACTTTTCTGTGTTCTCTGTGTGAGTCTTATGGTTCTTCAAAACTTATGTCAAATTCTACCTCTGCTGAAAATTTCTTTCAGAATTTCAGCTTGTGGTGATCTATTCCTGCTTTTGTAGTATATCCATCATTCAGTGTGGTTGCCCTGTATTACTGTTTATCTTTTAAATGTACATTTTGTCTTTCAGACCAGATGCAAAACTTTTCAGGACACAGACAACAGATTATAAAATGTTATATGCTCATTACCTTGGGCAGAACCTTGTTTATTGAAGGGGGTTATAACAACCCCCTCCAATATTCAACCCCCTCCAATATTCAACCCCCTCCAATATTCGACCCACTCCGGTATTCTTGCTTGGAGAATCCTATGTACAGAGAAGCCTGGTGGGCTACAGTTCATGAGTCACAAAGAGTCAAACATGATTGAGTGACTACCACACATAAAGGAGTTCAAAAGTCATAGAGCCTAACTTCTTGTGTGATGATATGGTGATAATGGCGATGATGAAAATGAATATTATGATTGAACTAAAACCAAAATAAAAATGTACTTACTTATGAATCTTAAGTTGGTCTTATTTTTTAATATTTTTCATTTTCTGCAAGTGTATTAATGCATGTAAGTATATATTAAATAATAAGGTAAGGAATAAATACAAAAGATCATGCTCATGATATATAGATTCACATATACTTTTTTCACATATGCTTTTAAATTCACATTTTCATTTTATATTTTATTTTTTGATGAGCAATATTGATCAGTAAGTTCTCAGATGCTCATGATGTATTATAAGAAGATAGTTTCTGTAGCATTATCAATATATAGCATTAGAAGTGAAATAGCAAGAGAATTTGAAACTGAATCTAGACTGTGATCAGGAAATGTTTTCTCTAAGAGGTCAGATAATACCTTGATCTTTACAGTCTCTCTGGAAACTTCTCAATTCTGCATTGTTACACAAAAGTAGCCATAGACTAGGTAAATGAACAAGCATGGGTATGTTCTAGTAAACCTATTTACAAGATTAGGCATGGCTTGTGATCCATAGTGTGTCAAGTTCTTCTAGATAATATCTAAATCAGCATGTTAGTTTTCTATTTGTAGTGAGTCAGTGACTTTCATTTTCCGGGGAGCGTGTTTTACTCTGTAAATGAACTCTCAAAATAAAATCCCTAGCATTTATTTGATTTTCCCTAAATCTTCTAATGAAAATTTTGGTTCTTTTTATGATTGAAGTCTCTTATGAAAAGAATCCTGAAATACTTTGCCAGCTTTCCATTTATATTTTGCTTAAAGTTGATAAAACTTTTAAAGTCTTGTGGACTTTATAAAGGTATTTTTATGCATATAAAGTAGTATATTTTCAGTTCAACCCACAAGCATCTGTTTGAGCCATTATGTGATGAATTTTATGCCAATATCTCAATAAAGTGTTTATTTCTTTCCTATTTCTTAAGATTAGATTTCCTTAGAAATATTGTCAAAATATAGTCAAGCTGTGAAGTTCCAATTTTCTGTTTGTGTAATGTAACTTGAGGCTATTTCCTAGGGAAGTGGTCTCTTTTCAAAAACATTTTTTCCCTAATGTTTTCACAGTATTATATTCCGTCTGCGAAAAGAGTATATTTTATAATCGATGTGAAAAAAGTCATTCTTATTTTAATATGGAATTTTATTTTTCTTAATGGTATGAAAATAATGGGATGGCTCACAAAAAAAGCAGATTCAATGAAATATAGTAGTAGTGCATGAATTTTTATACTTGGGAGCACAACGGAGCTACTCACGTGACAGATTGGGAAGCCAGTGTTAAAGAATGAGGCTTGCAGTGAGATCAGCCCGGCCTGTGGTCCAGCCAAGATGGCTAGGCAGGCAGTTTAACACGATTGATAGGACCATTAGCCTAGCAACTCTTTGTTCTCCCCTCTTAAAATCTCCACCCCCTTTTTATTTCCTACACTAGGTATTTGTACTCCTATCCTCTTTGCCATCCTCTCCATCTAACAGCATGAGTCATCCTTTTGTACTTTCTCTTTCTTAACTCACCATGTTGTGTCAGCTATGAGGCTCCAGTTGATATTTATGAAATGTTTCTCATTAAGATCCTTGCCTCCTTTCCTGATTCGAAATTCTTCGCCCTAGGTCAGTTGTAGTTGTTGTGCTCATGCATGTCCGACTCTTTGTGACCCCCATGGACTGTAGCCCACCAGTCTCCTCTGCCCATGGAATTTTCTAGGCAAGAATACTAGAGTGGGTTGCCATTTCCTACTCCAGGGGATTTTCCCAACCCGGGAATCGAACCTGAGTGCCGTGCATCTCCTGCATTGGCAGGCAATTTCTTTACCACTGAGCTACCTGGGAAGATTAGCTGTTTGTTATTGTTTAGCTGACTGGTAATTGACAACTTCACATCTCATATCTCTTTCTTAAAATTCACACATTTAAAAAATACCAGAAATATCCTTTTAGAGAAAGAATCTGTTCATTTCCCTCTTCCCAAATCTTTGGGGAGCATCCTCACTATCTACAAAGTAAATCTAAATTTTCTGAACATTTTGGCTAAGGCCTTTTGCAACTGGACCCTAATATAATGAGCTTAGAGTTCCAAATCGGAAAAGGCATACATCTGGGTGTATACTGTCACCCTGTTTATTTAACTTATATGCAGAGTACATCATGATAAATGCTGGGCTGGTTGAAGCACAAGCTGGAATCAAGATTGCCGGGAGAAATATCAATAACCTCAGATATGTAGATAACACCACACTTATGGCAGAAAGCAAAGAAGAGCTAAAGAGCCTCTGGATGAAAATGAAAGAGGAGAATGAAAAAGTTGGCTTAAAACTCAGCATTCAGAAAACAAAGATCATGGCATCTGGTCCCATCACTTCATGGCAAATAGATGGGGAAACAGTGGAAACAGTGAGAGACTTTATTTTGGGGGTGCTCCAAAATCACTGCAGATGGTGAGTGCAGCCATGAAATTAAAAGAGGATTGCTCCTTGGGAGAAAAGCTATGACCAAACTAGACAGCATATTAAAAAGCAGACATTACTTTGCCAACAAAGGTCCATCTAGTCAAAGCTATATTTTTTCCAGTAGTCATGTATGGATGTAAGAGTTGAACTATAAAGAAAGCTGAGAGCCAAAAAATTGATGCTTCTGAACTGTGGTGTTGGAGGAGATCTTGAGGGTCCGTTGGAGGAGATCCACCACACACTAAAGGAAATCAGTCCTGAATATTCATTGGAAGGACTGATGCTGAAACTGAAGCTCCAGTACTTTGGCCACTTGATGGAAGAACTGACTCATTTGAAAAGACCCTGATGCTGGGAGAGACTGAAGGTGGGAGGAGAAGGGGATGACAGAGGATGAGATAGTTGGATGGCATCACCGACTTGATGGACATGAGTTTGAGCAAACTCTGGGAGTTGGTGATGGACAGGGAAGCCTGGCATCACAAAGCCTGGTGTCCATGGAGTTGCAAAGAGTTGGACACGACTGAGTAGCTGAACTGAACTGATAATGAGCTTAGAATAGTGAGGGTCCTGTGGCAATAGCTCAGTAAATTGTGGTAATAGTTATAAACAGTATTGTACTTAAACAATTTTCTGATTATTTGTTTATGCAATGAATCAATCAAGATCCAGGGAGGAGACGGGAACTGCATCAGTTATTTGAAAAAAACACGAGTTTATAACTAGTCATGCATTTATATACTGGAAAATAAAAGGATTAGAAGAAAACTGAGGAATCAAAGAGCAAGCACTGCAGGAAGTCTCTGCTACTTAGGGCTAAGGGACAAAATGGAACAAGCTGAAATTATTAAAAATTAGATGCATGGAGGAGAGCCTCTTTTGAACTGAAACTTGGACATTTGGGAAGAGGGTGCTGCTTGACTGGTATAAAGTTGGCTTCTGGGAGCGTTGCTAAAACTGCACACTGGATTAAAATGCCACTTTGGGAATGACCTGCTGTTGGTGGGGTCAAGAAACATTACTGTGGTGACTTGCACCTGAACCTGAGAGCCCAGGTTTACAAATAGTTTACAAATGGGATTAAGTAAGTTCGTTCTTCCTCTTCCAGCCTTGGTGCACCTCTGTAGCTCCTCCCATTGGCAGAGCCTAACATCTGTGTCAGCTGGCAAGGTCAAAAAGTGGTTTACAGAGCTCCAGATTCACTATGACAAAGTGAAGGATTTGTGAATCTAGGAGATAAATGCTCACCAGTTGGCACAGTCTGTCTCTTCAGCTGCATGTCATCTATACTCACCCTTCTTCTAAACTGAAATCTCACACAGCAACAAGAAAAACCAAGTCTCTGTTTCGACCTAATAATATACAAACAACCTTTATACAGTGGAAGTTCTCAGCCTTTTCTAAAAGTAGAGGCATGTTCCTCACATCTCCGTGTTCATCACTGTTGTATGTTAATTACTACTCAAATACAGTCATAGGTCTGTCTGCATATTCTGTAAATCTCTATACTAAATTGCAAATTTAACCTGCAACAAAATTTGTATAAAATAATAAGAATATGCTTTAAAGAATTTTCCACTTTGGCTAATTTCTATTTTTAAAATTTTTTCAAAAATGGACACTGGTTTTTTAAATAAATAAATTTATTTATTTTTACTTGAAGGATAATTGCTCTATAATATTGTGTTGACTTCTGCCAAGCACCAACATGAATCACACCTATGTCCCCCTCTCTTGATCCTCCCTCCCCCTTAAACCTCCCCCCCCCACCCTACCCCTCTAGGTTGTTACAGAGCCCCCCGTTTGAGTTTCCTGAGTCACATAGCAGATTTCCATTGACTTTCTATTTTACATATAGTAATGTATGTTTCCATGTAACTCTCTCCATACATGCCACCCTCTCTATCCCCCCACCATGTCCATAAGTCTGTTCTCTATGTCTGTGTCTCCATCACTGCCCTGCAAATAGGTTCATCAATACCATCTTTCTAGATTCCATATGTATGTGTTAATACATGACATTTGTGTTTCTCTTTCTGACTGACTTCTCTTTCTGTATAATAGGCTCTAGTTTCATCCACTTCATTAGAACTGACTCAGACATCTTCCTTTTTACATCTGAATAATATTCCATTGCATATATGTACAGCTTCTTTATCCATTCATCTGTCAATGGACATCTGGGTCGCTTCAATGTCTTAGCTATTGTAAATAGTTTTGCAATGAACATTGGGGTTGTTGTTCACTCAGTCAGTCATGTCCGACTCTTTGCCTCTTCATGGACCACAGCATGCTATGCTTCCCAGTCCTTCACTATTTCCTGGAGTTTGCTCAAACTCATGTCCATTGAGTTGGTGATGCCATCCAACCACCTCATCCTCTGTTGTCCCCTTCTCCTCCTGCCTTCAATCTTTCCCAGCATCACAGTCTTTTCCAATGAGTTGGCTCTTCATATAAGGTGGCCAAAATATTGGGACTTTAGCTTCAGTATCAGTCCTTCCAATGAATATTCAAGGTTGATTTCCTTTAGGATTGACTGGTTTGTTCTCCTCACTGTCCAGGGGACTCTCTAGAGTCTTCTCCATAACCACAGTTCAAAGGCATCAATTCTTTGGTGCTCAGCCTTTTTCATTGTCCAGCTCTCACATCCAAACATGACTACTGGAAAAACCATAGCTTTGACTGTACGAACTTTTGTCAGCAAAGTAATATCTCTGGTTTTTAATACATTTTAATACATTTAATACATTTTAATACATTTAATACATTAATATATTTAATACAATTTTGATTTCCTCAGGGTATATGCCTAATAGTAGGATAGCTGGGTCATATGGTGGTTTTATCCCTAGTTTTTAAGGAATCCCCATACTGTCTTCCATAGTAGCTGTATCAATTGACATTCTCACCAGTAGTGCAAGAGGGTTTCCTTTTCTCCACATACTCTCCAGAAGTTATTGTTTGTAGATTTTTTTGATAACAGCCATCCTGAAGGCCATTCTGACCTTATGGCAGAAAGTAAAGAGGAACTAAAGAGCCTCTTGATGAAAGTGAAAGAGGAGAGTGAAAAAGCTGGCTTAAAACTCAACATTTGAAAAACTAAGATCATGGCATCTGGTCCTGTCACTTCATGGCAAATAGATGGGGAAATAGTGGAAACAGTGAGAGACTTTAATTTTGGGGGCTCCAAAATCACTGCTGTGACTGAAGCCATAAAATTGAAAGATGCCTGCTCCTTGGAAGAAAATCTATGACCAACCTAGACAGCATATTAAAAAGCAGAGACATTACTTTGCTGGCAAAGGTCCATCTAGTCAAAGCTATGGTTTTTCCAGTAGTCATGTGTGGATGTGAGAGTTGGACTATAAAGAAAGCTGAGAGCTGAAGACTTGATGCTTGTGAACTGTGGTGTTGGAGAAGACTCTTGAGGGTCCCTTGGACTGCAAGGAGATCCAACCAGTCCATCTTAAAGGGAATAAGTCCTGAATATTCTTTAGAAAGACTGATGCTGAAGCTGAAACTCTAATACTTTGGCCACCTGATGTGAAGAGCTGATTCCTTGGAAAAGACCCTGATGCTGGGAAAGATTGAAGGCAAGAGGAGAAAGGGACGGCAGAGGATGAGATGGTTGAATGGCATCACCGACCCGATGGGCATGAGTTTGAGCAAGCTCTGGCAGTTGATGATGGACAGGGAGGCCTGGCGTGCTATAGTCCATGGGGTCGCAAAGAGTCTGAGATGACTGATTGACTGAACTGAACTGATTCTGACTGGTGTGATGTGATATATCATTGTAGTTTTGATTTGCATTTTTCTAATAATGAGTGATGTTGAGTATCTTTTCATGTGTTTATTAGCCATATGTATGTCTTCTTTGGAGAAATGTCTCTTTAGGTCTTTTACCCACTTTTTTGATTGGGTTGTTTGTTTTTCTGGTTGAGTTGTATGAACTGCTTGTGTATTTTGGAAATTAATCCTTTGTCAGTTGTTTCATGTGCTATTTTTTTTCTCCCATTCTGAGGGTTGTCTTTTCACCTTGTTTACAGTTTCCTTTGCTCTGCAAAAGCTTTTAAGTTTACTTAGGTTCTGCTTGAGCTTCCCTGGTGGCTCAAATGGCAGAAAATTTGCCTACAGTACACGAGACCTGGGTATGATCCCTGGGTCAGGAGGAACTCCCTACTCCCTTTTTCCTGTCCCAGTTTTCTTTCCTGGAGAATTCCATGAACAAAGGGATTATATATCCCATTGGGTCCCAAAGAGTTGGACATGGCTAAGTGATACCCTTCACATACTCTTGGGCCTTCCCAGGTGGCACTTGATATAAAGATCCCACCTGCCAATGCAGGAGAATTGTGCATTCTAAGAGATGTGTGTTCAGTTCCTGGGTTGGGAAGATCCCCTGGAAGAGGAAACGGCAACCCGCTCCAGTATTCTTGCCTAGAGAATCCCATGGACAGAGGAGCCTGGTGGTCTACAGTTCACAGGATCTCAAAGAGTTGTTCATAACTTAAATGACATAGCATAGGTCCCACTTGTTTGTTTTTGTTTTTATTTCCATTCCTCTAGGAGGTGGATCATAGAGGATCTTGCTGTGATTTAAGTCATAGAATGTTCTGCCTATGTTTTCCTCTAAGAATTTTATAGCTTCTGGTCTAATATTTAGGTTTTTAATTCATTTTGAGTTTATCTTTGTGTGCAGTGTTAGGTGGTGTTCTAATTTCATTCTTTTACATGTAACTGTCGATTTTCCCAGCAGCAGTTACTGAAGAGACTGTTTTTGCCCCATTGTATATTCTTGCCTCCTTTGTCAAAGATAAGGCATCCATAGGCACATGGGTTTATTTCTGGGCTTTCTATCTTTGGTTTATATTTCTGTTTTTGTGCCAGTACCATACTGTCTTGATGACTGTAGCTTTGTAATATAGTCTGGAGTCAGGAGGGTTGATTCCTCCAGCTCCATTCTTCTTTCTCAGGATTGCATTAGCCATTTGGGGTCTTTTGTGTTTCCATATGAATTGTGACATTTTTTGTTCTAGTTCTGTGAAAAATGCCATTGGCAATTTGATAGTGATTGCACTGAACCTGTAGATTGCTTTTGATAGTATAGTCATTTTCACAATATTGATTCTTCCAGCCCAGGTACATGGAGGTATCTCTTCATCTGTTTATTTCATCCTTTATTTCTTTCATCAGTGATTTATAGTTTTCTGTATACAGCTCTTTTGTGTCCTTTGTTAGGTTTATTTCTAGGTATTATTTTTGTTGCAGTGGTAAATGGAATTTTTCCTTAATTTCTCTTTCTGATTTTTTTAGTGTATAGGAATGTAAGTGATTTCTATGTATTGATTTTGTATCATGCAACTTTGCTAAATTCACTGATTAACTCTAGTAATTTTCTGATAGTATCTTTAGGGTTTTCTATGTATAGTATCATGTTGTCTGCAAAGAGTGAGAGTGAGTTTTATTTTTTTTCAATCTGGATTCCTTTTATTTCTTTTTTCTTCTAATTGCCATGGCTAGGGCTTCCAGAACTATGTTGAATTATAATGGTGAGAGTGGGAATGCTTTCAGTTTCTCACCATTGAGAATAATGTTTTCTGTGGGTTTATCCTATATGGCCTTTATCATGTTGAGGTAGGTGGCTCCTTCAATGCCGTTTTTGGAGAGTTTTCTTTTTTTTTACATAAATTGTGCTGAATTTTGTCAAAGGCTTCTGCATCTATTGAGATTATCATACGATGTTAATATGGTATATCACATTGATTTATTTGCGTATATTAAATAATCCTTGCATCCCTGGGATAAACCCGACTTGATCCTTGTGTATGATCTTTTTAATATGCTGTTGAATTCTGTTTGCTAGAATTTTGTTGAGGATTTTTGCATCTATGTTCATCAGTGATATTGGCCTATAATATTTTTTTTCTTGTGTTGTGTTTGTCTGATTTTGCTATCAGGGTGATGGTGGCATTGTAGAATGAGTTTGGAAGTGTTCTTTCCTCTTCAATTTTTTGAAAGAGTTTTAGAAGAATAAGCATTAGCTCTTCTCTAAATGTTTCATAAAATTTAGTGGTGAAGCCATCTGGCCCTGGGCTTTTGTTTTGGGGGAGATTTTTAATCAGTTTAGATTTCAGTGCCTGTAATTGGCTTGTTCATAATTTCTGTTTCTTCATGGTTCAGTCTTGGAAGGTTGAATTTTCTAAGAATTGTCCATTTCTTCCAGGTAGTCCATTTTATTGGAATATAGTTGCTCATAATGGTCTCTTATGATCCTTTGTATGTTTGCATTGTCTGTTGTACCCTCTCGTTTTTCATTTCTAATTTTGTTGATTCTTCTCTCTTTTGATGAGTCTGGCTAATGGTTTGTCAATTTTTGTTTATCTGCTCAAAGAACCAGCTTTTCATTTTATTAATCTTCACTGTTGTTTCCTTCCTTCCTTTTTCAGTTATTTCTGCTCTGATCTTTATGATTTCTTTCCTTCTACTGACTCTGGGTTTATTTTGTTCTTTGTCCAGTTGTTTTAGGTGTAAAGCCAGGTTGTCTATTTGATGTTTTTCTTGTTTCTTGAGGTAGGATAATATATTGCTATAAACTTCCCTCTTAGAACTATTTTGCTGCATCTGGACACTGATTTTTTTAAAAAATTATCAAATTAGGAAATTTCTTTAGTGTCTGTAGCTATTCTCTTCTCTTTTCGTATATTGTGTACTTGATGTGCTTGCTATATTTTTATGATTAGGCTGGCTAACATCTTATTTTTTCTCTCAAGATTTATTGATTTATTTCTCTCAAATTTCATTAGATTATTTTTACATTTTTCTGTTTTCTAATTGATTAATTTATGTTTTAAATTAGTTTCTACTTATTCTTTTTTCAGATTATGCCATTTTATATTTCTGCCTTCTTGAGTTAAATAATAAATTCATGATATTCAGTCTTTAATTATGATCAGTTACTAACAAAATAACTATTATAAGCTGGACTTCAATTTTTTTGACCACTGCTTTGGCTATATGGCATAAATTCCTTTAGATTATATTTTCATGGTCATATTGTTCCAGATAAACCATAAATTTGGTTTTGATTTTCTTTTTGGATACAAGAATAGATTAATAGAACATCTTAAAATTTGAAGATAATTGAATTGTTTTGTCTTCTTGTTTTTTAAAATTTCTAGTTTAAGTTTAGTCTGATTCATTTAAATTTAATTAAATCTAGTTTTTCTATTTCTAGTTTAAACATTTTCCTATATTAGGTCTAGGTTTTCTTTCCTTGTGTCTATCAGTAGGTATGTATATATGTTTGTATCTGTATCCATATATTTGTGTGTAATGTGTTTGGATAGATAAGTGATGTATGTCACTTGAAAGAACATATAGTTTGTATTTAGGACATCCAGATCTGATACACTAGTGACATTATTAATTATATCTTTATTTTAACTATTTTGCCTGAACTTTATAATTAATTTTGATGTATCCTGGGCTGAAAGACTAATTTTCTTTTTGATGGGAAATCAAAATTTAAAGGTTATCAAATTCTTTAAGGTATTTGATAACATTTTGCAGATGTGCAATATTAAGATCATCACCTACTTCACTGATATTATTAAATTATGTAACACATGATCATTTTCTGTACAAAATGTGTTCTTCTAAAGTACTAAATTTTGCATTTGACTTTATCTGCCACTGAAAAACATTTTGATATTTTTCTTGTATGGAAATATTAAGATCATTAAATTGTGGCTGGAACAATTAAGAGTCTGCACACAGTGCAGGAGACCCCAGTTCAACCCTGGGTCGGGAAGATCACCTGGAGAGGGAATTGACCCACCCTCTCCAGTATTCTTGGCTGGGAAATCCCACGGGTGGAGGAGCCTGGTGGACTGCAATACATGGAGTTGCACAGAATCAGACACAACTGAGCAACTAACTCTTTCTTTCAAGTTCCCAGATAAACACATAAGTTAGTCTGGCTGAGTACTTCACAACTATAAAACATTGAGAATAAACTGTTTCACATTTTTAGTCTATAGAAACCTTAAGATTTTATTTTCTAATTTCTGAAATTTTTTTCCCTTCATAATCATTCTGAGGATATAAGTTGTTTATGTTTAGTAAACTGATAGCTTTTTTTTTAACTGATAGTTTTATAAAGAGACAAATCTTGAACTTAATATACTATTTAACCTTTATCTATTTCATAAATTTTATTGCACTACTAGGTGCATTGTGAGTTCTATTGACATCATTTTTACACAGCAGCTTCTCAAAATGAAGGAAACAGTGTGGTATTGGTTTATATTCAAACGTTAATCTGGTTGCTACTACAGGATATTTTACTGTCATTGCAACTGTGTCATCAGAACCTGCTACTACTCAAAAAATTTGTTGATGGTCTTTTCCTGTTTATAAAGTCCAGTTCTAGATGTATTTATTGACAATGAACTAAAAAAAAAAAACTTTTCCTTCATAGCACCAACATATTCAGGTTACCTGTATACTAAAAATAATTGCCATGTTAGCAATGTCTGTGTATTTGTCAAGGGGCTATAAAAATACTTTGCCAGTGTATTAGTTTTATGACCTGGTTTGACACATAATTCGTTAGATCTTGGAGTTACATTGTCATTGGAAAGTGCTGCTTAATTCTTTGCCCAGATTTACCTGAAATTCAGAATAGTCTCTTACTAATGTAATCTTTAACCATTTGTGTCAGCCATTTCATATGGCTATTCAATCTTAGCAAATTTTAGTGCTACTTTAAAAGAAGTGGAGAAAGAAATAATATTTATACATGGAATATTGCATATCTGCTTTTGTAAAATTACTAATTGGCATCCCTCCTTTTGAAATACTCTATTTTCAACTTATTTCCTTATGTTTTATATGTGTGCTAAGTCCCTTCAGTTGTGTCTGACTCTTTGCATCCCAAATGGACTATAACCCACTAGGCTCCTCTGTCCATGGGATCCTCCAGGCAAGAATACTGAAGTGGGTTGCCATTTCCTCCTCCCATATATTTAATATATGTCTCCTTAAATTGAAGATTGCATTGTTCATTAGCCAATTCACAGCCATAGAGAACATACTATTGTTTTAGTATTTCATCATCAAAACTACCAAGCTGAATATAATATATGAGGAATCATACATCTGAGTGAAAATACTAACTTTTATTTATTTCTTTTTATTTAGTTGTTTTAATTGGGGGATAATTACTTTACAATATTGTAGTGGTTTTTGCCATGTATCAGTGTGAATCAGACACAGGCGTACATATGTCCTCTCCATCCTGACACCCCCACCCACTTCCCTCCCCACCCTATCCCTCCAAGTTGTTACAGAGAGACACAGGCTTTGGGTGCTCCTCTTCATACATCAAACTGGCACTGGTTATCTATTTTATATATGGTAATGTATATGTTTCAATGCTACTCTCTCAAATCATCCCACCCTCTCCTTCTCCCACTGAGTCCAAAAGTCTGTTCTTTATGTCTGTGTCTCCTCTGCTGCACTGCATGTAGGATTGGTGGCAATGCAAATCAAAATAGCAATGAGGTATCATCTCACATGGGTCAGGATGATCATCATCAAAAAGTCTACAAACAAATTCTGGAGAGGGTGTGGAAAAAAGGGAACCTCCTTACAGTGTTGGTGGGAATGCAGATTGATACAGTTACTATGGAAAGCAGTATGGAGATTCCTTTAAAAACTAGGAATAAAACTACCATATGACCCAGAAATCCCACTACTGGGCATATACCCTGAGGAAACCAGAACTGAAAAAGACACAATATACTCCAGTGTTCATTGCGGCACTATTTACAAGAGCCAGGACATGGAAGCAACCTAGATGTCCATCAGCTGATTAATGGAGGAAGAAGTTGTGGTACATTTAGTTTTTGTTTTGTTTTGAATAATTTCCGTCATCATCAATTCATCATCATTTGATTTATGACTCTTGTCACATCTGGGCTTCTCAGGTGGCTCAAGTGGTAAAGAATCTCCCTGCTAGAGACAAAGGAGATATGGGTTCAGTCCCTGGGTGGGGAAGATCCCCTGAAGGAGGAAATGGCAACTCACGCTAGTATCCTTGCATGGCAAATTCCATTGACAGGAGGAGGCTGGAGGGCTACAGTCCATGGGGTCGCAAAGAGCTGGGCACAACATATTGACTACACAATTATGCCACATTCAGAAAAGGTGTTTTTCTAAATAAAGTAGATGTAAATTTGTCTCGGTCGTTAAGAGTTAAAACTTAAATTAGGGAAATTCTATTTATATTATTATCTAGTGGTTTTGTGTCATAACTTTTAAAATATATTTGATTTAAAATAAAGTGATTGCAAATGATATGTTTAATATATAAATGCTGACATTTTAAATATTTTATTCACTTTGGGATCATAGTTGGGAAATATCACTTGTTGAAAAAATTAAAAATACAACTACTGTCTGGTTAAGCAATCCCAGGTCTGGGTATATTTCAGAAGGAAATGAATCATTAACTCAAAGAGATATCTGTAACCCGATGTTCATTCCAGCATCATGTATAATTGCAAAGACATAGAAACAATCTAAGTGCCCATCAGTGGATGATTGGATAAAGAAAATGTGATCTACATTATATGTATATAGTATATATATTATTCATTTGTGTATATTATTCAGCCACAACAAAAGGAAATCTGCCTTTTGAGACAATGTGGATAGAACTTGACATTTTGCTAAGTGACATAAGCCAGAGTAAGACAAATACTATATGCTTTCATTTAATATATGGAATCAAATCAAATTCTAGAGAGTAGAATATTGGTTGCCAGGGGATAGGGGATGGAGGAATGGGGAGATGTTGAAGTAAGGATATAGATCTCTGGCCATAAGAGGAATTCGTTCTAATGTACAGCTGGGTAACTAATGAATAACAATGTATCATATATTTGAAAGTTGTTCAGAGAGTAGAACTTAAAAGTTAATCACCTTATTAGTTATCTATTTATATGTAGTGTGTATATGGCCTGTATGGAAAAATAATATAAAAAAAGAGTATATGTTTATGTATAACTTTTTCACTTTGCTGTATGCCTGAAACTAACACAACATTGTAAATCAACTCTACTCCAATGAAATTTTTTTTTTAAGTTAATCACCTCACACACACAAAAATGGTAATTATGTGAGGGGATATAGGTCTTAACTAACCTTATTGTGGTAATGATTTCCTAGTATATACATTATCAAATCATCACATTGATTATACATCTTAAATTTATTATGTTGGGTCAGTAGTATCTTCATAAAGCTGGACAAATATCACTTATTAAAACATCTTATTTTTCATAATTAGTAAGCAACTCAGGAGACGTGAGACTTGTCACATGACCTTGAGCAGCTGAAATAGGCTATGAAGTGAAAGTAGTGAAAGTGTTAGTCACTCAGTTGTGTCCAACTCTTTGTGACCCTATGGACTGTAGCCCACCAGGCTCCTCTGTCCATGGAATTCTCCAGGCAAGATTACTGGATTGGGCATCCATTCCCTTCTCTAGAGGATCTTTTCAAGCCAGGGATAGAATCCAGGTCTCCTGTGGTTCTTGCATTGGCTGGCAGAGTCTTTACCATACTCTTCCCAAGTAGACAAGTCTGCCAGTCACTCAGTTGGATGTTATAGGAAGTTTTATTTGCTGTAAAAATTTTAGGATGCTTAATTTTCAATTTTTTGAATCTTTACACAGCCCTCACTATTCCCAGTGAATTCATTTCCTAAGGCTGCTATAGCAACACAAGTACTACAAACTCAGTGTCTTAACACAACAGAAATTTTTCCTCTCACATTTCTGGAATCTAGAAGTCTGAAATCAAGGTGAGGGGGCATGCTTTCTCTGGATGCTCTTGAAGAAGCTCCATTCATGCCTCTCCTGGCTGGTGGTGGTGGTTTGCCACCCCTGGCTTGTAAACATCTCACTCTAGTCCCTCCCTCTGTCTTCACGTGGCCATCTTCCTTCTTTGTGTGTTTGTTTCTGGGTCTTCTCTTTTTATAAGGACAACAATCATACTGGATTTAGGGCCTACCCTAATCTAATATGAAGTGAAGTGTTAGTTGTTCAGTTGTGTCTGACTCTTTGAGATCCCATGGACTGTAGCCCACAGGCTCCTCTGTCCATGGGATTCTCCCGGCAAGAACACTGGAGTGGGTGGCCATTCCCTTCTCCAGGGGATCTTCCAGATCCAGGGATTGAAGCTGGGTCTCCTGCATTGCAGGCATACTCTTTACTATCTGAGTCACCGGGGAAGCCCCAATCCAGTATGATCTCGTCTTAATTACAATGGCAAAGATTCTGTTTCCAAATAAAGCCACTTTCTGAGGCTTCAAGAGTGACATGAAGTTTGGGAGAAGGGCACAGTGTTCAACACAGTAGACCCAGTGTGTACAACCTCCAATTGTGTATCTCCTCCTTTGCTTACAAAGGTATTTGGCTCTTTTCATCTAGCACCCTAAGATACACCATCTGTATATTTGTCTGACCCAAGTGCACTTTGACTACCAAGGTGCACTCGGATATCCATTTAGGGTAAATGGAGGAAAAGAAGAGCACGGAGGAGCAGGAAGGACTACAGGGAAGTAAGGTGTGCTCTAGAGGAACTGAGGAAAAACTCCCTTCCTGTCGTTATGTTTTATTTTTATTTTAGTCAACGTATACCCTGCTCTGAAGCTTGGTCCAGGAAGGGAAAAGAGGTAAAGGCCCATTACAGGTCCCTGGGAACCATCTGTGCTAATGCGATATACCATACCACACTTAGATTCAAAAGTACATTTTGACATTTCTCTCCATCAATGAAGATATTAGTGAAAATTCATTCTACTCTTGAAAATGGTTGATTCCCTCCTTTCATCTTTGCCTTTATACTGCTGTCATATAATTTTAGTGTCCTCAACCCCTTCAACATTCAAGGTTCACACTTGTAACTAACATTTTCATATTAAAAACAAACAAAAGAAAAAACACTCACACTTGCCAATTGATGATTCTGTTCTCTCAGTTAATAATTATCAGCTCTTTCTAGAAACTTCACTTTTCAGCTGTTCTTGGTCTGTGTTCCTACCAGCTATTGTCTTATGTTCATGTAAGTTCACTCCAGCCATGGTTATTTCCAAGGCAGGATTAGAACAGAGGCAAAAACAGGGGCAGGGAAGGTAAGAGCCAGGGCATATAGGCAAAACAAGAACTGTAAAAACATTCTGCAAAAGTTGAGAATATTCCATTGTCAGTGAACTTGCTTGCATCTCAGTTCAGTCACTCAGTCATGGCAGACTCTGCGGACTACAGCACACCAGGCTTCCCTGTCCGTCACTAACACCCAGAGCTTGCTCAAACTCATGTCCATCGAGTTGGTGATGCCATCGAAACACCTCATCCTCTGTCATCCCCTTCTCCTCCTGCCTTCGATCTTTCCCAGCATCAGGGTCTTTTCTAATAAGTCAGTTCTTTGCATCAGGTGGCCAAAGTATTGGAGCTTCAGCATCAGTCCTTCCAATGAATATTCAGGGTTGATTTACTTTAGGATGGACTAGTTGGATCTCCTTGCAGTCCAAGGGACTCTCAAGAGTCTCTGCCAACACCATGGTTCAAAAGCATCAATTCTTCAGCTCTCAGCTTTCTTTATGGTCCAACTCTCACATCCTTTTTTTTCTCTCTCTCTCTCTCTTTCTGAGGTTATTGATATTTCTCCTGGCAATCTTGATTCCAGGTTGTGCTTCCTCCAGCCCAGCATTTCTCATGATGTACTCTGCATAGAAGTTAAATAAGAAGGGTGACAATATACAGCCTTGACATACTCCTTTTCTATTGAGAACAAGTCTGGTATTAAATTTTGCTATTTCATTCATTGCTTTAACCTCCTATTCATTTTAAATGTGATTTTAGCTGGTCATATCTAGTCATAGTATTTATTGCTAATATAAATAATATTGGGATGACTGTATTTATTTTAATCATAGAAGAGTATCAGCATTTATGAGTGATTTCTGAGTACTTCTGAGTAAGAAAATATTCTTTGGATAAAATTTTAAGGATTTCTTGTCAGCACTGGTCTGTTAATGCCCTAATTGTTGAATGTAACTGAATGCCAAAGCTCTTTATATTAATAAGCTTGTTACAAGAACAACACTACAGGAAGTATGGTTAGCTCAAATAATTCAAAATACAAATATTTTGTTCTGTTTTCCCCACTTGTTTTGTGTTATCTGGCAATCGATTTCCTGCTCACTTTCAAGCACATCAGGTTTCATAAAAGCCTAATTCTCTATTTCATTACTTCTTGTTTTCTTGTTATCCTGGAGAGGTAAAATCAAGCAAATGATGATAAACTAAAAAATGGTCTGAAAATGAACCTTCCACATTAAGAGCCTCCATGAGATTGGGTTCACCCATGGGGTTAGAGAAAGTCATGATTCATTAACCATGGCCTGTAACAATCAAATAAACAAAACCATGCTCTAAAAGGCATCCATTAGCACATTGAAGTAATAAATCACTTCAGCCCATGTGACTCAGGGCTTAACCATTTGCCAAAACAGCTGTTTTCTCAGTTCAAATAATGACGAGAAAAAACAGCTGAAGCCAATTAGTAGCTAAGCATTCATTCCCAAATATCTGCGACAGTTGAGTGGTTTATTTTGCAGGACAGATATGTTGTTATTCAGATCCAAAGAAGAAAGCTCCTTTTTACAAAAAATTGAAGGTTTTACATTAACCCTTGTTTGTACTGGGCTCTCCTCCAAAGAGCAAGCAGAGAAATAAACAAACAAGCAAACAAACAAACAGCTAATTAAAATCTGGTGTACTTGAAAGCAGAGCAGTGAATTATTTACTTAGGATTGTTTGTTTCTTTGCTCATAGAATATTTTAAGCATTCATGAGAACCAGGGATGTGAACATAAGATTCTGATGCAAAGCAAAATATCTGATTTCAAACAGAAATTATGTTTACCAAAGAAAAATGTTTTATCAAACAGAAATAGACTCTAGAAAAGACTGAGCATATTTTCCATATTCAGATTTTAAAAGGAGATCTATTCTCAGCCAAGGAAAGACTTTAAACACATTGTGTTCTAGCTTGGAATCTATACTATTGTTAGCAAGATCATTGAGTTTTCAGCGGGAATCCTCCAGTAGTGGATCCGGAGTTTCTCCTGCTACAATAAAGGCAATACCCTGGAACTTCCCTTTCTTTGACAGTCCTGCTAACTGCTAATAAAAATTTACAAAACAGATTCCTCAAAGGAATCATCACCAGGCCAGCTCTTGATAAATGATCTTCCCTTTAAAGTTGGCCTCAATGCAGACAGAAAGCAGTAGGGCTTTGCAATCACTTGGCTGGGTCCTGAATATATAACATTTGAAATCCTTCTGAAACTTCAGTTCCTTCATCTATTTAGCGTGGATAATTCCATGTTCCTCACAGACTCACAAGTCTGTGTTATGATATTTAAGTAAGCCATTTATTTTTTGATGAAGTAGAAATATGGTAACACAAGAGTTAATCCTGGAGAAGGAAATGACAACCCACTACAGTATTCTTGCCTGGGAAATCTTGTGGACAGAGCAGCTGATGGGGTCATAAAGAGTCAGATAGGGCTTAGTGATCTAAATAGTGAGCTTGTTGCTGAGTGAAATGTGAAAATATATTTAAAGATTGGTTAACACGGATAGAAAATGAGCATTCATGATAAACAATCACTACTTTTAAATTTAATTTTTAAAAGTTTTTATTTTATATTGGAGTATGGTTGATTTACAATGTTGTGTTAGTTTCAAGTATACAGAAAAAAAAGTGATTCAGTTATATGTATACACATATCCTTTTTCAGATTCTTTTCCCATATAGGTTATTACAGAGTATTAAGTAGAGTTCCCTGTTCTATGCAGTCGTTCCTTGTTGATTATCTATTTTTTATATAGTAATATGTATATGTTAATCCCATACTCCTAATTTATTCCTCCTCCTCACCTTTTCCCTTTGATAACCATACATTTGCTTTCTAAGTGAGTCTGTTTCTGTTTTGTAAATAAGTTCACTTGCACAAGATAAGCAGTGGCTATTTTCATTACTTATGAAGTTGTTATGTCATGGGTTGTCTGAGACTGCATCTTTGTAATTGAAGAATGGATTAACCATTTAAAAAGTCACAAAAGTTTGAACTTCTAAGATAAAGACATGATTTCACACTTTTGGAGGAAACTCTGGCAGGATCTTATTAATTATGCTGATTTAAGACAATTACCTGTGTGTTGACCTTGTGGGGAACTGAGGATGGTGAATTAACCAAAATGAGTTACTTCAGAGAAGATGAGAAGTATTATATTGGGGTTAGCTTGTCCTTGTGGAGGCTTGGGGAAAGTCAAACCACAAAATATTAGAGATATGAAGCTTCCATCGAGGATGGACAGTTTAATTGTCAGAGATTCTAAGTGAGCCAAAAACTAAGGATTTATAGGGGAAATAGTGTTTATTCATTTTGGAGTCATGAGGGATTCTCTCCAGGTAGGAGAGAGATGTTCATGGACAATTCCCCTGTGGGGAAGATAGGCTGGCTGGCATGAGATGATGGCAAATCTGGGAGAGGAGGAAAAATAAACCTTACTAGAGGAAGAGGAGGAGGTCAGGAGTCAAGGAACTCAGAGGGGAGCCTGGGGCACTTGTAGCACTGTGGCAATGCTTCATCCTCTCCAACCAGTCCTGAGTTCATGACTCTGTGGCAGTACCAATTATTCACAATGATAAATAAAATATTGGCTAATTTTATATAAATACAGGATATCACCTGATAGTTATTACTTAGATATGAGTGGTGAGACCTGCTTTATTTTGCTAACTGCTTACATTTCTTGAAAAGTCTTTATTCCTTCTCAGGCACGTATAGGGCTTCCCTGGTGGCTCAGATGGTAAGGAATAGGCCTGCGATGCGGGAGACCTGGGTTCAGTCTCTGGGTTGGAAAGATCCCCTGCAGAAGGGAATGGCTACCTGCTCCAGTATTCTTGCCTGGAAAATTCAATGGATAGAGGAGCCTGGCAGGCTATAGTCTATGGGGTCACAAGGAGACATGACTGAGTGACTATCACTTCTCTTCAGGCATGGGAAAACCAAACTTGGTCTGGAGACTCAGAACAGTTTTTAATCCAGTTCAGTTAGGAAACTTTTGACTTTGCTGGTGGCTCAGATGGTAAAGAATACAACTGCAATGTGGGAGACCTGGGTTTGATCCCTGAGTTGTGACAATCCCCTGAAAGATGGCAAGGCAGCCCACTCCAGTATTCTTGCCTGGAGAATTCCCATGGACTGAGGAGCCTGGCGGGCTATAGTCCATGGGGTCACAGAGCGTCAGACACGACTCAGCACAGCACAGTCCTCTATCTAATATGAAGTCTTCATCTCAGAACTTCCTAATTTTTTTTTGTCAGAGTTTACCCTCCTTGTCTTCTGGCTGTTATTTGCATTTCGCAGGGTTGGTTGTATGTTGGTTTCTGCGTGTCAGGAGTGAAATGGTTACATACCTAGCCTGTCTGTCTTCCCTTCTGGCTGTGAGCACTGCTGTCCTCTGCTGTCCCTTAGTCCCTGGAATGGTAGAGCTGAAGGTAGTGGGAAGAGGACAGAAGACCTTGCAGGGGAAGGCTCAGCTGCCAGGTCATACCCAGCTTGTGGCAGGCAACAGCGGAATCTAACTGTGCTTTAAATGTGCAGCCGTGATTACTGTCACAAATAAGGATAACCGCCCCCCCCATGACTTGCATTAATTTCTCATTTTATGATTTCTGTTTCATTTTCCCTTTTATCTACTGTGGTTTTCAGTTTCAATTTGAATCAAAATTTGGTATAGAAAGGATGTTAATGCTTTAAAGTTTAAAAGACATTCTTTATAAAATAGCTTAACAGACTATTTAGAAAATCTGTTTATGTCCACTAATGGAACTTAACAAAACTTAATTTACAATGCAACAAAGCCTAAAAGAAAACAGATTAGGAAAGATATTCTCATTTAATAAGATGGATAATAACTATAATGTAAACAATAACTCATTTGGATTGTAAATAAAATTCAATATTCAGTATGAAGTAAACTGAGAATTTGAACTAGCAGTTCATAAAAAGGAAATATGTGTGGTCCCATACATATGCTATTCATAATTCCAGTAATATCTTTGTTTCATTTACTGCTTTTGTATAAATAAATGATATTTTAAAGTGTGTGAAAAAAGTTTCGTCTACCTAAATTTTTTAAAAAAAATCTCAGCTAAAGAAAATATAGCTTAATATTTAAGCAGTCAAATTTTTAGGAGAGTCATAATTGTTAAAAAAATTCTTCTGAGTGTGCTACCCTTATTAATTTTTGGTAGAAATGTAATTGGGAAAAACTTTTAGGAAATGAATGTAGGCATTTGTAAAAGGAATCATAAGTAAATATCTTGATGTGGAAATTTGAGATCGAAGCATGCATACTAGGGAAATAATTCCGAAGAAGCAAAAAAGCTACAAACTATAGATATAATAGTATTATTCATGATATCTATAAACAAAACATAGAAATGGTTTACTTATATTATGCGATATTATTTGATATACCATTTTTCAACAACAAAATAGAGTGTTATATGCCTATTAATAATTGTAAACATTGACAGAAGTAGAAATTATGGTTGAAAGTTAAATGAAACTAGCAAATACAAAATGGCATTTACATTGTATTGAACAGTGAAAATAAGTGCACTCAGGAAAGAACATGCTAAAAAAAAGTTCTATTTGAATAGTTGAAAAATTCACTTAATGTATCAGTACTTTGATTTTTTTCTTCAATGTTCTTTATTTCCAAATAATTTGTAAGATATAGGCATGCTAACAGGATAAGTAATAGTAGAAGCATGTGTATGTTTGGCTGTGACCATGGCACTTCCTGACACTTGTCTGAGTATTTCCTTTGATGATTAACATCTCTCACCAAACAATTTCCTTGTCTCCATCAGGAAGTCCGAATAACCCAAATATTAGGATTTAGAATTCACTACATCATTTAGGGTACTTTTCAAAGAATTTTTGATGCATTCCCTAATCCTTCACTAGGGCAGACCCATTATCCCATTATGTGCATTTGAATGTGCCTTTGAAGAATGGGGGAGAGTTGTCTGGGATTCTTGCTTTGGTGTTTGAGTTAGAGAATAAAAGCTTCAGAACAAGACTCTTTATTTGGAAATTTTCTTTTGGATTCTACTTAAAAGGCAGAGAAATGATCAAAATAGCATCCCACAAGCATCCTTGGCAGGGTTGTGGTGTGTTGAAGTTTTCTTTATTCTCCGAATTGGCATTCATTGAAGAGGTTTTTGAAGAGTCAAAGATAGTAGTTCCATTTAAGTAGGTGCTCACAGCTTCAATTACTGTATGATTGAATTAATGAGTGTGATTTTCTGACCTCTAGATGGGTTTCAGGGTGACATTAATTATCTATAAAACCTCTTCACCTCCTCTACCCTCTACACCAGCCAGGAAAAAAAATCTTCCTCCCAACAGAGTACCAGGGAGATTTTTTTGTGGCTCTTTATGGAGTTATACCTGTAGCATAGATAAAAGTTCATAAGGCATTTAAGAATTAGTTACTTAAAACAAAGTGATATTAGTCATTATTATTACTATTATTTTTCATGAAAGGGAGGGATGAAAAAAAATGAGAACCGCTTTGGCAGGTCTGCTGTTGGCTTTCCTCACTGGCTTTACTTTAAAGGCATTGCTCCAGCCCGAGCTGCTTTGGTTTATGTCCACTTGAAATGATCCCTAATGCCCTTCTTTTGTTCCTATTTCCTATTTAGTTGCCAACCCTTCCAACACAGTCTACTATTCTGGAATTGGTTTAGTTGTGGTTGAAAGGAAGTTGGGTTTATTTGGTTTCAGAGCTCCTCAAATTTGCTTTTGTGTGTGTAATAAATGTAGGAAGAGCTGGAGTTCTCTGTTTCACTATAATAGTTTTTACAGTCCTCTGGATCCCTTAAACTTTCTGTGTGATAGTATTTCTTTTTTTTCTTAATCATACTGGTACAGCATACCCTTCATCGAAAATTTGTAAGCCCTAGTAAATGTATTTAAATCCTTAAACTAAAGACTTTTAAACTAGATTTTACAGCACTGTACTCATTTCTGTTATGCAGAAAAAATAGTGGTTTTGTAGGAAACTGGTCCAAATTTTATAATTTTTCCACCAAAACCCATAGCTACAGCTACTTTATTTCTTTATATTTATTTTAATAGTTTGCAGTCCAATAGTGTATCTAAAGGAATAGAATTTTAATATGAATTTTAAGAAGAAAAAAAAAGCCTGTTCTACTACTTGTTAGAAGCACAAGTGACGTTTAGTCCCAGACTAAGCATCAGGCTTTCATTCTTCATTGGCTCAAGGCCCCTTCTAGAATAAACAGGAGAAATCATTCACTAGAATTGCTTCCCACTTTGTGTGCATGCATTCTTATATATCCTCAATATCATGTATCAAGAAGCAAAAAATGTTTTACTTAGTAAATAAAAATTCAGGAGTCTTTTGGTGGAAAAAGTAACTCAGTAACAGGATCAGTCAGAAAGCAAGGTGGAAGGCTGCTTTGAGGTTAGAAGTCAGAACAATAAGCACAGTTGTGATAAGTGAGATGGTAGCTTGAAGGATATATCAATTTGTGCTAAAAACAAGAATGAATGAAATGATAATATTTGTGCATAGCCAAGAAATAGAAAAAAATACTGTAGATCTAACTTGATTTGGTATTCCCAGTAGACCAATTAGGATAGACAACCTGGTGTGATTGTAGCTATCATTTGAAATGTCTTCTGACAGAGCTGGGCCTCTGTATATCTCTGTACAGTGTACAATTCCAGGGACCACCATCATTCAGCTAGACAAGAGGTGAATGGTGTTTCCTTGGATTGTATAATATAACATCATCTTTGGCTTCACCCATCTAACACTCAAAGCAGTATACTAATTAAACATTTGGGCTGTTAAAACTGCAGACATGGTCTCCAAAAGAACCAGGTTCCCATCTCCATCTTCATCTGTTTGGCCTTATGTCTGTTGCTTTTAATCAAAGAGAGATGATCCATGTAACTTCTTGCCCTGCATGAGATGGAGTTAAAGGCGAGGGTGCCTAATAAGGAAACTCAACCAATATTGTTGTTTAAGGGCCTGCAGGTTACCTCTCTTTCACATAGTGGTTCTCAAGTCAACTTTTCAGATGTGTGGGCACTGTGCTCTACATGGTAATTCAGAGGTTCAGCCTGATGATGGATTTGCTGCTTCCAGCAGGTGACTTGCAGGATTGCTGTGGCCATTGCCTTTTCATTCACTAAAGAGGAAACACAGTTTTAACTCAATCAGAAATTACACACATAGAATTTGCTCATGTTTTATTCATCAGAGCTAGCCACTGTTGTAAGCAGCTGCGGAGAAGCTGGAGATGACTGCTATAGGTAGGACTGAGGGGTTGGGCATGTCCCAGCAACAGCTATTAATACTATGATGGAAATAGGAAAGAAAGCATTTTTCAGGACAGTATCTTTGATATCTTCTAAACATGAGACCCCCTTTAATGCCCTGAAATGAATGCTTTTTAATTTAACTGAAAGTTATTGATTATCTGCTACATGGGTAGGCATATCTCTTCTTTAAGCTACTGCAGTCTAATTGCCCAGAAAAGAACAAACTGGCCTGATGATTCTCTGATTTATTCCAATCAATAGAGTCTATCCCATCCCAGTATGCATGAGTCAGCCCAAGCTTTCACAAAATCTAGCAGTATAATTATTACAGTGCCACATTTTATACTGGTTTGGACAATAAGGGCTTCTCTGGTGGCTCAGCAGTAAAGAATCCGCCTGCAATGCATGAAACATGGGTCTGATCCCTGGGTTGGGAAGATCCCCTGGAGAAGAGAGTGGCTACCTACTCCAGTATTCTTGCCTGGAGAATTCCATGGACAGAGGAGCCTCAAGGGCTACAGTCCACATGACTGAGCGACTAACGCTTTTACATTGGACAATAAATTTAGAGATTTTCTCTACCCATCTAGCATTACACAAATTACTTTGAATCACTACAAGAGATTCTACTGAGGAATCTCTGAGCCCAGATTTGAGAACTAGAGCTCAAAACCCCATTCCAAATTTCCAAGATTTCTGTCAGACTGAAATGATGCCACATATATGGTTTTCTGTTATATCCAATATAGACTAGGAAATGACAGTTTTTAAAAGATTTCTTGCATATATACATTGCCCCTTTCCACATATGCTATTGATTTTTCTTAAAATATTAATTTCAGTATCAGTTGACTATGGGGTCTTTCTTTGAAGCATAACTGATATGTAAAACTTAGTAAAAACTAAACTTCAGAAGATGGATACATGGAAAAGATCTCTGGATAGCAATTTTCATTTACAACAGGCACTACTTAAAAATGGGAGGAGGGAGAGGGTAGAAAAGCCTAAACTTCATCCATAAAATGCTTATCATTTGCATTATCTATCTTGATGACTTATTTATTACTATAAAAGTTTTGAGCATGACCACCATTTTGCTTTTTAAAATACTTGGTATC
This sequence comes from Muntiacus reevesi, assembly GCF_963930625.1. Taxonomy (NCBI): domain Eukaryota; kingdom Metazoa; phylum Chordata; class Mammalia; order Artiodactyla; family Cervidae; genus Muntiacus; species Muntiacus reevesi. Next base: position 35,577,776 of record NC_089267.1, on the reverse strand, counting down.
TTAAACATTGAGTCAGTTTTTGCCTCTCATTGTTCAATGAATGGCTTTTATAAAAAGTGCTGAAATATTTGTTAATGGACATATGTCAATTTAGTATTAAAAAAAGAGCCACACTTTCCTAAGAATGTAACAAAATTATAATGCAAGTATACAGAAGGATATTTAACTTAAAATAGATCTTTCTGGTAACAGTCCTTAATAATCTAATTTGAATTAAAATTTGTGGTAATTTTTAATATGATCGGATGTATATGGGACAGAACTCTATCAATGTGAGAACTTTGGGAAAATAAAATAATATCCTGTCACTGTTAGGAAAACTGATTGGCAAGCAAGAGCTAGAGTAAAGCCAAAATTGAGTTATATTTGTCTCTATTAATAAAACTAGATCTCTACCAAACATATTCATGTTTTCTCCCCAGTTCCTGTATGATTAACATTCACACTTCAGAAACATATGCTGAGAGAGAATTTATTTTCCATCAAAAAGTGCCTTCTTTCAGGAAGATGCTTCTGTTGCAAAGTAAATTAGTTGTCTTGAAGGATGTTAGTGTATTGAGGTTGGGATGATTTATTCAGTCTCTTGAAGCTCAAACTTGGAGTAATGTAAGTAAAATATCCATCACCAAGCTGTTTGTACTCAGTACTGACGGCACAGAATTGCTTTGAATATTATTTCTGGTGTCCTGCCAGAGCCAGGTGTTGGTATGCACAAAAATGAGAGCATGAGATTAAAGAACACGTGGGCACAAATGAGTCCCAGGAACTTCAAAGTGCATTTGCCTATTAGGTTCCTGATAGCAAAATACAGCTGTAGTCATCTGACAGGTAAGTATTTGCTATTCAGTCCAGGCCTCCAGAAAGTACCAAGATGTACATTTTGTAGAATTTATGGTCAGGCTCTACTTCTTGCTTTAAATCTGAACGTCTCACAGAGATCGCTCTGATTCATCAAAAGACTAATTTCCATAAGTGACTTCACATGTGAATGTTTGATGTCCACGTTATTCTACAGCATGCTTCCATGCCCTCTGCTTCCCCAGAGTTACCACATTCTCTCATGGTAAAAGGTAATGCTTGTCTGTCATTTTCTTACATAATCTTCACCTTAGAGAAGCAGGTAAATACACCTGTGTGCTTGCTAAGTCACTTCAGTTGTGTCCAACTCTTTGCGACCTTATGGACTGTAGTCCCCCAGCCTCTTCTGTCCATGGGATTCTCCAGGCAAGAATACTGGGGTGGGTTGCCATGCCCTCCTCCAGGGGATTTTCAGAACCTGAGTCTCCTGTGGCTCCTGCATTGCAGGCAGATTCTTTACCACTGAACAATCGGGGAAAGATGCTGGATTATACTTGTTGAAGGACATTTTCCCCCATAAATAACACAATAAAGACAAATAATATCTCAATTTAAAGTGATTATGGGGTCTTTGAAAAAGTCCAATAACTCCAAAAGAATGCTAAATACATGAGAAAAGTTTAATGAGTTGAATTAAAATTTTAGCCACCTAAAATACTATCGCATTCAAACTGTGGGACTTGTATGCAGTAGACTAATATTGAAATGGTGTGTGTGTATGTGTTGAAGGGGCGTGTGGGTGTTAAGTGTTACTGACTCTGTTCTCATACCATGAAACTTAAAATTGGAAATAAAGTCCTCTTTGTTGTTGTTGTTCAGTCGCTAAGTTGTGTCTGATTCTTCGAAAGTTGTGTCTGATTCTTCGATGCTATGGACTACAGCATGCCAGGCTCCCTGTCCTTCACTATCTCCTGGAGTTTACACACTCATGTCTATTGAGTCAGTGATGCTATCTAACCATCTTATCCTCTGCCATCCCCTTCTCCTTTTGCCTTCAATCTTTCCCAGCATCAAGTTCTTTTCCAATGAGTTGGCTTTTCTCATCAGGTGGCCAAAGTATTGGAGCTTCAGCATCAATCCTTCCAATGAATATTCAGGGTTGACTTCCTTTTGGATTGATTGGTTTGATCTCCTTACAGTCCAAGGGACTCTCAAGAGTCTTCTAAAATAAAATTTATTCCTGAGGCATTGAGTTTTCCAGTTTTCCATTCATTCTGTGGGTATTTGTTATCACTATCTTGTGGTAACTACCCTCCTAGGCACAATGGTGAAACACACACGGTCCCTGCTTTCCTGGAGCTACTAGTCAAGAGGAGGAGAGAGTCAAGATCATTTCAGAGCTATAGGTACAATGAAAGGAAAAAAAAAGGCACAGAGTGTGACTTGGGGAGAAGAAGTTTCTAGGGGTTATTAGAGTTAAGGTGGTCTGGAAAGAACTTTGAAGAGCTGATGCCTGAAAAGCAAGAAACGTCTAGCTGAATAAAGAGGCAGGAGGGTGCCCCAGCAGGGGACCATGAAAATGCAGAGGTCTTCAAGGGGTGGTGCAATTAAGGAGCTATAGGAAGGTATCATGTTTAGGAGCAAGTGAAAGGCAGTGAAGTGAAATGAATTGGAAAGGTGGGCCGAGCCAGAGTATTAGATCCCTGTAGGCAGTGATCAGGGTCCCCGGCTGAGTTCCAAGAAGCAGTCTCTAAGAGAGAAATGAGTATGGGGAACATTGATGAAAAGTGCTCTTAGGATCAACTTTGGTGGACAGGGGTGCCCGAGGTAGGGGCAAAGGGAGGTAATGAGCTCTGCTGTAGTTCTGACAAAGCCATCAGCCACGCCCATGGGGGCCGTGGTGCTGGGATGGCCCTTAGAGTTGTCCCAAGCCACGCTGGAACATTGATTTAGGCACTGAACATGGGCTGCTCCTGAGAGAAGGAAAAAGCAGCAGCAGCAGCAATATTCTTCAGCCAAAGCAATCCACAAGGAGTCAGCCTGAGGGTTGACTTGGCCTCATTCCCAGCAGCTAGTGAAGTGAGTCCTTTGTTGTTGAAGGGAGATCCAAGCATATGGATTTTATTTCAAGCACAATGGGAAGCCACTGAAGAGTTTTCAAAATGGGGTGTCATAGCCTGAGTTACATTTTCATATGAGTACTCTGGCTATTTTTTGCAGAGTATAATGCAGGAGTATAATCAGGGAAATAAAGTATAATATTTGTGTAAAAGCAAAGGGCTTGGTAAGATTTGCCCCATGTTATTTCCTCTTGATGCCTGAGTCATAAGATTGGGACAAATCAAAGGGAACATTTTTTATTCAGAATTACTGATATCAGGCCTAATAAGAGAACTAATATGATTTAATTCAATGTTCTTTCACTCAGCCTCTCCTGAGAATTGTTGAAATGAGAAACTGTTCATAACTGTGTTTTGAGTGAATGCATGAGTGTGTATGAGCGAGAGGTTAATTTTTTATTTCTTCCTCATAAGGTTAACCTGGAATTTTGGCTTTAAATTTCAGCCTCTTCAAGTTTTGGGGTTTGTATTCTCACTTAAGAGGTCTATGATGGATCACATATGATAAAGCCTCACAATGGACCATTGGTTCCATCACTTGGAAAGACATCTCAACATCTGAATCTAGCTGGCAAGCTTGCAGAGTGTGTGCTAGACTCACCTCCATTCCATGAGAGATAAATGTTCATTGGTTGATCAACCTACTGGTGGAGAGGAGGGTGTGGCTCTGAAGTGGAAGCATGAAACATCTTCATGGTATTGGAATAGTTCTGTATTCTGATTCTGCACATGGTTACATGTGATGAATTGACATAGAACTATATACATTCGTTGTACCAATGTCAGTTACAGGCTTTGATATTTTACCACAATTATTTAAGGTAGAAACATTGGGAGAAACTTGGTAATGACTATATAGGACTTCTCTGTACTGTCTTTCCTTTGAATTTGTGACTATTTCAAAACAAAAAGTTTAAAAACTTCTCTCCGACAGATACCAGGCATGCCAGTGTACATTCCTTTTGCGTCTTTGCACCTACTCTTATATAACGGCTACAGCTACCTTGAGGACCTGGAGACCTCTCTTTCACTCCGATTTCTCCCCCAGAGTCCACAGCCATCTGGCTGGCCCACAGCACCTCAAATTCAACATGTTCAGTGTTCTTTCCAGTTTCTCTAGTGGTTCAGCGGTAAAGAATCCGCTTGCAATGCAGGAGACCCAGGTTTGATCCTTGGGTCAAGGAGATCCCCTGAAGAAAGAAATGGTAACCCACTACCATATTCTTGCCTAGAGAATTCCATAGACAGAGGAGCCTGGAGGGCTACAGTCCATGGGGTTTCAAGAGTTGGACATGACTTCGTGACTAAACCAATACCACCACCAGTGTTCTTCTTCTTCCCCAAACCAACAGCACTTTCAGTCCTCAGTCTATGTCCCAGCTGCAGTGAAATCCTTCAAGTTCTCCAAAAGTTCTTCCCTCTTAGCTTTCACTTTTAGCTTTGGAAGTGAGCTCTGACTTTTTGCATGGTAGATTCCTACTCAACTTTCCAGATCTTCTTAAATGCCTCTTTGAGGAAGGCCATAATGGATCCTGTGTCCATATTCTCAAGAAGTCTGAGGCTTTACATTATTGACTGTAACATAATTACTTGTATGCCTGTTTTCCTCACTAGATTATGGAGGAAGTTCTAGATTATTACTTTAAATTGTGTATTGTGCTTGAAACAGCAGGGATAAATACATTTTTGTTAAATGACCATATGAATGACTAAATTAAATGATCAATCTATACAATTGCAGTTGGTGACCACAAAGTGGATTTTATATTGAAAATATATATATTTTGAGTTCTCAAAACACTTTAAAATATTTACCTTGTTTGAGTCTCACAACATCCATCCTAATTAGCTGACAAAAGTATATTATCCTAATTTAAGTGAAAGTTGCTCAGTCGTGTCTGACTCTTTGTGACCCCGTGGGCTATACAGTCCGTGGAATTCTCCAGGCCAAAACACTGGAGTGGGTAGCTTTTCCCCTCTTTAGAGGATCTTTCCAACACAGGGATTGAACTCAGGTCTCCTGCATTGCAGAGAAGGCAATGGCAACCCACTCCAGTGTTCTTGCCTGGAGAATCCCAGGGATGGGGGAGCATGGTGGACTGCCATCTATGGGGTCGCACAGAGTCGGACACGACTGAAGCGACTTAGCAGCAGAAGCAGCTCCTGCATTGCAGGTGGATTCTTTCCCAGCTGAGCCACCAGGAAAGCCCTATCCTAATTTAAGGGCTAAAGAAATGGGAGAGAGGTTTTATGTGACTTGTCTGAGTGTGGACCATGGTTAATAGTGTGGAAGAGTAAAGATTAGAACCCACATCTCCTAATTTATACTGCAGTGTTTTGCTCAACATACTACTATTGGATCTTTGATTGGTATAACATATGTAGTTAATTTAAAAGTAATGTGTTTATACTTTGTTTTCTAAAGCACTCAATTAAGTAGTTCCCAAAAGAAACCCATGTGAAGTTGGTTCCTAGTCTTAGCCTCTTAAACAACTAAGGCACTGAAATGTAATGCTTCTGATCACTTATTCGGTCTATATTACTGAATTTAGCTCTTCCCCTTTGTACTTTAACGTTAGGTGGTGTGGTACTTAATATGACGAGGTATGGCATGCAGCTTTTCGCTTTCTCAGGGCTTTATGACCAAGGGGAGAAATTAACATTTTTACAGAGGAAAAAAATGAAATGCAAAGTCTCTGACATCTGTTTCCCTCATTTAGTTGGATCTTTTAAGATCAGCTTATCTCTCTTGGCTCTTGGAATCTTGAAATGGGAAACATTGCTTTGATTTATGGATGTTGCCATGATTTATGCACTGTTAAAATGAATATCAGATGGTTGTACATTTTTGCCAAAGCAATAGCCCAAACAGGTAGATTTTTATCTTATCATCTGAAAACCAAGATGCTGAGACATGGCTATCAAATAGCATTGCTTAATTGTTTTAACTACCTCAATAGTTTAAAGACTTGGCCTTAATGAAAATTAATTTAAATTGTAGTTGTAAGACATACATCCAACACGCAGTTACTCAATACTTGATCATAGACATAGGGAACTTGGAGAGGCCTTTCACCAAGGCACTTAGGCAAAGATCCAGATAAAGTCTATTTTAAAGGGAAGCAGATGACTGGAGGAAACTACCACCAAAGGGAAAGATACCCTTGAATCTTAAAACTATGAAATGACCCATGTGACAGTAAGAATCCCTCCAGAGAGAAACAGTCATCAAGTGAATACTAAACATTAAGTAAAGGCCTCAAGCAACTCTTGTAAGACACTCTCCCAGGAAATTCAAACCTGATGAATCATGTGAAACCTGCAGAGGTTGCTGAAAAATCTTGATTTCCAAAATTTTTCCTGTTTCTTTTAGAGGAATGACTTGATGACATAAAGTCAGAAGGTATCAGACACGCACATGCCCCTTAATCCACTGTTCCAATAGTAAACATGCTCTTCTTTCATTTGACTAGTGAATAGCAGATGAAATAGCCTGATATTAATTTTATTTAATGGATGCCATATCTGAGGTCAGGATGGCATGTGCGTATGTGTGTATTGGGGGGTAGTTGTGAATAATGCAAATGTATGTTTCATCGTTGCATCCCTCGGTGGCAAACACCCAAATTCCTATGAAATCATACTAGGATTTTATATTTGTTTATGTTCGGCTGCATATAAACCCAGGTTAGTAAGTATGAAACACTATAGCAGTAGCTTTCCAAGTGAAACATGTGGCCCCGTTAACTCAAAAATGTTCACCTCTTGAACTAAACATTGCCATACTTCTTATGGATGTCTCTAGAAGCCTACTTGTGATAGGAGGCTTGTTGACATGGCACATATTTATACATCCAGATTGTGGAGACTTGAGACTTCATTACAGCAAGACCCAATGTAATCTTTGTGGGACCTTATTAAATAATCCTTTTTCTCCCTCAGAGATAGTCCAGAAGAATTTTTATGTTGTATCAGGAGCACAGGGTTGAAGCAGAGCAACGTAGGGGTGAGGTTGTAGCTGGATAGAACAAAGGGAACAGGAAAGTATGTGGGCCTGGGGAAGTGGTCACACTCTATCTTATACATCTACTCAAAAAATTCTAAAAGTGAAAAGTGGTGAGGGGATATGACTCCATGAATGCGACTGAAAGGAAAAGAGGGAGTCGAGAGACTCCAGCAAGTCAGCTGGTGGGATGTCTGTCCCTCAGGCCTGCCCTCTGTTACCGCCTCTACCACACACCCAAGTCTGTGCATGATTCAAGTGTAACTTGACTCAGTTGTAATACGGGGCTATGGTTTGGAGAGGATTTCCTGAGTCTAAAATGCTCACATTTCTCTCTTTCAAGAAATGTTCATGGGTCCCAAATAATAAACTTGCTTTGGGAACTGCACTTAGAATTTCCTGATTTATGACAAATATATTTTTTCCTTGTGGTACAGAAAGTAAAAGAATAGAAAGATAAGTCAGAGCCAAAAAAGAAAACAAAAAAAGTCAAAGCAGCTAACATATTTGTATGTCTGTCTTCCGTTACCTGTGGGTGAGTGATTATTTAGGGAAATACTCCTTGAATATCTATATTGATTTTGCAATGAAAAAGAAAACAAAACTATGATTGAGCTTCTAATTGAAGCTAGTTAAAATGCACATATTGATTAACTTGGTAATAAAGTACTGATGTGAACATTTTTAGACTACAGAAAGATGACATTTTTTGTTCTATCTGTATTTTGTTTTTCACATTTGGCTAATAATAATAAAACAGTAACAACATTTCCAGTAACCTTACATTTATTTATTTATTAGTTTTATTTACTTATTTATATTATATATTTATTACTAATTACTTATTAATTACTTTATTTACTTTTTTTCCAGTGATGAGTTGTTGATTAATGTATGTACACAGGAGACAAACTGAAAAAAACTTATAGGGTATTTATAGCTGTATTAATTCAGAGCTATCATCACATGATATTAGTAACCAGATGAAAAACAAAAACTTTAAAAAAAAATCAAACTTGAACAGGACAAATAAGGAGATTTTGATTACTTTGTTTCAATTTTCCTGAAATGTTTCTTATCATGTCTCTTAACCTGAAAGCAAAATTTAATAGTAGTCCTTTTTTCTGCTTCCAGAATGGATTATAATTTTGATTTCTGTAATTTCCAAATTAGTATGATCCTAAGTGTGAGCTAGTATTTTTACCCCCAAAGTTTTTAACATTATGCTGCCAAGTATCTAAATATGATCTCTATATAAAATCTACTCAGTTTAGAATGGTTAATCTGAATAATTCCAAGTATTTATATTGAAAAATGGATTAAATTGTGGACATTTTTGATACCCAAATATTTTCTTTGAATGTTTGCTTTACATATTTTCAGTTATCTAATACTTGTATTATCTATACTTACTTACATTTATTCCATTTAGACCTCTTGGCACACTGCTTATTTTTTTTAATGCATTTTTGGTAGGATTATAATAATTTTTATAATGAGACATCAAGATGATTTCTCAAAGAGATGGTATCATACTATGAATTCTGCATACTTTGCTTCCCACCATCAGTATCAGGAGGTATTAATGGGAAGTATAGAAAACAAGTTGCCTGAATTTTATTTCAGACTATTGGAAACAGATCTTATTCTTGTTTTTGATATATGGAAATATAACCAAAGTATAATGATTTTTTACTTTAAAGAGTTTTGTACAAAATACTGAAATATAATATATGTCAGTCTTTGTTTTAAGGAAATAACAGACTGTTTTCTGAAATATTTTATTTGGATTTGAGCAATGCACAATGAGGAAGTAATGAATACTTATTTAAAGTGCAGCAGTGATTTAAAAAGTATGGGGGCAGGACATATATTTGAGCAGATATATTATCTTATGATACCTATTTTACTGTAATCCACTTTCCATGGTATTAGGCAAAGTGTAACAGAAAAGGAAGAATAATTGGTAGGTCTGGTCAAATCCTCCCTGAATTACTCCATCAAACATGTAGTAACCCTATTATTGTATAGATCTTAAGGCAGGCCTGAATTGAATTGCTGCTTTTATACTCAATCTCTTTTGAATATCATTATTTTCCAAAATAGGTAGATGTGGATACAGAGGAAAATTAATTTACTTTGAGCATCCAGACCATTTAATCATCTAGACTGCATAGTGATAAATAATGTCCTTGGGGGTTGGGAGAGCAAAGAAATTGTTCACCTTCTTTTTCAACCCATGATTATTTAGAAAAAAAACTATTATAAAGAGATGTTTTACATGAAAATCTCAGATTTCAGGAGGATTAAGTGAAAAGCTACAATTCAATAAACATTTCTTAGACAAATGTTAATCTGGAGTATTCAAACCAGTCTAATAATAATTCAACCCCTGTCCATACCTTAAACTGTGACCCAGATTGATAAATTTGAATCTCATTTTTTACAGAAAGAACACCTTTTAAAAAGTATTATGCTCATGGCAGAGGCAACCCCCCCATTACTGTTGCCCTGCCAGCACCAGACAGGAATGTCTGTATCTTGTGTTACAAATATTTTGCTATAGTGATGAAATGCACACGCATATTCATCATCTTTGAGCTTCAAAATACTTCCATTTTTCTTTTTATAAGGTAATAAAACATAACTATACAACTATAATAACACTAATAGCATGTGTATCAAAGATAGTAGTTTACTAACCACTATTTTGTTCATTATTTCATTCTTACAATTGGAATTTGTGCATACTTTATTTTCCATCACTAATATCCACCAGGGTTACTGATAAAATTAGTTCTTTAAGTCATATCTCTGAGTGCTGAAATGGAAACTTTACAGTAGAAATGATTATTGCTAATTCATGGGTGAAGAAACTGGAACTGTAAAAACGAGGCTGCTTGCCAAGCTCATTTTTGTATTAAGTGCTCCAGTGACATTAGGCTGGGCCTTAGGTTCAGGGTCATTTTCTTACCTCCATTCAAGCTGTAGTTTATAGCGACTTCCATATGTTGATGGATAACACATATTTTGCTTATACTTAGATCCTAAAGACTCTTTACAAAGCAGTCTCAAAAGGGATACTCACAAAAACAAAATTCGGGGAAATTAGCATGGGAATGCAAATTAATCATTGAAACTATATGTTCAGTTTTATGTCATATAAAAGCAAACATTTTACTGTTAGATATTCAACATTAGAAGTATATAGACATTTATAGAAGTAAAGCATTCTAGTAGCATTAATTTTTCCTATTTTTCCCATAATGCAGATCCTCCTGTAATTACATGAGGAAAGTAAATATTCTATGTGCATTTAACTAGTAATATCTACAGTTGAATAAAATAGTAACTAATTTCTTTATTACTGAAGTACAGTTAATGAACAGTATTGTCTTAGCTTTAGGTATACAGCAGAGTGATTCAGTTATATATGTGTATGTTTATATACTTTTTCATATCCTTTTCCATTATAAATTATTGCAAGACATTGAATTTAGTTCCCTGTGCTATAGAGTATATCCTTGTTGTTTATCTGTTTTGTACATAGCAGTGTATATATATTAATTCCAAACTCCTAATTTACCTCCCACCCACCACTGCCCCCTCTGGTAACCCGGTTTGTTTCCTATGTCTGTGGGTTTATTTCTATTTTGTAAATAAGTTCATTTATATAATTTTTTAGGTTATACATATAAATGATATCATGTATTATTTGCCTTTGTCTGACTTAACCTCACTTAATATGACAATGTCTAGGTCCATCCATGTTTCTGCAAATGGCGTTATCTCATTCTGTCTTAATGGCTGAGTAATATGTATCACATCTTTATCCATTCATCTGTTCATGGACACTTAGGTTGCTTCCATGTCTTGGCTTTTATAAATGGTTCTGCTGTGAACATTGGGGTGCATGTATCTCTTTGAATTAGTTTTCTCCAGTTTCTTTTGAACTAAAGAGGTTAATTTCAGCTTTATTTTTTAATCTGTCTGTAATGTAGCAATCTAAGGTAAAATCATGTCCACCTTGAAAGTAAGATTTAATGAATAATTCATATAAGCAATTACATATCTTTTGTATCATGAACTAAATCATCAGTTTTAACCAACTTTGCAAGAATTATAGAGCCATTGAAATCAAAGCCATAAGGGTTTGAGGGATCATCTCTGGTTAAATTATGTTAATCAACAGTAATTGCTAAGAGCTTCTGGAATGTATATTCAGATAATTAATACAATCTTAAAATCTTAGGTCAGTAATTTTTTTTTTCAGTAGGTAAAATCTATTTATTCGTTTGTTCATTGATTGTCAATATTACTTCATGAGAGTATGTGTATTTACATATATAAACTGTCATTTTTAAAAATTTTATCTAGTTTTCAATTATATTCTGATGCACTTTATAAAAATCCTAAAAGAATCAATTTTTACTCTAGAAAGATGATTGAAAATCTAGTAGAATACTCAACAAAGATTTGTTGGATGGTTGGATCAATGAAGGGATCCATGATCATTTCCCTTACAACTTTAAATTTTATCTTGGGTGGAGAAACTGAGGCAAACATGTTGCATGAAACATGTAGTATAATATTAATACAACCCTTCTTTTAATAGAAAGAGCAGGTTGTAGTGGAGGAGAACATAATTCCAGAAACATGGGTAAACATAACAAAAGCTCATTTGCCTTTTATTTGATCCAAGTGCAGCTCGGAATCTATAGCATGTCCACTATACCTTCTCTTGTAGATACTGTTCATAGTAACACCCTCTTACCTCCCATATGATGATACTCAGCATGCTGCAGCCAAAGAATCAGTACATTGGAGCCTTTCACATTGTGGAGTAGAGAAATGTATAAATATTATTTTAAAGCTACATCTCTTGCTTTGCTCTAGCTGCCTTCCTCCTAGCTTCCCCCAGACTCTTCCTTGGACTTCTTACCCCCCCAATCAGTTCAGTTCAGTTCAGTTCAGTCACTCAGTCGTGTCTGACTCTTTGCGACCCCATGAATCGCAGTACGCCAGGCCTCCCTGTCCATCACCAGCTCCCGGAGTTTACTCAAACTCATGCCCATCGAGTCAGTGATTCCATCCAGCCATCTCATCCTCTGTCGTCCCCTTCTCCTCCCGCCCCCAATCGCTCCCAGCATCAGGGTCTTTTCCAATGGGTCTACTCTTCTCAGGAGGTGGCCAAAGTACTGGAGTTTCAGCTTCAACATCAGTCCTTCCAATGAACACCCAGGACTGATCCCCTTTAGGATGGACTGGTTGGATCTCCTTGCAGTCCAAGGGACTCTCAGGAGTCTTCTCGAACACCACAGTTCACAAGCATCAATAGATATTCTTGCAGCCAGGGCACCATAACCTGGAGCATTCATAGCTCTACCTAGGCATTCAGGAACAGCTTCATACTCTTTGAGTTCATATTCTTCATACTCTTTGCATGCCCATGAAGCCAGCTCTGTGGGAGGCCACTATCCAAGAGAAATGCCCCTGTTTTTAGGCCCAGGAGACCTGATTTGGGCATCTGTAGCCACTAGAGCCCGTTTCACTCTAGGGGAGCTGTGCTGTGCCTAAGGAAGAGAGGGGAAAATTCATTCAACCTACAGAGTTACTATGTCTGCATAACCCAAATCTGTGCTTGTTTAGATTTCAAAAAGTTGCTACCATTTTTCAAATGCCACTAACAGACACTGTATTTCTCTCTACTATCTAAATGATTGTCGGTCATTTTTAGGTCTGATTTTATTGTCATTTTATGGTCATGAAATTTTGAAAGAGCAACAAAGTCAACATAAAATGATAATCATTTTAACATATTCTATATTGATCTCTGACCATATGCATATGTATATATATTACATATGTAGCATGTAATTTTCAGGTCTTAACAATGGGATAGAAGAGCATATTGCATTTACTGAGATACTACACAAAAATCTAACACTCCAGTCACTTGATTAACAAAGCTGCAGCCTTTCCTTAGTTTTCCATTCTCCAGTTATTCCTTCTAAAAATCATTAGGATTGTGAGTGTGTCTCTGTGTGTGGCTGTGTGTGCCTGTGTGGTGAAACTGGCAGGGGTGGGGTTCAAGGGTATACTTGGAGTTTCTTCTTGATGCTCTGCCAAGAGTGGTCACTGGTGTCTGGTTCTTCTCCACTGTTAAATTATAGTAGCTCTGTTGCTCCATCACCAGCCTCTAGACTGTGATAATCTTCTTATACTCTGGTCGCAAAGACACTATTTCTGCGCTTCAAAACCAGGGATCTTAGTTTGAGTTTTCCAGAAGCAGGCCCTAAGTAAGAGATTTAAATGAAAACCATTTATTTGAAAGGTGAAGGAAACATTTTAAAGAAAAGATAAAACGAGAGTGGGAAAGGCAGGCAGCCCATAGAGAAAGTTTTGTCATGTGAGCTGCCACCACGGCAACTTGAACTTGATGCCGCTGGGGAATATCCCAGCACAGCACCATCAACTTCAGTTAGGGTCACTTAGATTGCTGGGCCGGAATGCGGTTGAAATGGACTACTTAGACCAGGAGTTCTCACATCTGGCTGGTTATTGATATCAACTTTAGAGCTCTGTAAAATTACCAGCTCCTTAGGTCCGATCACAAACCTATTGAATCAGATTTGGGGAGGCAATATTGAGGAAAAGTTGAGGTAGGAATTAGCATCACTAAAAGCATGTTCAGGTGATGGCCATAGGTAGCCAGCTTTGGGAATTACAGGTGTAGACACAAACTGGTCATTCACATAGTAGATAGTTTTCTGTTGTATTTAGAATATAAATGATAACAGAAGTGGTCTTTATTTGTCCCTTTCTTTCCAGTTCTGTAGTCACCATGCCAGATCAGCTCTTCACTGGCATTTGCCTGGATTATTTAACAACCTCGTAACTGGTTTCCTCTGATCCTCATTCCGCTTAGCCTTTAACTGTTGTGGCCCCCAAGACTCAGTTCTAGGTTCTACTCTGCCCACTCTAAACCACCTCCTTGGGACATCACATCCACTTATGTAGAGATGATACCTGCTTTTCTTTCTTCTGTGCAGATTTTTTCATTGAGTTTCTAATCCATTCTTACAATTGGCATTTGCTATGTCCTTGTTTAAATGTTTTGAAATTCAGTGTAACCAAAATGGCTATGACCCTCTTTTCCCCAACACCCTCTAAACTTTCTTCAAGTAAAAATCAGTCTTCTGGGCCTAGAATCCACATAACTCTACCACCCGACTGTAAGCAGCATTTCAAATTTCATCTTTCCTTACAAGCCTGCAGCTAGCTTCTGGACACATCCAGCTGAGTGCTCTTTCCTCCCACTCACTCACTATCTGCTCGTCCTCTACCTTCCTAGTACTCTTGAGAAGTCTTTCTTCCAAACCTTTGCTGACCTTAGAATAGTTCCTTCTAACCTTTTCTGTGCACCGATGTAAATATTTTACATGTTTTTGTTTAGCCTGTGTACATACTTTTATATAACAATTTTTTATTGCTATCTAAATACCTGTTAGTTTCTAAAGCCATAGATATAGCATTGTACTGGTTATAAACACCAGTACTATGAGGAATGTTTCAGATATTTTTTTCAAATAACTTAAAACGGGGAAATAACTATGAAGGTCTTTACTCCTGTGATTCAATATGTGAATAACCTTTATCAGTCCAAGGGGTTACGAAAAACTGGGCAAACATTTTCCAGAACATCAGAAGAAAGGCCTCCTGTAACTAAGCATTTTGGTTCTAATAAAACATTGATTCAGCTGTTCATCATTTATTCATTTATCCACTGAGAACACTGTCCTAGGCTGTAGAAATGCAGCAACGAACCAGATTCATAGGTTGTTTGCTACCAAAGAGCTCATATTTCAGTTAAGGAGATGCACGATTCAAAGGCACAAAAGATGGAATGGAGTGTTTTCACAGCCTTTTACTGAATACCTAGTATGCTAGAGAATAAGGAATAATTAGGGTATGAATCCAGGGCCATCACTTGGTAGTAAGGTTATCTTGGGCCCATGAGAATCCCACAGATCTTAGTTTCTCCATCTGTAAAGTCAGTTTCTTAGGAGGAACAACAAATCTAATATTCTTAGCTAACAGTGGACACATGGGAAATCATAGAAGTTGTGATAATAAGAGTAATGATAGTTGTTGTTTTGATAATCTTTTGGTTTCAAGAGGGTGAACAATTTCATTGGTGAGTGACTTTCATTTTCACACCTCTAGAACTTTTAACTATATTTCTTAAAGTATTCTCTGGGAATGAAATAATGCTCTGCTAATAATTCCTTACATGTAAAGTGACAGATGTTGTTTCATTTGACATTCATAGCCTCTTTCTGGTATAAAGACTTTGCTAATAGATGATACAACTACAGTTCAGAAAGAATATCTTGCTCAAGGTCATGTAACAAGTACTTCAAACTGTTCTGTATTATTCTAAGCATGCTAGATGTTTCTGACCTCAGTTTTTTTTCCCAAAAGGCAGGATAATCCTGAGTGGAAAAGAGGAGAAAATCATTTAAAAAATGTGAATACAGATAATCCTCATGAGGATGACTTGCTGGCCTTGCTACTTATAGGTCTCTGTATTGTTACACACAGACTCAACAGGCAAGCTTAAAGTGTGAACAGTGCTGTAGAAGAAGCTCCTTAATATAGCCCATATCAAGGATATCTTGGGTATTCTGAGCTTTTTTTTTTTTTTTTTGCTTTTTAGAATAGCTTGTATAGCTCTTTTATTAATTCTTACAGCATCTTTGGATGTCTGTTTTCTGAAAAATTCAATTTATGACTCTGGGAATCAGAGAGTTTGTACAGGCATTACTTAAGAACAACTAATATAGGAGAGCTTTCTAGGTTATATTCCCAAAACATCTCCCTGATTTTTCTCTCTGCATCAGTGGCTGTCTGTTCAGTTTGACCAGGCAAGAGAGAATTAGGAAGAGGAAGAGGAGAGATTGTGGAGCAGAAACAGTGGGTTTGCTCATTTCACACTTCTACTCCCCTTCTCTTTGCCTGCCTCTCATATAAAAGCAGAGCATCAGATTTCCAGTCTCTCTTGTAGCTGCAAGTAGCCAGGTTCTGCCTACTGTCTGCCATGGCCTTCCTTCCCTTTTTTTTTTTCTTTTCCATAGTAAACAGATGATTTTTGGAAGCAAGCAGTGTAAAGGCGGTATAGAAAGAAAGTTAGAGGCAGTTGAAACACTGTCTATCCCTAGACCTCTTGTATGGAATGAATACACTGCAGAGTGTTGGAGTTCGATAAGCAGCTTTCTGCAATGTGCAGCTATCTGAAATAGTCAGATAAGAGACTACTTAACTCTCAGAACTCTGGTCCAGATGCAATGCTTCATGCTTAGGATTAGTGGGTGAAGCACCTGATGTGTATTGTGGGGAACTGTTTAAAGACAGTGTATCAGAAAGGTAAAGCACAGATGGATCCTTCACAATATGTACTCAGTAAGTAATGATTGTTTTGCTGCCTGAAAGGAGAGATTTCTCCTCTTCTGGAAGGAAGTGATAGTTAAGAGCAAAGTGCTAGTTACTTCTTATTCAAGAATAAGATGCATTTAAAAGAAGATAAACTTTTTAAAAAAGATATATAAAGCCAGATTTCATTGTCTTCAATGGCAATACCAGCAAAAGGAAGGCTAATTTTGGGAAAAGGACTTTCCAGAGGCGGCTGAGAACCTAGAAAGCTGAGCTGTGTTTTGAGTTCCACCAATTTCTTTTCATACATCTTTGGCTAACTTGAGCACGGTTTTATGTTTAAGTCTCCTTTTATTTTGAATATTATCCATAGTGCTTAGTCTGTTTCATCTCTTGCTCTTAAGAGGGTAAATGTGTGTTGTGCACTTTTGAGTATCTTTGAAAGGGAATGGTGTTCATGTGTCAAGAATGTGTGTGTGTGTGTGATTAATATTATGCTAGCACATATCTCAGGAAAAATAACTCACCTGGTTACTGTCAAAACAGATTAAAACATTGGCCAATCCTCACATTGATATTTAGTGAAAACAAAATATGTTCTGTTCCAGTCTAAGCTGTGGCTAAAGATCCATCTGCTCTGAATGGTAGAAGCAAAGATCGGGGATTCTGCTGCAACTGTGGTCAATGCATCTGTCAAAATCGCTTTTGATATTTTGTCATTTAGCTAAACAAATTTTAGAGGTGAAAGAGCACTGAATGTTAGTAATAGAACTGTAATATACTTGTAGAATTTATTCAGGGTTAGGATTTCTACCTCCTCTCCTATACTCAGTCTTACTCAGTATTCCCTGTGCCAGTAAAAAGCCTCATCATCCATTAAATCTGCAAACCAGCAAAGGTAATAATGATAATAAAACCATCACTAACATGTCCGAAGAAAACTTCAGTTTATAAATTCTACAGATGTATCTGCCAATTTGATTATTGATCATCAAAGCATCAGTGAAACCTAGGGCTGAGAATGGAAGCCAGATGATCAGAACTCCCTGATTTTCTAATACAACAGGCTAGCAACCTAGAGAAGGAAAGCTGTGTGGAAAGTGATGGGATGCGTTTGAAATGTCTGTTGTGGAAAGTCAGGTGCATGAGGATCTATTTCATTGTTGTTCTTGAATTTTAGTGGTATTTTTTTTCTGCTTCCTATAATTATCTCCAGCAAAGAAATGAGGGCTCTTGGGTTGATATAAGACTATGGGTTTTAGAGCAAGATGACAAAAGAACAGATGGGCAAGGGAATTTGGGTTAAAGTAAGAAGATTTGTGAAATAGTATACCCTGAAATTTAAACCTGATATATTGTGGAGAGGACTGATAGCTTGATAAGCAATTTAGGCATCAATGTATGTGTCATGAGCTCCCCATGTAGTCAGAAAGCAGAGTGAGAACAATTGAACAGAAAGTTGAATGGAGGCTTTGGTCAAAGAAGATGTTTGAATTAGTGCATTTTGAGAATGAATCTTTATGGTAGTGACATGGCCAAAGATATGGCAATGGGAGAAGAGTGTGGTAAGCTATGGTGCTTGGCCATGAGGATATTGAAGTCAACTGGCATGATGAGAGACTATGGTTCAGATGACAAGGGTGTCCAGTGAATCAGGGAAAATTTCTTGAGTTTATTGGTGAATAACAACAAGGAAGATAATGGCATAGATAAATAATAATAACATAATAATACCTATACATTGGGCATAACTTACAATATGTGAAATACTGTTTTACATGTTTTTCATACATTGTTTTATTAATATTCTCAATAACCCCATGAGTTAGGTAAAATTATTTTCCCATTGCTCATTTCCTGTACTATGCTGTTAAGTGGATGATAGACCAATTACTGAGAATTCATCTGAGCCGCACAAGTCAGAAACCTAGAACTGATCCTCAGATCCATCTTTCTTCCGGCTCTGTATTTCATCCATTATGAACTTAACAAAATTTCTAATTTATTTGCATTCCCTTATTTCCGTCTCATCCTACTGCAAAAAAGCGAAAAGCAAAGGAGAAAAGGAAAGATACACCCATTTGAATGCAGAGTTCCAAAGAATAGCAAGGAGAGATAAGAAAGCCTTCCTCAGCAATTTATGCAAAGAAATAGAGGAAAACAATAAAATGGGAAAGACTAGAGATCTCTTCAAGAAAATTGGAGATACCAAGGGAACATTTCATGCAAAGATGGGTTCAATAAAGGACAGAAATGGTAGGGACCTAACAGAAGCAGAAGATATTAAGAAAAAGTGGCAAGAATACACAGAAGACCTGTACAAAAAAGATC